>NW_028225179.1:748176-1091326 GCF_052327205.1 Somniosus microcephalus | reverse complement strand
TTTAGAAACATCACTCGGACAAGTGTGGATTAATTAAGGAAAGCCAGCACAGATTTGTTAAATGTAAATAGTGTTTAACCAACTTGATCGAGTTTTTTGATGAGGTAACAGAGAGGGTTGATGAGGGCAATGCGGTTGACGTGGTGTGCGTGGATTTCCAAAAGGCGTTGGACAAAGTGCCACATAATAGGCTTACCAGCAAAGTTGAAGCCCATGGAATAAAAGGGACAGTGGCTGCATGGATAAGGAATTGGCTAAGTGACAGGAAACAGAGAGTAGTGGTGAACGGTTGTTTTTTGGACTAGAGGAAGGTACACAGTGGTGTTCCCCAGGGGTCGGTACTAGGGCCACTGCTTTTCTTGATATATATTAATGACTTGGATGTGGGTGTACAAGGCACAATTTCAAAATTTGCAGATGACACAAAACTTGGAAGTATAGTGAACAGTGAGGAAGATAGTGATAGACTTCAAGTGGACATGGACAGGCTGGTGGAATGGGTGGACATGTGGCAGATTAAATTTAATGCAGAAAAATGTGAAGTGATACATTTTGGTAGAAAGAATGAGGAGAGGAAATATAAACTAAAGGGTACAATCCTAAAGTGGGTGCATGAACAGAGAGACCGAGGGGTATATATGCACAAATCGTTGAAGGTGGCAAGGCAGGTTGAGAAAGCGGTTAAAAAAGCTGATGGAAACCTGGGCTTCATGAATAGAGGCACAGAGTACAAAAGTGTTGAAATTATGATGAACCTTTGTAAAACACTAGTTCAGCCTCAACTGGAGTATTGTGTCCAATTCTGGGCACCACACTTTAGGAAGGATGTGAAGGCCTTAGAGAGGGTGCAGAAAAGATTTACGAGAATGATTCCAGGGATGAGGGACTTCAGTTACATTGATAGACTGGAGAAGCTGGGGTTGTTCTCCTTAGAGCAGAGAAGATTGAGAGGAGATTTGATAGAGGTGTTCAAAATCAAGAGGGGTCTGGACAGAGTAGATAGAGAGAAACTCTTCCAATTGGCAGAGGGGTCGAGAACCAGAGGACACAGATTTAAGGTGATTGACAAAAGAACCAAAGGCGACATGAGGAAAAACTTTTTTACGCAGCGAGTGGTTAGGATCTGGAATGCACTGCCTGAAAGGGTGGTGGAGGCAGATTCAATCACCGCTTTCAAAAGGGAATTGGATAAGTACCTGAAAGAGAAATATTGCAGGACTTCAGATTCCTGGGGCAGGAGGGACCAGTTCTGGGGCAGGAGGGACCTGTCCAAGGTGGACAGGTTGCACTTCAACAGAGCTGGGACCAATGTCCTCATGGGATGGTTAACTAGTGCTGTGGGGGAGGGTTTAAATTAATTTGACAGGGGGATGGGCACCAGGATGAAACATTAGAGAGGAGAAACAAGGTGAAGAGAGGACTGGGAGAGACAAGTAGCACTAGAGGGACAGAATTGCTGGTCATCTTCCAAAATTCGATAGACTCTGGAACAGTTCCCAATGGATTGGAGGGTAGCTAATGTTACCCCACTATTCAAAAAAGGTGGTAGAGAGAAAACGGTGAATTATAGACCGTTAAGCCTGACATCGGTAGTGGGGAAAATGCTAGAGTCCATTATAAAAGATGTAACAGCAGAGCACTTGGAAAACGGTGACAGGATCGGACAAAGTCAACATGGATTTACAAAAGGTAAATCGTGCTTGACTAATCTACTGGAATTTTGAGAGGATGTAACTGGTAGAATAGATAAGGGAGAACCAGTGGATGTGGTGTATTTGGACTTTCAGAAGGCTTTCGATAAGGTCCCGCATAAGAGATTAGCGTGTAAAGTTAAGGCACATGGGATTGGGGGCAAGGTATTGACTTGGATAGAGAACTGGTCGGCAGACAGGAAGCAAAGAGTTGGAATAAACGGCTCTTTTTCCGAGTGGCAGGCAGTGACTAGTGGGGTACCGCAGGGATCGGTCATAGGACCCAGCTATTTACAATATCTATAAATAATCTAGATGAGGGAACTAGATGTAATATCTCCAAGTTTGCAGACGACACAAAGCTGGGTGGGCGTGTGTGCTGTGAGGAGGATGCCGAGAAACTCCAGTATGATTTGGACAGGTTGGGTGATTGGGCAGAAGCATGGCAGATGCAGTATAATGTGGATAAATGCGAGGTTATCCACTTTGGTTGCAAAAACAGGAAGGCAGCTTATTATTTGAACGGCAATAGATTGGGAGAAGGGGAAGTGCAACGAGACCTGGGTGTCCTTGTGCACCAGTCGCTGAAGGTAAGCATGCAGGTGCAGCAGGCGGTTGAGAAGGCAAATGGTATGTTGGCCTTCATAGCGAGAGGGTTCAAGTACAAGAAGGATGTCTTGCTGCAGTTGTACAGGGCCTTGGTGAGACCGCACCTTGAGTATTGTGTGCAGTTTTGGTCGCCTTATCTGAGGAAGGATGTTCTTGCATGGAGGGGGTGCAGCGAAGATTCACCAGACTGATACCTGGGATGGCAGGAATGACGTACGAGGAGAGATTGGGTCGATTGGGCTTATACTTGCTGGAGTTTAGAAGAATGAGAGGGGATCTCATTCAAACTTATAAAATTCTAACAGGACTGGACAGACTAGATGCAGGAAGGATGTTCCCGATGGTGGGGGAGTCCAGAACCAGGGGTCACAGTCTAAGGATAAGGGGTAAGCCATTTAGGACTGAGATGAGGAGGAATTTCTTCACCCAGAGAGTGGTGAACCTGTGGAATTCTCCACCATAGAAGGCAGTGGAGGCCAATTCATTGAATATATTCAAGAAGGAGTTGGGTATATTTCTTAAGGCTAAAGGGATCAAGGGATATGGGGAGAAAGCAGGGACAGGGTATCGAAATTGGATGATCAGCCATGATCTCATTGAATGGCGAAGCAGGCTCGAGGGGCGGAATGGCCTACTCCTGCTCCTATCTTCTATGTTTCTATGAACCCCAGGACCAGGCCCCTATGGGGAATAGGTATGCAGATCTAAGCGCAAAACTAGTTGCGGAAGAAATGCAACCAGATGACGCGTTCAAAAATGAAATAAATATGGTCATGATAGTCAGTGGGGTTCAGGAAGTGAATATAATGGAGCTACAAGAAAATACTAGTAAAGAGCAAAAGGAGAAATGGAGACAAGCTGGCGCACAATTACAAGATGGAATTTGGAAATGGGGCCCACGTAACCAGGTGGTGGCACCGGAATGTTGTAGACAACAACTGATGGCGCTATACCATAGTGTAACACATACTGGCAGAAGTAACATGTTGCACCTACTGACACAGTACTGGTGGTGGCCAAAGATAGGTCGGGAAGTAGCGAAATATTGCCACCGCTGTATAATATGCGCAAGAATAATGTAGGACAGAGATGTAGAGTTAGAGTAGCAAACCAACCCAGACCCCAAGGACCCTGGGAAAACTTACAAATTGACTTTACCGGCCCCTTAGCGCAGGACCGGGGGAAGAAATATTGCCTGGTAATAATTGACCAATTTACCAGGTGGGTGGAAGCCTTTGCCACCCGAGACTGCTCTGCAAAAACAGTTGCACTAATATTGGCTACCGAGGTTATACCCCGTTGGGGAGTGCCTCTGCAAATTGACTCAGACAACGGCACTCATTTCACCAGCAAAATAATGAAAGAAATCTGTAAGCTGCTACATGTGACACAAAAATATCACAAACCATATCACCCCCAGAGCCCGGGGATGGTAGAAAGAATGAATAGGACACTGAAAAACGCACTGACAAAAGCCATCCAAGAAACAGGGAAGGGATGGTCGGAATTATTACCCAGCATACTAATGAGGCTGCGAGCCACCCCAGGACGAACGACCGGACTGACCCCCTGTGAATTAATGACAGGACGAGCTATGAGACTACCAGAGGATTTGGCTGGAAGGGTGGGAGAACCAGGATCAGTACAAGATAGATTAAGGCGATACTTAGTACAACTAAGTCAGGAGGTACAAGCACTAAATAAAGTAGTAAGGAACCAACAACAGATTAAAGATCTAGAAAGGCAGAATGTTGGACTTAAACCAGACGAGTTGCCCAGAATAGGTCAACAAGTAATGACGCAAGTTATCGGAAGAAAGGGAATGGGGCCCATTGGATGGGGCCATGTACTGTATTAATGACAAGTGATACGTGTGTTTGTCTATAGGAACCGACAAATTTGCAGACGACACAAAGCTGGGTGGGCGTGTGTGCTGTGAGGAGGATGCCGAGAGACTCCAGGATGATTTGGACGGGTTGGGTGATTGGGCAAAAGCATGGCAAATGCAGTATAATGTGGATAAATGTGAGGTTATCCACTTTGGTGGCAAAAACAGGAAGGCAGATTATTATTTGAATGGCAATAGATTGGGAGAAGGGGAAGCGCAACGAGATCTGGGTGTCCTTGTGCACCAGTCGCTGAAGGTAAGCATGCAGGTGCAGCAGGCGGTTAAGAAGGCAAATGGCATGTTGGCCTCCGTAGCGAGAGGGTTTGAGTACAGGAACAAGGATGTCTTGCTGCAGTTCTACAGGGCCTTGGTGAGACCACATCTTGGCCTAGAAATTCAGTTGGGCGCGCCAGCCGTTAGCGCCTTCGGAGGAGTAGATCTCGAGCGCTAGGCGCTTAGCGCCCGGGCGCAGCGCGATCTGCGCCTCGCCCCAACTTCAGTAGACATTTAGCGCCGGCGCAAAGTCTTAGCGCGCGGCCTGCTGCGCGCGCAGATCATGCCGTCATTTCGTCGTGCAACGCCCTTTGTGCGCCCGGAACCGGAACTTCACTCGCGCCGCCCCATTGTGCGCCGGGCAGCCCTAACGACTGTGAAGTGGAACGGTACATAGCCGAGGCGGGCCGCGGGGAGCGCAAATTAAAGGGCACTCCTGCAGTAGAAAAGGCAGCCGTTTTGCAACACTTTGTGAGAGACAACGATGGAGATGATGGATGATGATGGGAGGAGGAGGAGGAGGTGGTAGTGGTGGGCCGGTACCACATAACAAACTGATGGAGAGAAGTAGAGAAGCCCTCTCCAACAACACAAATACAGCAGTCTCGGCCTTTCAAAAAACCAAATCCACCCTGCCCCTTTAAGAGCTCACCGGAGCCAGAGTGTCTGCCGTCAATCAGCAGCTCGCCGCACCTGCCCTGCGCCCACCTTCCGGTGTTAGCGCCCGGGCCGCCGGCTTAGCGCCTAAAGAGAGCCGTGCATTGCCAGTTTTAGCGCTCGAGCAAACTCTTAGGGCGAAGCTAATGAATATCGGGGAAGTGGCCTCGAATTTGCGCCGGGCGCAAACTTTAGCTGCCGCCCGACTTTACCGCCCCAAAAGTGGCTATAATGAATTTCTAGGCCCTTGAGTAGTGTGTGCAGTTTTGGTCACTTTATCTGAGGAAGGATGATGTTCTTGCCATGGAGGGAGTGCAGCAAAGATTCACCAGGCTGATACCTGGGATGGCAGGAATGACGTATGAGGAGAGATTGGGTCGTCTGGGCTTATACTTGCTGGAGTTTAGAAGAATGAGAGGGGATCTCATTGAAACTGATAAAATTCTGACAGGACTAGATGCAGGAAGGATGTTCCCGATGGTCGGGGAGTCCAGAACCAGGGGTCACAGTCTAAGGATAAGGAGTAGGCCATTTAGGACAGAAATGAAGAGGAATTTCTTCACCCAGAGAGTGGTGAACCTGTGGAATTCTCTACCACAGAAGGCAGTAGAGGCCAATACATTAAATATATTCAAGAAGGAGTTGGATATATTTCTTAAGGCTAAAGGGATCAAGGGCTTTGGGGAGAAAGCAGGGACCGGGTACTGAATTTGGATGATCAGCCATGATGGAATTGAATGGCGGAGCAGGCTCGAAAGGCCGAATGGCCAACTCCTATCTTCTATGCTTCTATGTATGCGATGGAAGCACTGGACCCAGGTGAAACCATTTAACACTAAAGACCCCCATTCTACCCTCTGCTCTAGGGGAAAGAGCTCAGAACACGACCAGACCTCTGTTTAAATTACAGATAAACATGGATCCAGTCGACCCTTTATATCAGAGGGTCCGTCTCGGGGAGAAGAAGCTCTCCCGGTTTACCCTTATGCCTGAGAACTCATTTTTAATGTGGAAGCAAGTCATCCTCGGTTCCGAGGGACTGCCTAAGAAGAAAGAAGAAGATATAATTGGAGTAAGACTTCTTTACTCCTGTACTCAAATCCTTTTGTAATGAAGGCCAGCATACCATTTGCCTTCTTAACTGCCTTTCACGGCCACCGGACGTCCCAAAGTGCTTTACAGCCAATGAAGTACTTTTGAAGTGTATTCACTGTTGTAATGTGGGAAACGTGGCAGCCAATTTGCGCACAGCAAGCTCCCACAAACAGCAATGTGATAATGACCAGATAATCTGTTATTTCGTCATGTTGATGGAGGGATAAATATTGGGCTCAGAACACCGGGGATAACTTCTTCAAAATAGCACCACGGGATCTTTTACATCCACTTGAGGGTGCAGACAGGGGCCTCGGTTTAATGTCTCATCCGTAGGACGGCACCTCCGACACTGCAGCGCTCCTTCATTACTGCCCCTCCGACAATGTGGCTCTCCCACAGCACTGTCCCTCCGACAGTGCGGCGCTTCCGCTGTACTGCCCCTCCGACGGAGCGGCGCTCCCTCAGTACTATCTTCAGCCAGAAGTGCCGAGTGGATGATCCATCTCGGCCTCCTCCTGAGGTCCCCAGCATCACAGATGCCAGTCTTCAGCCCATTCAATTCACTCCACGTGATGTCAAGAAACGGTTGAAGACACTGGATACTGCAAAGGCTATGGGCCCTGACAACATTCCGGCAATAGTACTGAAGACTTGTGCTCCAGAACTAGCTGCACCCCTAGCCAAGCTGTTCCAGTACAGCTACAGCACTGGCATCTACCCGGCAATGTGGAAAATTGCCCAAGTATGTCCTGTCTACAAAAAGCAGGACAAATCCGACCCGGCCAATTACCGTCCCATCAGTCTGCTCTCAATCATCAGCAAAGTGATGGAAGGTGTCGTCGACAGTGCTATCAAGCGGCACTTACTCAGCAATAACCTGCTAACTGATGCCCAGTTTGGGTTCCGCCAGGGCCACTCAGCTCCTGACCTCATTACAGCCTTGGTCCAAACATGGACGAAAGAGCTGAACTCAAGAGGTGAGGTGAGAGTGACATCAGGGCAGCATTTGATCGAGTGTGGCATCAAGGAGCCCTAGCAAAACTGAAGTCAATGGGAATCAAGGGGAAAACTCTCCATTGGTTGGAATCATACCTAGCACAAAGGAAGTTGGCTGTGGTTGTTGGAGGTCATTCATCTCAATCACATGACATCACTGCAGGAGTTCTTCAGGGCAGTGTCCTAGGCCCAACCATCTTCAGCTGTTTCATCAATGACCTTCCCACCATCATAAGGTCAGAAGTGGGGATGTTCGCTGATGATTGCACACTGTTCAGCACCATTCGAGACTCATCAGATACTGACGCAGTCTGTGTCCATATGCAGCAAGACCTGGACAACATTCAGACTTGGGCTGACAAGTGGCAAGTAACATTCGCACCACACAATGACCATCTCCAACAAGCGAGACTCTAACCATCTCCCCTTAACATTCAATGG
The DNA here is from genome assembly GCF_052327205.1 of Somniosus microcephalus. Taxonomy (NCBI): domain Eukaryota; kingdom Metazoa; phylum Chordata; class Chondrichthyes; order Squaliformes; family Somniosidae; genus Somniosus; species Somniosus microcephalus. Next base: position 1,083,673 of record NW_028225179.1, on the reverse strand, counting down.
CATTACCATCGCTGAATCCCCCACTATCAACATCCTGGGGGTTACCATTGCTCAGACACTGAACTGGACCAGCCATATAAATACTGTGGCTACAAGAGCAGGCCAGAGGCTGGGAATTCTGCGGCGAGTGTCTCACCTCCTGGCTCCCCAAAGCCTTTCCACCATCTACAAGGCACAAGTGAGGAGTGTGATGGAATACTCTCCACTTGCCTGGATGAGTGCAGCTCCAACAACACTCAAGAAGCTCGACACCATTCAAGATAAGGCAGCCCGCTTGATTGGCACTCCATCCACCACCTTCAACATTCACTCCCTCCACCACCGGCACACTGTGGCTGCAGTGTGTACTATCTACAAGATGCACTGCAGCAACTAGCCAAAGCTCCTTCAACAGCACCTTCCAAACCCGCGACCTCTACCACTTAGAAGGACAAGGGCAGCAGACGCATGGGTACATCACCACCTACAAGTTCCCCTCCAAGCCACACACCATCCTGACTTGGACCTGTATCGCCGTTCCTTCACTGTCGCTAGGCCAAAATCATGGAACTCCCTTCCTAACAGCATTGTGGGTGTACCTACACCATATGGACTGCAGCGGGTCAAGAAGGTGGCTCACCACCATCTTCTCAAGGGCAATTAGGGATGGGCACTAAATGCAGGCCTAGCCAGCCAGCGACACCCACATCCCATCAATGAATCAAACAAAAAGTACTGCCCCTCCGACAGTGCGGCACTCCCTCAGTACTGCCCCCCGACAGTGCGGCACTCCCTCAGTACTGCCCCTCCGACAGTGCGGCACTCCCTCAGTACTGCCCCTCCGACAGTGCGGCGCTCCCTCAGTACTGCCCCTCCGACAGTGCGGCGCTCCCTCAGTACTGCCCCTCCGACAGTGCGGCGCTTCCTCAGCACTGCCCCTCCGACAGTGCGGCGCTCCCTCAGCACTGCCCTGGAGTGTCAGCCTCGTTTTATATGCTCAAGTCCCTGGAGCGGGATTTGAACCCACAACCTTCTGACTCTGCTATCCACTGAGCCACAGCTGACTCCAGTCTTTTACACAGTTTCATCATAACTTCCTTGCTTTTGCACTCTACGCCTCTCCTAAAGCAGGGGAGTTATGATGAATTGTTAAAGTTTTTTTTGCAGAGTGACCAAGGCTGTCTGTAGGAACCAATTTCGCATTTGAAAGAAGCTTGTATTGTGAAGCTTGTGCCCCTTTGCCAGACCAGCTGCCTGCGGCCCCTGTCCCAGATTCCAGCCCCAGCTCTCTGCTGCCTGCGGCCCCTCTCCCAGGTTCCAGCCCCAGCTCTGTGCTGCTCTCACCTGGGGACAGCGCGTCACAATCGGCCCCATTGCACCTGAGCTGGATGCCCGCCCCCTTGCCGCGCCGCCATTGGATGGCGGACCCGGCCCGCCCTCGTCCGATTGGTCAGAGCTCCCGTCAGTCACAGGCCGGGCCGGCCTCCATCCACCTGAATGGGCCTCTTCCTCTGATGACGTCACAACCGGGCCCCTGTCTCAGCGCCGGGGAGGGAAGGTCCCGCCCCCTAGCCACGTCGCCATTGGTTGGAGGACGAGGCCGCCCAGCTCAGCCCTCTTCCTATTGGTTCGCGCTCCTGTCAGTCAGAATCACGTTCCTCCGGCTCCGCGCCCGCGCGCGACTCAATCCGCTCCATTCGGCGTCCGCGGAGGTCGGTCCCACCTGACTCTCAGGTTTGGTTTTTCTCGTCTTTTACTTTACAATAATCTCGGTCTCTGCTCCCCCCCCTAATCCTCGATTTAAATCGATTCCCCAACACTTTACTTTACCCCGGCCGCTGATTCCGCCTCTTTCCCAGGCCCGGCCTTCCATCTGCTTCCCGGAGGCCCCCGCGCAGGCGCACTGGCAGCCTCGTGTTGTGGTGAGGGCCGAATGAGCATGCGCGGCCCCGGCTCTCCACATTTAAAGGGACACCCACCCCCTCCACATTTAAAGGGACACCCACCCCCTCCACATTTAAAGGGACACCCACCCTCTCCACATTTAAAGGGACACCCACCCCCTCCAGATTTCAAGGAACACGCACCTCCTCCACATTTAAAGGGACACCCACCCCCTCCGCATTTAAAGCGACTCCCACCCCCTCCACATTTAAAGGGACTGCCTCCCCCCCTCTCATGTCCTCTACTGTGGAGGAGGAATTCCTGGAGTGTTTACGGGATGGTTTCCTGGACCAATATGTCGAGGAACCAACCAGAGATCAGGCCATCTTAGACTGGGTATTATGTAACGAGAAAGGATAAATTAGCAATCTTGTTGTACGAGGCCCCTTGGGTCGGAGTGATCATAATATGATCGAATTCTTCATTAAGATGGAGAATGAAGTTGTTGACTCAGAGACTAGGGTCCTAAATTTAAATAAAGGAAACTACGATGGTCTGAGGAGCGACTTGGGTCGGATTGATTGGGGAATGTCTCTCAAAGGGTTGACGGTGGATAGGCAGTGGCAAACATTCAAAGACCGCATGGATGAACTACAGAATTTGTTCATCCCAGTTTGTCATAAAAATAAAACAAAAAAGGTGACTCAACCGTGGCTAACAAGGGAAATTAGGGATAGCATAAGATCCAAGGAGAGGACATATAAATTGGCCAGAAAAAGCAGTAAACCTGAGGATTGGGAGCAGTTTAGGATTCAACAAAGGAGGACAAAGGGATTAATTAAGAAGGGGAAAATAGAATATGAGAGTAAGCTTTCAGGGAGCATAAAAACTGACTGTAAAAGCTTTTATAGATATGTGAAGAGAAAAAGAACAGAAGAAGTAGGAGCAGAAGTAGGCCATACGGCCCCTCGGGCCTGCTCCGCCATTCAATAGGATCATGGCTGATCTGAACCTAGACTCACGTCCGCTTCCCTGCCCGCTCCCCGTAACCATTAATTCCCTTATCAGTTAGGAAACTGTCTATCTCCGTTTTAAATTTATTTAATGTCGCAGCTTCCACAGCTCTCTGAGGTAGCAAATTCCATAGATTTACTACCCTCTGAATGAAGAAGTTTCTCCTCATCTCAGTTTTGAAACGGCAGCCCCTTATTTTAAGATTATGCCCCCTAGTTCTAGTTTCACCCCTCAGTGGAAACATTCTCCCCGCATCCACCCAATCAAGCCCCCTCACAATCTTATATGTTTCGATAAGATCGCCTCTCATTCTTCTGAATTCCAACGAGTAGAGGCCCAACCTACTCAACCTTTCCTCATAAGTCAACCCCCTCATCTCCGGAATCAGCCGCTGAACCTTCTCTGAACTGCCTCGAGAGCAAGTATATCTTTTCTTAAATATGGAAACCAAAACTGTACGCAATATTCCAGGTGTGGCCTCACCAGTATCCTGTATAAATGAAGCAAGACTTCCCTGTTTTTATACTCCATCCCCTTTGCAATAAAAGCCAAGATTCCATTGGCCTTCCTGATCACCTGCTGTACCTGCATACTAACCTTCTGTGTTTCATGCACCAGGACCCCCAGATCCCTTTGTACTGTAGCACTTTGCAGTCTCTCTCCATTTAGGTAATAACTTGCTCTTTGATTTTTTCTGCCAAAGTGCATAACCTCACACTTTCCAACATTATATTCCATCTGCCAAATTTCTGTCCACTCACTTAGCCTGTCTATGTCCTTTTGCAGGTTTTTTATGTCCTCCTCACTCACTGCTTTCCCTCCCATCTTTGTATCATCGGCAAACTTGGATATGTTGCACTCGGTCCCCTCCTCCAAATCGTTAATACAGATTGTAAAGAGTTGGGGTCCCAGCACTGACCCCTGCGCAACACCACTAGTTACTGATTGCCAACCCGAGAATGAACCATTTATCCCAACTCTCTGTTTTCTGTTAGATAGCCAATCTTCCACCCATGCCAGTATATTACCCCCAATCCCGTGATTTTCTATCTTGTGCAGTAATCTTTTGTGTGGCTCCTTGTCAAATGCCTTTTGGAAGTCCAAATACACCACATCCACTGGTTCCCCTTTATCCACCCTGTTTGTTACATCCTCAAAGAATTCGAGCAAATTTGTCAAAGATGACTTCCCCTTCATAAAATCATGCTGACTCTGTCCGATTAAATTATGCTTATCCCAATGTCCTGTTACTGCTTCCTTAATAATGGACTCCAACATGTTACCAACCACAGATGTTAGGCTAACTGGTCAATAGTTTCCAGCCTTTTGTCTACCTCCCTTTTTAAATAAGGGCGTTACATTAGCAGTTTTCCAATCTGCTGGGACCTTGCCTGAATCCAGGGAGTTTTGGAAAATTACCACCAATGCATCCACAATCCCCACCGCTACCTCTCTCAAGACCCTAGGATGTAAGCCATCAGGTCCAGGGGATTTATCCGCCTTAAGTCCCATTATCTTACCGAGTACCATCTCCTTAGTGATTTTAATTGTGTTTAGCTCCTCCCCCCTTATAGCCCCCTGTTTGTCCAGTGTTGGGATATTTTTAGTGTCCTCTATTGCAAAGACTGATACAAAATATTTGTTCAGCGTTTTTGCCATCTCCATGTTCCCCACTACTAATTTCCCGGTCTCGTCCTCTAAGGGACCAACATTCACTTTAGCCACCCTTTTTCTTTTTATATAACTGTAGAAACTCTTGCTATCTGTTTTTATATTTTTTGCTAGTTTACTTTCATAATCTATCTTCCCTTTCTTAATTAATCTTTTAGTTATTCTTTGCTGGCTTTTAAATGCTTCCCAATCTTCTATCCTCCCACTGGATTTGGCTACTTTATATGCCCTTGTTTTCAGTCGGATACTATCATTTATTACTTTACTTAGCCACGGATGGCTGTCTTTTCTTTTACGCCCCTTTTTCCTCAGTGGAATATATTTTTCTTGAAAGTTGTGAAATATCTCCTTGAATGTACACCACTGCTCATGTACCGTCTTACACCTTAATCTATTTTCCTAGTCCACTTTAGTCAACTCTGCTCTCATACCTTCATAGTCTCCTTTATTTAAGCTTAGTACGCTGGTTTGAGATCCAACTCTCTCACCCACCAACTAAATTTGGAATTCAACCATGTTATGGTCACTCATTCCAAGGGGATCCTTTACTAGGACATTTTTTTATTAATCCTGTCTCATTACACAGGACTAGATCTAAGATTGCCTGCCCCCTGGTTGGTTCAGTAACATACTGCTCAAGGAACCCGTCCCTAATGCACTCTATGAACTCTTCCTCAAGGCTGCCCTGCCCAATTTGATTTGTCCAGTCAATAGGAAAGTTAAAATCTCCCATGATTATAGCTGTTCCCTTATTACAAGCCCCAACTATTTCCTGATTTATACTCCGACCAATAGAGTTACAACTGTTAGGAGGCCTATAGACTACGCCCACTAGTGACTTTTTCCCCTTATTATTCCTTATTTCCACTCAAACCTTTTCACTATCCTGATCCTTTGACCCAATTAGATTTCTCAATATTGCAGTGATTCCATCCTTTATTAACACAGCCACCTCACCTCCTTTTCCTTCCTGTCTGTCCTTCCCAATAGTCAAATACCCCTGGATGTTTAGTTCCCAGTCATGGTCACCCTGCAGACATTTCTCCATAATGGCCACCAGATCATACCCATGTGTAGTTGTTTGTACCGTCAACTCGTCTATTTTGTTATGAATGCTGCGTGCATTCAGATAAAGAACTTTTAAATATGCTTTGTGACAATTTATTCCTGCTTTTACCCCCTTTACTACTTTACCTTTACCTTTATATATTCTGTCCCTTCCTGACACGCTCTGGTTTTTAATTCCCCCACTGCTACCTTGCTCTATTGCCTTCTCTGCTGACATTTTTATTTTTTGCTCTCTTGAAACCTCCCCCCCACTAATTAGTTTAAAGCCCTCTCTACAGCCCTAGTTATTCGATTCACCAGGATTCTAGTCCCAGCACTGGCCAAGTGAAGTCCGTCCCAACGGAACAGCTCTCTCCCGTCCCAGTACTGATGTCAGTGTCCCAAGAAGCAAAACCCATTTCTCCCACACCAGTCTTTGAGCCACGCATTTAACTCTCTGATTTTATTTACCCGAGCCAAATTTGCTCATGAGGGCAGGCACAGCACGGGTTAGATACAGAGTAAAGCTCCCTCTACACTGTCCCATCAAACACTCCCAGGGCAGGTACAGCACGGGTTAGATACAGAGTAAAGCTCCCTCTACACTGTCCCATCAAACACTCCCAGGGCAGGTACAGCACTGGTTAGATGCAGAGTAAAGCTCCCTCTACACTGTCCCATCAAACAATCACAGGGCATGTACAGCATGGGTTAGATACAGAGTAAAGCTCCCTCTACACTGTCCCATCAAACACTCCCAGGGCAGATACAGCACGGGTTAGATGCAGAGTAAAGCTCCCTCTACACTGTCCCATCAAACACTCCCAGGGCAGATACAGCACGGGTTAGATACAGAGTAAAGCTCCCTCTACACTGTCCCATCAAATACTCCCAGGGCAGGCACAGCACGGGTTAGATACAGAGTAAAGCTTCCTGTACACTGTCCCATCAAACACTCCCAGGGCAGGTACAGCACGGGTTAGATACAGAGTAAAGCTCCCTCTACACTGTCCCATCAAACACTCCCAGGGCATGTACAGCACGGGTTAGATACAGAGTGAAGCTCCCTCTACACTGTCCCATCAAACACTCCCAGCGCAGGTACAGCACGGGTAAGATACAGAGTGAAGCTCCCTCTACACTGCCCCATCAAACAATCCCAGGGCAGGTACAGCACGGGTTAGATACAGAGTAAAGCTCCCTCTACACTGTCCCATCAAACACTCCCAGGGCAGGTACAGCACGGGTTAGATACAGAGTAAAGCTCCCTCTACACTGTCGCATCAAACACTCCCAGGGGAGGTACAGCACAGGTTAGATACAGAGTAAAGCTCCCTCTACACTGTCCCATCAAACACTCCCAGGGCAGGGACAGCATGGGTTAGATACAGAGTGAAGCTCCCTCTACAATGTCCCATCAAAGACCCCCAGGGCAGGTACAGCACTGGTTAGATACAGAGTAATGCTCCCTCTACACTGTCCCATCAAACACTCCCAGGGCAGGTACAGCACGGGTTAGACACAGAGTAAAGCTCCGTCTACACTGCCCCATCAAACACTCCCAGGGCAGGTGCAGCACGGGTTAGATACAGAGTAAAGCTCCCTCTACACTGTCGCATCAAACACTCCCAGGGCAGGTACAGCACGGGTTAGATACAGAGTAAAGCTCCCTCTACACTGCCCCATCAAACACTCCCAGGGCAGGTACAGCACGGCTTAGATACAGAGTAAAGCTCCCTCTACACTGTCCCATCAAACACTCCCAGGGCAGGTATAGCACGCATTAGATACAGAGTAATGCTCCCTCTACACTGTCCCATCAAAGACCCCCAGGGCAGGTACAGCACGGGTTAGATACAGAGTAAAGCTCCCTCTACACTGACCCATCAAACACTCCCAGGGCAGTTACAGCACAGGTTAGATACAGAGTAATGCTCAATCTGCACTGTCCCATCAAACACTCCCAGGGAAGGTACAGCACGGGTTAGATACAGAGTAAAGCTCCCCATACAATGTCCCATCAAATACTCGCAGGGCAGGTACAGCATGGGTTAGATACAGAGTAAAGCTCCCTCTGCACTGTCCCATCAAACACTCCCAGGGCAGGTACAGCACGGGTTAAATACAGAGTGAAGCTCACTCTACACTGTCCCATCAAACAGCCCCAGGGCAGGTACAGCACGGGTTAGATACGAGTAATGCTCCCTCTACACTGTCCCATCAAACACGCCCAGGGCTGGTACAGCACGGGTAAGATACAGAGTAATGCTCCCTCTACACTGTCCCATCAAACACTCCCAGGGCAGGTACAGCACGGGTTAGATGCAGAGTAAAGCTCACTCTACACTGTCACATCAAACACTCCCAGGGCAGGTACAGCACGGGTTAGATATAGAGTAAAGATCCGTCTGCACTGTCCCATCAAACAATCCCAGGGCAGGTACAGCACGGGTTAGGTACAGAGTAAAGCTCCCTCTACACTGTCCCATCAAACACTCCCAGGGCAGCTACAGCACGGGTTAGATACAGAGTAAAGCTCCCTCTACACTGTCCCATCAAACACTCCCAGGGCAGGTGCAGCACGGGTTCGATACAGAGTAAAGCTCCCCATACAATGTCCCATCAAACACTCGCAGGGCAGGTACAGCACGGGTTAGATACAGAGTAAAGCTCCCTCTACACTGTCCCATCAAACACTCCAGGGGCAGGTACAGCATGGGTTAGATACAGAGTAAAGCTCCCTCTGCACTGTCCCATCAAACACTCCCAGGGCAGGTACAGCACGGGTTAAATACAGAGTGAAGCTCACTCTACACTGTCCCATCAAACACCCCCAGGGCAGGTACAGCACGGGTTAGATACAGAGTGAAGCTCACTCTACACTGTCCCATCAAACAGCCCCAGGGCAGGCACAGCACGGGTTACATAGTAATGCTCCCTCTACACTGTCCCATCAAACACCCCCAGGGCTGGTACAGCACGGGTTAGATATGTCCCATCAAACACGCCCAGGGCTGGTACAGCACGGGTTATATGCAGAGTAATGCTCCGTCTAAACTGCCGAAATCAAACAATCCCAGGGCAGGTACAGCACGGCTTAGATACAGAGTAATGCTCCCTCTACACTGTCCCATTAAACACTCCCAGGGCAGGTACAGCACGGGTTAGATACAGAGTAAAGCTCCGTCTACACTGCCGAAATCAAACAATCCCAGGGCAGGTACAGCACGGCTTAGATACAGAGTAATGCTCCCTCTACACTGTCCCATCAAACACCCCCAGGGCAGGTGCAGCATGGGTTAGATACAGAGTAAAGCTCCCTCTACACTGACCCATCAAACACTCCCAGGACAGTTACAGCAGCACGGGTTAGATAAAGAGTAAAGCTCCCTCTGCACTGTCCCATCAAACACTCGCAGGGCAGGTACAGCACGGGTTAGATACAGAGTAAAGCTTCCTGTACAGTGTCCCATCAAACACTCCAAGGGCAGGTGCAGCACGGGTTAGATACAGAGTAAAGCTCCCTCTACACTGTCCGATCAAACACTCCCAGGGCAGGTACAGCACAGGTTAGATACAGAGTAAAGCTCCCTCTACACTGTCACATCAAACACTCCCAGGGCAGGTACAGCACGGGTTAGATACAGAGTAAAGCCCCCTCTACACTGTCCATCAAACACTCCCAGGCCAGGTACAGCATGGGTTAGATACAGAGTAAAGCTCCCTCTACACTGTCCCATCAAACACTCCCAGGGCAGGTACAGCACGGGTTCGATACAGAGTAAAGCTTCCTGTGCACTGTCCCATCAAACACTCCAAGAGCAGGTACAGCATGGCTTAGATACAGAGTAAAGCTCCCTCTACACTGCCCCATCAAACACTCCCAGGGCAGGTACAGCACGGGGTAGATACAGAATGAAGCTCCCTCTACACTGTCCCATCAAACACTCCCAGGGCAGGTACAGCACGGGTTAGATACAGAGTGAAGCTCACTCTACACTGTCCCATCAAACACCCCCAGGGCAGGGACAGCACGGGTTAGATACAGAGTAATGCTCCCTCTGCACTGTCCCATCAAACACCCCCAGGGCAGGTACAGCATGGGTTAGATACAGAGTAATGCTCCCTCTACACTGTCCCATCAAACACTCCCAGGGCAGGTACAGCACGGGTTAGCTGCAGAGTAAAGCTCCGTCTGCACTGCCCCATCAAACAATCCCAGGGCAGGTACAGCACGGGTTAGATACAGAGTAAAGCTCCCTCTACACTGTCCGATCAAACGCTCCCAGGGCAGGTACAGCTCAGGTTAGATACAGAGTAAAGCTCCGTCTGCACTCCCCCATCAAAAAATCCCAGGGCAGCTACAGCACGGGTTAGATACAGAGTAAAGCTCCCTCTACACTGACCCATCAAACACTCACAGGGCAGTTACAGCACAGGTTAGATACAGAGTAATGCTCACTCTACACTGTCGCATCAAACACTCCCAGGGCAGGTGCAGCACGGGTTAGATACAGAGTAAAGCTCCCTCTACACTGCCCCATCAAACACGCCCAGGGCTGGTACAGCACGGGTTAGATGCAGAGTAATGCTCCCTCTACACTGTCCCATTAAACACTCCCAGGGCAGGTACAGCACGGGTTAGATACAGAGTAAAGCTCCCTCTACACTGTCCCATCAAACACTCCCAGGGCAGGTACAGCACGGGTTAGATACAGAGTAAAGCTTCCTGTACACTGTCCCATCAAACACTCCAAGGGCAGGTGCAGCATGGGTTAGGTACAGAGTAAAGCTCCCTCTACACTGTCCCATCAAACACTCCCAGGGCAGGGACAGCATGGGTTAGATACAGAGTAAAGCTCCCTCTACACTGTCACATCAAACACTCCCAGGGCAGGTACAGCACGGGTTAGATACAGAGTAAAGCTCCCTCTACACTGTCCATCAAACACTCCCAGGCCAGGTACAGCATGGGTTAGATACAGAGTAAAGCTCCCTCTACACTGTCCCATCAAACACTCCCAGGGCAGGTACAGCACGGGTTCGATACAGAGTAAAGCTTCCTGTACACTGTCCCATCAAACACTCCAAGAGCAGGTACAGCATGGGTTAGATACAGAGTAAAGCTCCCTCTACACTGCCCCATCAAACACTCCCAGGGCAGGTACAGCACGGGGTAGATACAGAATGAAGCTCACTCTACACTGTCCCATCAAACACCCCCAGGGCAGGTACAGCACGGGTTAGATACAGAGTAATGCTCCCTCTGCACTGTCCCATCAAACACCCCCAGGGCAGGTACAGCATGGGTTAGATACAGAGTAATGCTCCCTCTACACTGTCCCATCAAACACTCCCAGGGCAGGTACAGCACGGGTTAGATACAGAGTAAAGCTCCGTCTACACTGCCCCATCAAACAATCCCAGGGCAGGTACAGCACGGCTTAGATACAGAGTAAAGCTCCCTCTACACTGTCCGTTCAAACACTCCCAGGGCAGGTACAGCACAGGTTAGATACAGAGTAAAGCTCCCTCTACACTGTCCCATCAAACACTCCCAGGGCAGGTACAGCACGGGTTAGATGCAGAGTAAAGCTCCGTCTGCACTGCCCCATCAAACAATCCCAGGGCAGGTACAGCACGGGTTAGATACAGAGTAAAGCTCCCTCTACACTGTCCGATCAAACGCTCCCAGGGCAGGTACAGCTCAGGTTAGATACAGAGTAAAGCTCCGTCTGCACTGCCCCATCAAACAATCCCAGGGCAGGTACAGCACGGGTTAGATACAGAGTAAAGCTCCCTCGACACTGACCCATCAAACACTCACAGGGCAGTTACAGCACAGGTTAGATACAGAGTAATGCTCACTCTACACTGTCGCATCAAACACTCCCAGGGCAGGTGCAGCACGGGTTAGATACAGAGTAAAGCTCCCTCTACACTGCCCCATCAAACACGCCCAGGGCTGGTACAGCACGTGTTAGATGCAGAGTAATGCTTCCTCTACACTGTCCCATTAAACACCCCCAGGGCAGGTGCAGCACGGGTTAGATACAGAGTAAAGCTCCCTCTACACTGTCCCATCAAATACTCCCAGGGCAGGTGCAGCATGGGTTAGATACAGAGTAAAGCTCCCTCTACACTGTCCCATCAAACACTCCCAGGGCAGGTACAGCAGCACGGGTTAGATACTGAGTGAAGCTCCCTATACAATGTCCCATCAAACACTCGCAGGGCAGGTACAGCACGGGTTAGATACAGAGTAAAGCTCCGTCTGCACTGCGCCATCAAACAATCCCAGGGCAGGTACAGCACGGGTTAGATACAGAGTAAAGCTCCCTCTACACTGTCCGATCAAACACTCCCAGGGCAGGTACAGCACAGGTTAGATACAGAGTAAAGCTCCCTCTACACTGTCACATCAAACACTCCCAGGGCAGGTACAGCACGGGTTCGATACAGAGTAAAGCTCCCTCTACACTGTCCATCAAACACTCCCAGGCCAGGTACAGCATGGGTTAGATACAGAGTAAAGCTCCCTCTACACTGTCCCATCAAACACTCCCAGGGCAGGTACAGCACGGGTTCGATACAGAGTAAAGCTTCCTGTACACTGTCCCATCAAACACTCCAAGAGCAGGTACAGCATGGGTTAGATACAGAGTAAAGCTCCCTCTACACTGCCGCATCAAACACTCCCAGGGCAGGTACAGCACGGGGTAGATACAGAATGAAGCTCCCTCTACACTGTCCCATCAAACACTCCCAGGGCAGGTACAGCACGGGTTAGATACAGAGTGAAGCTCACTCTACACTGTCCCATCAAACACCCCCAGGGCAGGTGCAGCACGGGTTAGATACAGAGTAATGCTCCCTCTGCACTGTCCCATCAAACACCCCCAGGGCAGGTACAGCATGGGTTAGATACAGAGTAATGCTCCCTCTACACTGTCCCATCAAAACTCCCAGGGCAGGTACAGCACGGGTTAGATACAGAGTAAAGCTCCGTCTACACTGCCCCATCAAACAATCCCAGGGCAGGTACAGCACGGCTTAGATACAGAGTAAAGCTCCCTCTACACTGTCCGTTCAAACACTCCCAGGGCAGGTACAGCACAGGTTAGATATAGAGTAAAGCTCCCTCTACACTGTCCCATCAAACACTCCCAGGGCAGGTACAGCACGGGTTAGATGCAGAGTAAAGCTCCGTCTGCACTGCCCCATCAAACAATCCCAGGGCAGGTACAGCACGGGTTAGATACAGAGTAAAGCTCCCTCTCCACTGTCCGATCAAACGCTCCCAGGGCAGGTACAGCTCAGGTTAGATACAGAGTAAAGCTCCGTCTGCACTGCCCCATCAAACAATCCCAGGGCAGGTACAGCACGGGTTAGATACAGAGTAAAGCTCCCTCTACACTGACCCATCAAACACTCACAGGGCAGTTACAGCACAGGTTAGATACAGAGTAATGCTCACTCTACACTGTCGCATCAAACACTCCCAGGGCAGGTGCAGCACGGGTTAGATACAGAGTAATGCTCCCTCTACACTGCCCCATCAAACACGCCCAGGGCTGGTACAGCACGGGTTAGATGCAGAGTAATGCTCCCTCTACACTGTCCCATTAAACACTCCCAGGGCAGGTACAGCACGGGTTAGATACAGAGTAAAGCTCCGTCTACACTGCCGAAATCAAACAATCCCAGGGCAGGTACAGCACGGCTTAGATACAGAGTAATGCTCCCTCTACACTGTCCCATCAAACACCCCCAGGGCAGGTGCAGCACGGGTTAGATACAGAGTAAAGCTCCCTCTACACTGACCCATCAAACACTCCCAGGACAGTTACAGCAGCACGGGTTTGATAAAGAGTAAAGCTCCCTCTGCACTGTCCCATCAAACACTCCGAGGGCAGGTACAGCAGCACGGGTTAGATACTGAGTAATGCTCCCTCTGCACTGTCCCATCAAACACCCCCAGGGCAGGTACAGCATGGGTTAGCTACAGAGTAAAGCTCCCTCTACACTGTCCCATCAAACACTCCCAGGGCAGGTACAGCACGGGTTAGATACAGAGTAAAGCTCCGTCTACACTGCCCCATCAAACTATCCCAGGGCAGGTACAGCACGGCTTAGATACAGAGTAAATCTCCCTCTACAATGTCCCATCAAGCACCCCCAGGGCAGGTACAGCACGGGTTAGATACAGAGTAAAGCTCCCTCTACACTGTCCCATCAAACACTCCCAGGGCAGGTACAGCACAGGTTAGATACAGAGTAAAGCTCCCTCTACACTGTCCCATCAAACACTCCCAGGGCAGGTACAGCACAGGGTTCGATACAGAGTAAAGCTCCCTCTACACTGTCCCATCAAACACTCCCAGGGCAGGTTCAGCACGGGTTAGATACAGAGTGTCAGCCGTGGCTCAGGTGGCAGCACTCGCTCCTCTGAGTCAGAAGGTTGTGGGTTGAAGTCCCACTCCAGAGACTGGAGTCTAAAACTCTGTGCTGCCCCTCCAGTGCAGTGCTGAGGGAGTAAAGCCCAGTGCAGAGTAAAGTTCCCTCTGCACCGCTCCACTAACAGGGCTGAGCCCCAAACTCAGAAGAGCGCCCTCTGCTGCATTCCACTTGTCTCAGCAGCGGGAGAAGCAGGCGGCGGAAGTCCCGCCCCTCGGGCACCCCGATTGGTTGGAGGACCCGCCACCACCTCTGTCCTCCAATCTCCGCCTGCTCTCTCCCTATTGGTCGCAGCTCACGTCAGTCACCGCCATGGAGTTGATGACGTGCCCCAGTCCGGCTCCCTGCAGAAGACAAGGGGCTGCGGCCGCTCAATCCGCTCCGCTCGGTGCCAGCAGGGCGCTGAGACGGTGCGGTTTGTATTTTCCTTTTATATATCTCCCCGCCTGCGCTTCTCTCCGCAATATTTAAAAAAAAACCTCATAAAACTCAGTTTCCGCCGGTGATCTGGACTCTCGCGGTTGCCCGAGCCGACCCAGAATCTGAGGCCCTGCGATGGGGCCGGAGCGTCTCATCCTCGGGTGCGGCGCATGCGGAGTAAGGGGAGGGGGCGGGGCCTGTTCAGAGCCCACGCTCACCTTGGAGCGGCGCATGCGGAGTAGGGGGAGAGGGCGGGGCCTGTTCAGAGCCCACGCTCACCTTGGAGCGGCACATGCGGAGTCGGGGGAGGGGGCGGGGCCTGTTCAGAGCCCGCGCTCACCTTGGAGCGGCGCATGCGGAGTAGGGGGAGGGGGCGGGGCCTGAGCTCACCTTGGAGCGGCGCATGTGGAGTAGGGGGAGGGGACGGGGCCTGTTCAGAGCCCGCACTCACCTTGGAGCGGCGCATGCGGAGTAGGGGGAGGGGGCGGGGCCTGTTCAGAGCCTGAGGTCACCTTGGAGCGGCGCATGCGGAGTAGGGGGAGGGGGCGGGGCCTGTTCAGAGCCTGAGCTCACCTTGGAGCGGCGCATGCGGAGTAGGGGGAGGGGGCGGGGCCTGTTCAGAGCCCGAGCTCACCTTGGAGCGGCGCATGCGGAGTAGGGGGAGGGGGCGGGGCCTGTTCAGAGCCTGAGCTCACCTTGGAGCGGCGCATGCGGAGTAAGGGGAGGGGGCGGGGCCTGTTCAGAGCCTGAGCTCACCTTGGAGTGGCACATGCGGAGTAGGGGGAGGGGGCGGGGCCTGTTCAGAGCCTGAGGTCACCTTGGAGCGGTGCATACGGAGTAGGGGGAGGGGGCGGGGCCTGTTCAGAGCCTGAGGTCACCTTGGACCGGCACATGCGGAGTAGGGGGTGAGGGCGGGGCCTGTTCAGAGCCTGAGCTCACCTTGGAGCGGCGCATGCGGAGTAGGGGGAGGGGGCGGGGCCTGTTCAGAGCCCGCGCTCACCTTGGAGCGGTGCATGCGGAGTAGGGGGAGGGGGCGGGGCCTGTTCAGAGCCCGAGCTCACCTTGGAGCGGCGCATGCGGAGTAGGGGGAGGGGGCGGGGCCTGTTCAGAGCCCGCGCTCACCTTGGAGCGGTGCATGCGGAGTAGGGGGAGGGGGCGGGGCCTGTTCAGAGCCCGCGCTCACCTTGGAGCGGCACATGCGGAGTAGGGGGAGGGGGGGGGCCTGTTCAGAGCCTGAGCTCACCTTGGAGCGGCGCATGTGGAGTAGGGGAAGGGGGCGGGGCCTGCTCAGAGCCTGCGCTCACCTTGGAGTGGCGCATGCGGAGTAGGGGGAGGGGGCGGGGCCTGTTCAGAGCCTGCGCTCACCTTGGAGCGGCGCATGCGGTGTAGGGGAAGGGGGCGGGGCCTGTTCAGAGCCCGCGCTCACCTTGGAGCGGCGCATGCGGAGTAGGGGGAGGGGTCGGGGCCTGTTCAGAGCCCGTGCTCACCTTGGAGCGGCGCATGCGGAGTAGGGGGAGGGGGCGGGGCCTGTTCAGAGCCCGCGCTCACCTTGGAGCGGCGTATGCGGAGTAGGGGGAGGGGTCGGGGCCTGTTCAGAGCCCGCGCTCACCTTGGAGCGGCGCATGTGGAGTAAGGGGAGGGGGCGGGGCCTGCTCAGAGCCTGCGCTCACCTTGGAGCGGCGCATGCGGAGTAGGGGGAGGCGGCGGGGCCTGTTCAGAGCCTGAGCTCACCTTGGAGCGGCGCATGCGGAGTAGGGGGAGAGGGCGGGGCCTGTTCAGAGCCCGCGCTCACCTTGGAGCGGCACATGCGGAGTAGGGGGAGAGGGCGGGGCCTGCTCAGAGCCTGAGCTCACCTTGGAGCGGCGCATGCGGAGTAGGGGGAGGGGGGGGGCCTGTTCAGAGCCTGAGCTCACCTTGGAGCGGCACATGCGGAGTAGGGGGAGGGGGCGGGGCCTGTTCAGAGCCTGAGCTCACCTTGGAGCGGCGCATGCGGAGTAGGGGGAGGGGGGGGGGCCTGTTCAGAGCCTGAGCTCACCTTGGAGCGGCGCATGCAGAGTAGAGGGAGGGGGCGGGGCCTTTTCACAGCCCGCGCTCACCTTGGAGCGGCGCATGCGGAGTAGGGGGAGGGTGCGGGGCCTGTTCAGAGCCCGCGCTCACCTTGGAGCGGCGCATGCGGAGTAGGGGGAGGGGGCGGTGCCTATTCAGAGCCCGGCTCACCTTGGAGCGGCGCATGCAGAGTAGGGGGAGGGGGCGGGGCCTTTTCACAGCCCGCGCTCACCTTGGAGCGGCGCATGCGGAGTAGGGGGAGAGGGCGGGGCCTGTTCAGAGCCTGAGCTCACCTTGGAGCGGCACATGCGGAGTAGGGGGAGAGGGCGGGGCCTGTTCAGAGCCCGCGCTCACCTTGGAGCGGTGCATGCGGAGTAGGGGGAGGGGGCGGGGCCTGTTCAGAGCCTGAGCTCACCTTGGAGCGGCGCATGCGGAGTAGGGGGAGGGGTCGGGGCCTGTTCAGAGCCTGAGCTCACCTTGGAGCGGCACATGCGGAGTAGGGGGAGGGGTCGGGGCCTGTTCAGAGCCCGCGCTCACCTTAGAGCGGCGTAGGGGGAGGGGGCGGGGCCTGTTCAGAGCCCACGCTCACCTTGGAGCGGCGTATACAGAGTAGGGGGAGGAGCGGGTCCTGTTCAGAGCCCGCGCTCACCTTGGAGCGGCGCATGCGGAGTAGGGGGAGGGGGCAGGGCCTGTTCAGAGCCTGAGCTCACCTTGGAGCGGCGCATGCGGAGTAGGGGGAGGGGGCAGGGCCTGTTCAGAGCCTGAGCTCACCTTGGAGCGGCGCATGCGGAGTAAGGGGAGGGGGCGGGGCCTGCTCAGAGCCCGAGCTCACCTTGGAGCGGCGCATGCGGAGTAGGGCGAGGGGGCGGGGCCTGTTCAGAGCCCGCGCTCACCTTGGAGCGGCGCATGCGGAGTAAGGGGAGGCGGCGGGGCCTGTTCAGAGCCTGAGCTCACCTTGGAGCGGCACATGCGGAGTAGGGGGAGGCGGCGGGGCCTGTTCAGAGCCTGAGCTCACCTTGGAGCGGCCCATGCGGAGTAGGCGGAGGGGGCGGGGCCTGTTCAGAGCCCGCGCTCACCTTGGAGCGGCACATGCGGAGTAGGGGGAGGGGGCGGGGCCTGTTCAGAGCCTGCGCTCACCTTGGAGCGGCGCATGCGGAGTAGGGGGAGGGGGCGGGGCCTGTTCAGAGCCCGCGCTCACCTTGGAGCGTCGTATGCGGAGTAGGGGGAGGGGGCGGGGCCTGTTCAGAGCCTGAGCTCACCTTGGAGCGGCGTAGGGGGAGGGGTCGGGGCCTGTTCAGAGCCCGCGCTCACCTTGGAGCGGCGCATGCGGAGTAGGGGGAGGGGACGGGGCCTGTTCAGAGCCCACGCTCACCTTGGAGCGGCGCATGCGGAGTAGGGGGAGAGGGCGGGGCCTGTTCAGAGCCCACGCTCACCTTGGAGCGGCACATGCGGAGTAGGGGGAGGGGTCGGGGCCTGTTCAGAGCCCGTGCTCTCCTTGGAGCGGTGCATGCGGAGTATTGGGAGGGGGCGGGGCCTGTTCAGAGCCCGCGCTCACCTTGGAGCGGAGTAGGGGGAGAGGGCGGGGCCTGTTCAGAGCCCGCGCTCACCTTGGAGCGGCGCATGCGGAGTAGGGGGAGCGGGCGGGGCCTGTTCAGAGCCCGCGCTCACCTTGGAGCGGCGCATGCGGAGTAGGGGGAGGGGGCGGGGCCTGTTCAGAGCCCGCGCTCACCTTGGAGCGGCGCATGCGGAGTAGGGGGAGGGGGCGGGGCCTGTTCAGAGCCCGCGCTCACCTTGGAGCGGCGCATGCGGAGTAGGGGGAGGGGGCGGGGCCTGTTCTGACCCCGCGCTCACCTCGGAGCGGCGCATGCGGAGTAGGGGGAGGGGGCGGGGCCTGTTCAGAGCTCACCTCCAACAATGAGAACAACAACAACTTGTATTTCTATAGCGCCTTTAACGTAGGAAAACGTCCCAGGGTGCTGCACAGGAGTATTGTAAGACATTGAAAACTGTGACCCCGAGCCACATAAGGAGAAATTAGGGCAGATGGCCAAAAGCTGGGTCACAGAGGCGGGTTTTGGTCAGTCAGGATCTCATTGAATGGTGGAGCAGGCTCGAGGGGCCGAATGGCCTACTCCTGCTCCTATTTTCTACGAAAGAGAGGTGGAGAGGTTCAGGGAGGGAATTCCAGAGCTTAGGGCCGAGGCAACAGAAGACACGGCCACTGATGGTGCAGCGATTATAATCAGGGATGCTCAAGAGGGCAGAATTGGAGGAGCGCAGCTGTCTCAGGTCGGGGGGTGGGCAGGGGGAGGTTGTTTTCTTTGGAACCGAGGAGGCTGAGGGGAGACCTGATTGAGGTTTATAGAATTCTGAGGGGCCGAGATAGGAAGCACCTATTTCCCTTGGCTGAGGGGTCCACAACCAGGGGGCATAGATTTAAAGTAATTGGTCGGAAGTTTAGAGGGGAGTTGAGGAGAAATGTTTTCACCCAGTGGGTGGTGGGGGTCTGGAACTCACTGCCTGACAGGGTGGTAGAGGCAGAAACTCTCATCACATTTTAAAAAGTACTTGGATGTGCCCTTGAAGTGCCGTAACCTACAAGGCCACGGACCAAGTGCTGGAAAGTGGGATTTGTGTGGATAGCACTTAATGGGCCGGCACAGACAAGATGGGCCGAATGGCCTCCTTCTGTGCCGTAATTTTTCTGTGATTCTATCGCGGGGGGCGGGTGGTTGTGAGGCTGAAGGGAATAACTAAGATAGGGAGGGGCGAGGCCATGGAGGGATTTGAAAACAAGGATGAGAATTTTGAAATCGAAGCATTGCTTAACTGGGAGCCAATGAAGGTCAGCGAGCACAGGGGGTGATGGGTGAACGGGATTTGGCGTTGAGTTACGACACGGGTAGTTTTGAATCACGTCAAGTTTACATAGGGTAGAATGTGGGAGGCCAGCCAGGAGTGCGTTGGAATAGTTGAGTCTAGAGGTAACAAAGGCCTGGGTGAGGGTTTCAGCAGCGGATGAGCTGAGGCAGGGGTGGAGACGGGCGATGTTACCGAGGTGGAAATAGGCGGTCTTTGTTATGCTGCAGATATGTGTTCGGAAGCTCATTTCAGGGTCAGATATGACACCGAGGTTGTGAACAGTGTGGTTCAGCCTCAGGGAGATGTTAGGGAGAGGGATGGATTCAGTGGCAAGGGAACAGAGTTTGTGGCAGGGACTGAAAACAATTGCTTCAGTCTTCCCAATATTTAATTGGAGAAAATTTCTGCTCACCCAGAACCAGATTAGAGATCGTGGAGGGGTCGAGAGAAGTGGTGGTGAGCTAGAGCTGGGTGTCGTCAGCGTACATGTGGAAACTGACGTCGTGATTTCGGATGATGTCGCCAAGGAGCAGCATTTAGATGAGAAATAGGAAGGGCCCAAGGATAGATCCTTGGGGGACACCAGAGGTAACGATGCGGGAGCGGGAAGAGAAGCCGTTGCAGGTGATTCTGTGGCTACGATTAGATAGATAAGAATGGAACCAGGCGAGTGCAGTCCCACCCAGCTGGACGACGGTGGAGAGGCGTTGGGAGAAGGATGGAGTGGTCAACCATGTCAAAGACTGCAGACAAGTCAAGAAGGACAAGGAGGGATAGTTTACCTTTGTCACAGTCACAAAGGATGTCATTTGATGAGACTTGATTTGACTTCAGGGCCAAGTCAGTGAGGTGGATTGGGCTGTTTCTGGCCCGCTGGTTATTGTGGGCACGGCTGGACACCAGTGGGACCGGCTCTGCCCTGTTTGTTCTTTGAGGCAAAATTAGCCAAAAAAAATTCCTGCTTCCCCCCCTTACCCTTTCTACACTCCTTTTACAGGGTTTTAGAAGTGGAGCATTTACAGACAGGAAGCTCAAACCAAACATCACGTCAAGATCTGACAGAGTTACGCGATTCCTCAGGACTTGATTCAGTCGCTCATCCAATCTGCTGGCACACCCGTGAGTTCACAATGATGAGAGACCTTTTAAATGTTCTGAGTGTGGGAAGAGCTTCAAAATCTACAAGTACTTGAAGCGACACCAGTGGCTACACACTGGGGAGAAACCGTTCACCGGCCCCGTGTGTGGAAGGGATTCACTCAGTCATCTGCTCCAATGGCACACCAGCAAGATCACACAAGGGAGGGATCTTTACCCTACTCTGTGTGTGGGAAGGGATTAATTGCACCATCCGTGCTGCTGAGACACCAGCTTGTCCACACCGATGAGAGACCGCTGACCTGCTCCGTGTTTTTGAAGCGATTCACTCATTCTTCCACCCTCCTGAGACACCAGTTTGTTCACAGTGATGAGAGACCGATTAAATGTTCTGACTGTGGGAAGAGATTTAAAACATCCCAGGATCTGAAGAGACACCAGCTGGAGAGAGCAGGAGAGATTCTGTTCACCTGCTCCCTGTGTGGGAAGAGATTCACTCGGTCCTCGAATCTGCTGGCACACCAGCAAGTTCACACTGGGGAGAGGCCAGTGAAACATTCCGACTGTGGGAAAAGCTTTCAAAAGTCCCAGGAGCTGAAGGGACACCAGCTGGAGAGAGCAGGAAAGAGGCCATTCAACTGCTCTGTGTGTGGGAAGGGATTCATTCGGCCATCCCACCTACTGGCACACCAGCAAGTTCACACTGATGAGAGACCATTCAACTGTTCTGCCTGTGGGAAGAGCTTTAAAACCTCTGGGTATCTGAAGGGACACCAGCGAGTTCACTCCGATCAGAGACCATTTATATGTTTTGTCTGTGGGAAGAGCTTTAAAAGCTCCGGGGAGCTGAAGGAACACCGGCGAGTTCACACCGGGGAGAGGCGATTCACCTGCTCTGTGTGTGGGAAGGGATTCGCTAAGTCATCCCACCTGTTGAGACACCAGCGAGTTCACACCGATGAGAGACCATTTAAATGTTCTGACTGTGGAAAGAGCTATAAAACCTCTGGGGATGTGAAGGAACACCAGCGAGTTCACTCCGATCAGAGACCGTTTGCATGTGTCTGTGGGAAGAGCTTTAAAAGCTCCGGGGTGCTGAAGGAACACCGGCGAGTTCACACCGGGGAGAGGCCGTTCACCTGCTCCGTGTGTGGGAAGGGATTCACTCAGTCATCAAGCCTGGTGGCACACCAGCGACTTCACACTGGGGAGAGGCCGTTCACCTGCTCCGTGTGTGGGAAGGGATTCACTCAGTCATCCCACCTGCTGACACACCAGCGAGTTCACACCGGGGAGAGGCCATTCACCTGCTCCGTGTGTGGGAAGGGATTCGCTAAGTCATCCCACCTGTTGAGACACCAGCGAGTTCACACTGATGAGAGACCATTTAAATGTTCTGACTGTGGAAAGAGCTATAAAACCTCTGGGGACGTGAAGGAACACCAGCGAGTTCACTCCGATCAGAGACCTTTTGCATGTGTCTGTGGGAAGAGCTTTAAAAGCTCCAGGGAGCTGAAGGAACACCGGCGAGTTCACACCGGGGAGAGGCCGTTCACCTGCTCCGTGTGTGGGAAGGGATTCACTCAGTCATCAAGCCTGGTGGCACACCAGAGACTTCACACTGGGGAGAGGGCGTTCACCTGCTCCGTGTGTGGGAAGGGATTCACTCAGTCATCCCACCTGCTGACACACCAACAAGTTCACACTGATGAGAAACCATTCTGACTGTAAGACATTTATATGTTCAAAGGGCCTGAAGAGACACCAGCTGGAGAAAGAAGGAAAGAGACCATTCACCTGCTCTGTGTGTGGCAAAGGATTCACTCGGTCACCCCACCTACTGAGACACCAGCGAATTCACACTGTTCCATAGCGCAGAGCCCCGTAGACAGCTGGGGTGACATGAACATGGAATGAATGAATGTTTTATAAATTCTTGTACTGCTGTTTAATCTTTAAGACTGTTGTGCTGATGATTCCCTTGATTTGACTGTTCATGGTGTTCCATAGAATGTACAGCACAGAAACAGGCCATTCGGCCCAACTGGTCCATGCCAGTGTCTATGCCCCACACCCACCCTACTTCAATTAACCCGATCAACATCTCCTCCCATTCCTTTCTCCCTTGTGTGGCTTCCCCATGAATCCATCTGTGCTGTTCACCTCAACCACTCCCTGTGGTAACGAGTTCCCCATTCTAGCACTCACTGGGTAAAAATGTTTCTCCTGAATTCCCTCCTGGATTTATTGGTGACTTTTATATTTATAGCCACATAAATATGATGAGATTCTGTTAAGCTGACCAGTATGTTGTTGTACTTTGTCTTTTTCTGATGAATGAAACATTACTGAGCCCCTGTACCCGTGTTATGGGATGAAGTGCCAGACAAGTGAAGGCACAACGTCTGGGTGTGAATCTAATAATAACCTCACGGACTGTATAGGTGTGATAACCAGACAGGCTTGTGGTTATAGTCTGGTCACAGATGGACTAAATTCCCTGAATTAGCAGGAGTTCAGGAGGCAGTCAACAGACGGGTCCAAACAATCCCATTTCCTGAGCGGTAACCAAGCTTGTGTATAAGAACAGGCCACTTAAGCCGTTGTCAGTTGGAACAGACTCGAGAAGATCGCGCGCGAATCCACTGTACTTCTATTCTCCAGATTGAGGGAATTATCACCCGATCTGTGTTATGCAGCATCTTAATAAAGTCTGGAGAGACAATTTGTGTTGTTGTGAGCTTGATTATCTGGTATCCGAAACCCTGGGACTCCCGATCATTAGAGTCAACCTCAGTGTGTTGAAAGGGATTCCCTGGTGTATCCCACCCGCTGACACACCAGAGTGTCCACATTGTGACTGCGGTGGGTCGATTCCACTGTTTCCGATGCCTTTAATCACATCCAGGACTGAACCGTGTTAATTCAGGCAACTGGGGCTTGTTGATGTTAAGCACCCCCAATAACTGGGCTGGATTTAAAGATTATTCCCGGCTCTCTCAGTACTAGTGAGCAGAGAGAAGCTGATGTTATAGAATCATAGAGCACAGTAGGATGCCTTTCGGCCCATCGTGCTGGTGCCGGCTCTCTGAAAGAGCGATGCGATTAGTCCCACTGCCCTGCTCTTTCCCCACAGCCCTGCAAATTTCTGCTTTTAGTATATATCCAATTCCCTTTTGACAGTTACTATTGAATCTGCTTCCACCTCCCATTCAGGCAGTGCATTCCAGATCATCACAATTCGCTGTGTAAAAAAGTCTCCTCATTTCCTCTCTAGATTCTTTTGCCAATGATCTGAAATCTGTGTCCTCTCGTTACCGACCCTCCTGCCAGTGACAACAGCTTCTCCTTGTTTGCTCGATCAAATCCCCATATAATTTTGAGCACCTCGATCACAGCTCCATTTAACTGTCTCTGCTCCAAGTTATATTGCCATTGTTTTGTGAATTGTTGCTGTGATCGAGGTGCTGGATGTCCGTGCCTGGGGAATGGGACATTCTATCCTCGTGAGCACCGAGTGTCAGCATCCAGCAATCTCTGGTCAGGGACTATCTTTTTAAACTGCCCCACCTGAGCTTTTTGACTCCCTGATTTCATTATTAAACATTTCAGCGTTTTTGCAGAGTGACCAAGGCTGAACAGATAAATGTGAGGTATTACATTTTTGTAGGAAGAATGGGGAGGTCACTTATCACTGGGAGGGTGCGAGTCTAGGTGGGGTAGAGGAACAAAGGGATCTCGGAGTACAAATACACAAATCACTAAAAGTTGCGACACAGGTTAGCAAGGCCATAAAAAAAGCAAACCAAGCACTAGGGTTTATTTCTAGAGGTATAGAATTGAAAAGTAGTGAAGTTATGCTAAACCTGTATCGAACCTTGGTTAGACCACACTTAGAGTACTGCGTACAGTTCTGGTCACCATATAAAAAGGATATCGAGGCACTGGAGAGGGTGCAGAGAAGATTTACAAGGATGATACCAGAAATGCGAGGGTAACATATCAGGAAAGGATGAACAGGCTGGGTCTCTTCTCTTGAAAAGAGAAGGCTGAGGGGTGACCTAATAGAGGTCTTTAAAATTATGAAAAATGTTGATAGAGTGGATACAGAGAGAATGTTTCCACTTGTGGGGAAGAGCATAACTAGAGGCCTCAATATAAGATAGTCACCAAGAAATCCAATAGGGAATTCAGAAGAAACTTCTTTACCCAGAGAGCGGTGAGAATGTGGAACTCGCTGCCACAGGGAGTGGTTGAAGCGAATAGTATCGATGCATTTAAGGGGAGGCTAGACAAGCATATGAGGGAGAAGGGAATCGAGGGTTATGCTGATAGATTTAGATGAGGAAAGACGGGAGGAGGCTCGAGTGGAGCATAAACACCGGCATGGACTGGTTGGGCTGAATGGCCTGTTTCTGTGCCGTATATCCGATGTAATCCTGTGTCAAGTATCCCAGCTGGCTTAGCTCCAGGCACTTTAGCTCAGTGGGCAGCACTCTCACATCTGAGTCAGAAGGTTGTGGGTTCAAGTCCCAGTCCAGAGACTTGAGCATAAAAATCTAGGCTGACACTCCAGTACTGAGAGAGTGCTGCGCTGTCAGAGGTGCCGTCTTTCGGATGAGATGTTAAACCGAGGCCCCCGTCTGCTCTTTCAGGTGGACGGAAAAGATCCCATGGCACTACATTGAAGAAGAGCAGGGGAGTTCTCCCTGGTGTCCTGGGGCTAATATTTATCCCTCAATCAACATCACTGAAATAGATTATCTGGTCATTGTCACATTGCTGTTTGTGGGAGCTTACTGTGCACCAATTGGCTGTCGCATTTCCTACATTACAACAGTGACTACACTTCAGAAGTTCTTCATTGGCTGTAAAGTGCTCTGGGACATCCTGAGGTTGTGAAAGGTGCTATATAAATGCAAATCTTTCTTTCTCAGCAAGAGGGCGAGTGTCAGTGGTTGGAGGGAGGAGCTCAGTGTTGTCACTGGGTGGACACAGACAGATTGAAGCTAAAAGACAGAGAATGCTGAAGTTTGGAATGATAATACCCAAAGTCAGGAGATGAGCCCTTTGCCTAGATAAGGGAGGTGGTTGCTAAGAGACCCACAGACCTAATAACACTGCAAACTGCTCAGGCAGCAGACTTGTTGCAACATGTGAGGTCACGAGTGAGTTGGTGCACAGACAACAGAGCCTTAGGCATTCCTGAGAGAGACAAACTGGTTCTGTAACCGGGAGAACAGGTTGAGAGAGTCACCCTACGTGGGACGGCTCGCCTGTGGTATTAATACAGAGTCAGCTTGGGAATGGGATGATCAATGAATCATAGAAATTTACAGCACAGAAGGAGGCCATTCAGCCCATCTTGTCCGTGCCGGCCAACAAAGAGCTATCCTCCCTGTAGGTGAAAAATAAATTCACTCGAGTCTGTCTTAAAGTATAAGTAAAAGTACACAGTTTATTAACAGAACGTTCTGGGAGAAGGTCATAGACCCTGCGGTCTAGTGACACCCTTCTCGATCTCTCTTGGTTGGTACAGCTTTTTATTCTGTTTTCATCCAATCACATTGTATTACAATAATCACCTGATCACATATGGCTTATTTATTCTTTTCAGTATTAGTAAAGGTTAGTTACATCTTACTATGCCTTTGGTCACAGGTCAAGTTCCAGTGACCCCTATATTCTGCTGTGTCTACAATTTTTAGCTAAAGCAGCATATTCCTTATCGTTTACGCAAAACACACATATTCTGTCTTGTCCCACAACTGCGTCTTATCTTGGTTTTTCGAAGCTTCTCACATTGTTCTTTGTTTAGTTTTGCCTTTTTACGTAAGTCAATTTTTATTGTGATATTTCTTATCTCAACCTGGTTTCTTTTAGTCACTTTCACATGACCCCACTCCTTTGTTCTGATTTTAATTTTGCTGGCATCACTTAAGTAGTGGTCACCTCGGCTGTCCGAATTCTGAGAGGGTTCAATTTAACCCCTTCAATACAATAGCTAATTAATCCTCCCCTGCAATGATTCTGGCGGTTAGGCCCTCGTGACCCTTCTTGGTCTGCAATACTGGGCTGCAGGTCATAGGTTACAGTATCAACAACTCGTTTGTAACTGAGCCCATTCTTTCTGTTCTGTTTCTTATCTCTGCCACCTGGATTATGACGTCTGGTTCTACAGGCTGCCAGACCATATTTGCTAGGCTGAGGTTTCTTTAATAATCTACGCAAGCCATTTTGTTTCTTTATGTTACTACTTTAAGTTTAGCTGACTTTTTATTAAATCTTTCTCACACTTCAGCATTAGCTGTGTGTAGCTTGGTGGCTATGCCTTATCTTATTCTTGTAAGGCTCCATTGTATAAAGTCCTTGAGCTGGGCAGACATTTTATCATCACCTGGCTTCTCCTCAGCTCTTAGTGATCTCACACATGACCCCTCTCTCTTTAATTTGTTTGCCCTGCATTTTAAACACTGAAAGGATTTGCTTTTAACCCTTTCAATCCCTCCTGTTGGTCCTGCACCAAATTTAAACTTTGGCTAGGGATACCAACTTCTCTTCCACTTTTACCATCCCCGGGATTACTCCTACACTGATGGCTTAAACTTAGTACCTAAGTTCGTCTTTCCCCTCTGTCTATCTTGTTGTGCTAGGCGTGGTAGTCTGTGCAAATGACTAATGAACTTTACATGTATGTTACTATCGCTATCAGTTCATTATCCCGCATTAACTGTTCGGTTTCTGGCTCAATATTGATTATATCAACTGCAGCAACCGGCACTATTCGGGACACAGCTGCCCTACAGCATGCTTTCAGAACCGTCATCATAACACAAAATAATACTACAACTATATTGACAATTAGAAGTCCTTCTCATTTCTATTTGTCTTTTGATGCTTGATATTCGACCTTGCTGGCATTTATGCTATCTTTTTCCGCTTGCCTGTTGTCAGTCCCTGGTCTAAGAATTAAAACCCATCTTTGAATCTAATAGCTATTTCTTACAATTCCCTTTTTTTTGAGAAGGAAATACCTTTATTGACTTCTCACAATCGGCTCTTGACTAATCTAGCCAGCTCTTATTGCTCTCTCAACTTGGGCGTTAGTTAGTAGGGAGTCTTGAAGATTTCTCCCTTCCTTACAGTCCATTCCCTTGAGGAGAAGGAGCAACCTCTGACCCCTTACTCAAATTCAATTCACTGTTCCGGTGTTCCAATTCTGCCCCGCCTGGGGTCTCCTCTGTTTCTTCTATCTTTCCTGATGTTACCCCGCCTGGGGTCTCCTCTACATTGCTTCGGATCTTCTCTTTTGGTGTGCTCAATTAATTTGTTAGTGCTTGTCAGTCATGGGCATGAGCACCCAATTGGCTTATGTATCAAAGTCTTACTACACACGTTACATATATCAACTACACTATCATTACACGTTGGATAACTACCAGAGCATGTGAAATAATACAAACCTAAGGGTGTGCTGATATATTGAGCCCAATATCCCATCAATGTGAGTTGTCCCCTATGCTGTCAATTTCAATATCTATTCTTGAGTTGTCTTGCTCCAAAACATAAAAATGCTTTAGGGAGGAGTTCAGTCGCATCATGAGCTCACTGAAACCCACAAACAACAGGGGAATGTCATATCCGAGTATCCGAATTGTGCCACATAATTGTGTAGCTCATACTTAAAAACGTGTTGGTTGATGGGACAGGTCCTGTTAGACCCGTAAAGCATGGTAATTGCAGTAGTAGTGACACAGGAGGCACCACTAAAATCACCGCATACTGGATTGGTACTGGTTTTTCCCACGCTCTGTTACCTACAAAACACAATTATTACAGTCACAGTTAAATTCAGTCTTACAATCATATCAAATACATTACAGTTTAACATCTAATCAACAAATCATGGATTTAAAAGATTCTCTGGATCTCTCTTTTGCTCATATCCATCTTGTGGATAATTCTTACTAATCATGATTTCTCCTTAGCCCTCGATTGTATCAATCCAGATTCCTTGCAACTCTCCACTTCAACTTCAATCCCTCTAACAGGTACCCTTGTGTTTAACTCTATTCTGATTGTTTCATTAATTAGATAGTTTCTCAATGGAGTATGCTTTAAAAGTTGTCTCGCTCTCCTGAGCCACATTAACCATTTCATGTCTTGCTGTTGTCAAGTAACTGAGCATGTCTGAGACCCATTCTTCAGTGCAAACTCACCATACATTCCTGGATGGTAATTACCTCATACGTATTGAATCACATTTGCACACTCATATCAGTATCTCAATATCGTGCCATCCGATACAAGCCTTTCTCGGGCTTTCAGGTATCTTATTGAAAGATTGTAGTCGCCTGGAGATCTTTGCTCATCTTCCTCTGCATGGTCCCGATGCCTTGGGTAGTGGCCAGACTATCAAATTCAGTTTTCTTAAAAGTTCATTAAAGGCAGGGACACAAATGTCTCCAAGAGAAAGCTATCAGTTTACTATTCTTAACTACATTTTCCTGACTTTCACTAGAAAATTTTGAAAATTCCCATTCAGTAGTGTAATTCTCCTGTTTCAATCTTACACTCTCAATCACTTTCCTTTAATTACCATTCATATCTCATTCATGAGTCCTGGAAAAACTTTACTGTCCAGTACAATATTTAAGATAGAAAGCATAGATCAAACATTCTCACTTGATTCAAGTTATTAACACATTTTATTATCATTATTTTTAGAGGATCTTTTATTTTCCCAAAAGTAACCAAATATATAGTGCCTGAGTCCATTTTGTCATTTCAAAATTATCCCAAAATCCAAATAGCAGTACAGTTGAACTGACAGGTTTTATCAATGTTCAATTTCATCTCTATCAATTTATCTTCCATTTCCAATTTCAGAAACAAGTGATTCTCAGGCTAGGTAGCTTACACAGTGTTTTTAACATTAGAGACAGAAGTGCTGCAATTAGTTTACAAGGTAACTTCCATATAACAGAAGAAAGAAGGGAATCCATTGTGACTCTGCTTAGAGCCTAAGGGGTTAATTTATCAAATCTTAATTTTCCCTCTGTCACTGTGGTGAAATAATAACTTAAAATTAAGAAACTTAAATTTAATAATGTCCAATATCTTTAGATTTCATACTAAAGTTGTTGCTTGGTGAACTTAAACAGCTGTCAGTGGAAAGGGTTAACTCCTTTGTAGGTTTTTAAGAAGGTGGAGCAAAACATTATCAAATGCACGCAACTGCGTCAATTCATGTAAATAAAAAAAAAACACTTCCCTGATCGAAAGACAGTTGTGTTTTCACACTTTAACTAAACACGAACACGGAGGTAATATGGACAGTGAAGAAAGACGGGATTGAGCAAAGTTCACAAGCTAAGTAAGTCTTTGTAAGGAACTCTGCAACTATCGGATGTTCTTGCGGAGCGGAGTTATCTTATTCAATGCGGTCAACACAAATTTACACCAACCAAAATTTCACCGTGGCCACAATGAAAGTCTGGTTTTAATAGGTTAATTAACCTCATAACTCCAATTTAATCCAGATCTTGTAAACATTCAAATTAATTTTCTTCCAAACACATTGGCAACTATAACTTTAAGGCAGAAGCTTATCTTTTGTAAAACTATGGACAGACAAACAAAACAAAATAGCACATTCTTGTAGAAAACAGTAAATTACATCATATTTTCTTATCAAATCAAACTGCTTTAGAAGATTTCACCATAGCAATCGCGACTCCAAGGTTAAATCTTAGACTGAAACTTAATCTTTCGTTAAACAAACTTTTTGTTGCTCTTCTCAGTTTTTACACACCAGCTTAACTTAAATTAGTTCAAATGTTTTTTTTTAATTCTTGGGGCACAATCTTATTCGCACATTCGTAAAACTTCCAAAATCCAAGACAAGACAAAAGTATTTTAACGCTTTTAACACAGAGAAGTGGGTGGAGCTAAAACAAACATAACAGAATCTTTCTTTTAAAGACAGACTTTCAGACAAAAGAAATACTGTAACTTCTTAAACATTCATAGTCAGGAAAACTTTCACACAAACTGAAATTCCAGCATTTTTTAAGGTTCCTTTCACTCAGAAAATCTTGTGTTTTATTTGTCTCGGCACAGATGTTAATAACTTCCATGTCAGTAAAACTTTAAGTTTCTCTTTTTTTTCCCCTCTTTTTCCATCGGTGTCCCTATCTTCTTTCTCCTTGTTTATCCTTTAGTTTTGCCAATTTTTTTCCTCTAATTTTGTCACCTCCTGTAGATTTTCGTTTTAATTTCCTCGGTCTTTTGAATGACCGTTACTAATTGGTGTACCAATATAACTCCCGCTTTCTTTGTCTTACTTCCCTTTTGTGTCTCCCACCATTCTTGTTGGTACACTGGTACCTTAGACGGATCCCATCCATCCTTTTTCATCTTATCTATCAAACCTTTCTGATCGTCAGCATAGAGCCAACTCAATGATCCCGGCGGTCCCCAATCTGGGCCTCCGCCTTCTGTCATAATGTATTATTTTTGATACTAGTCTACCGCGTTCTGGTCCTCCCTAGTACCTCCTTCTCAGAGGTCTACCTATCATCCACCACTAGTGATAGCAGTCCTGACTTGTAACTATCTCGCTGTCAGAGGTGATTATTTCACTTGTAGTCGTTAATACATTATTAGTACCATACGTCGCGTCATGCAATACAACAGAGAGACTTTTAGTCTGTCTCGGATTCCCAACTAACTCTGGCCTTCACGTGGGACCCAATTGCCCTCTTAATTCCGGCTCAGTATGGGTCCTCGAGACATTTACATTCCGAAATAACACACCAGATGTCAATCAACTTAACCACTTATTTAGACTTATCCACTATTTGAACTTATCCACTGTTTAAACTTATCCACTATTTAAACTGCATCTCTCACCCGTCACGGATACCAGATTCTTTTGGTACTGCATCGCTGTCACACCGCCCTTCCGAGTGATCCAATTTCTGGATGGTCAAGATTTGACTACTCGCCCCATTCACTGGTGCAGGCGGTCTTCCAGCTCCGAAGTACCCTGCTCGCAGCGCTAATTTGTTGTGGTGAAAATAAATTCACATCTAAACCGTGTAAAAGTAAAAACATGCAGTTTATTATCAGAGCTCTGGGAGAAGAGTCTCAGACCCCGCGGTCTGTGCGAGCACCTTCTCGTTCTCTCTTGGTTGGTACAGCTTTTTATTCTATTTTCATCCAATCACATTGTATTACAATAATCACCTGATCACATTGTATTACAATAATCACCTGATCACATATGGATTCTTTTCAGTATTAGTAAAGGTTAGTTACATCTTACTATGCCTTTGGTTACAGGTCAAATTCCCATGACCCCTATATTCTGCTGTGTCTACAATTTTTAGCTAAAGCAGCATATTCATTATCGGTTACGCAAAACGCACATATTCTGTCTGGTCCCACAACTGCGTCTTATCTTGGTTTTTCGAAGCTTCTCACATTGTTCTTTGTTTAGTTTTGCCTTTTTACGTAAGTCAATTTTTATTGTGATATTTCTTATCTCAACCTGGTTTCTTTTCGTCACTTTCACATGACCCCACTCCTTTGTTCTGATTTTAATTTTGCTGGCATCACTTAAGTAGTGGTCACCTCGGCTGTCCGAATTCTGAGAGGGTTCAATTTAACCCCTTCAATACAATAGCTAATTAATCCTCCCCTGCAATGATTCTGGCGGTTAGGCCCTCGTGACCCTTCTTGGTCTGCAATACTGGGCTGCAGGTCATAGGTTACAGTATCAACAACTCGTTTGTAACTGAGCCCATTCTTTCTGTTCTATTTCTTATCTCTGCCACCTGGATTATGACGTCTGGTTCTACAGGCTGCCAGACCATATTTGCTAGGCTGAGGCTTCTTTAATAATCTACGCAAGCCATTTTGTTTCTTTATGTTAGTACTTTAAGTTTAGCTGACTTTTTATTAAATCTTTCTCACACTTCAGCATTAGTTGTGTGTAGCTTGGTGGCTATGCCTTATCTTATTCTTGTAAGGCTCCATTGTATAAAGTCCTTGAGCTGGGCAGACATTTTATCATCACCTGGCTTCTCCTCAGCTCTTAGTGATCTCGCACATGACCCCTCTCTCTTTAATTTGTTTGCCCTGCATTTTAAACACTGAAAGGATTTGCTTTTAACCCTTTCAATCCCTCCTGTTGGTCCTGCACCAAATTTAAACTTTGGCTAGGGATACCAACTTCTCTTCCACTTTTACCATCCCCGGGATTACTGCTATACTGATGGCTTAAACTTAGTACCTAAGTTCGTCTTTCCCCTCTGTCTATCTTGTTGTGCTAGGCGTGGTAGTCTGTGCAAATGACTAATGAACTTTACATGTATGTTACTATCGCTATCAGTTCATTATCCTGCATTAACTGTTCGGTTTCTGGCTCAATATTGATTATATCAACTGCAGCAACCGGCACTATTCGGGACACAGCTGCCCTACAGCATGCTTTCAGAACCGTCATCATAACACAAAATAATACTACAACTATATTGACAATTAGAAGTACTTATCATTTCTATTTGTCTTTTGATGCTTGATATTCGACCTTGCTGGCATTTATGCTATCTTTTTCCGCTTGCCTGTTGTCAGTCCCTGGTCTAAGAATTAAAACCCATCTTTGAATCTAATAGCTATTTCTTACAATTCCCTTTTTTTTGAGAAGGAAATACCTTTATTGACTTCTCACAATCGGCTCTTGACTAATCTAGCCAGCTCTTATTGCTCTCTCAACTTGGGCGTTAGTTAGTAGGGAGTCTTGAAGATTTCTCCCTTCCTTACAGTCCATTCCCTTGAGGAGAAGGAGCAACCTCTGACCCCTTACTCAAATTCAATTCACTGTTCCGGTGTTCCAATTCTACCCCGCCTGGGGTCTCCTCTGTTTCTTCTATCTTTCCTGATGTTACCCCGCCTGGGGTCTCCTCTACATTGCTTCGGATCTTCTCTTTTGGTGTGCTCAATTAATTTGTTAGTGCTTGTCAGTCATGGGCATGAGCACCCAATTGGCTTATGTATCAAAGTCTTACTACACACGTTACATATATCAAATACACTATCATTACACGTTGGATAACTACCAGAGCATGTGAAATAATACAAACCTAAGGGTGTGCTGATATATTGAGCCCAATATCCCATCAATGCGAGTTGTCCCCTCTGCTGTCAATTTCAATATCTATTCTTGAGTTGTCTTGCTCCAAAACATAAAAATGCTTTAGGGAGGAGTTCAGTCGCATCATGAGCTCACTGAAACCCACAAACAACAGGGGAATGTCATATCCGTGTATCTGAATTGTGCCACATAATTGTGTAGCTCATACTTAAAAACGTGTTGGTTGATGGGACAGGTCCTGTTAGACCCGTAAAGCATGGTAATTGCAGTAGTAGTGACACAGGGGGCACCACTAAAATCACCTCATACTGGATTCGTACTGGTTTTTCCCATGCTCTGTTACTTACAAAACACAATTATTACAGTCACAGTTAAATTCAGTCTTACAATCATATCAAATACATTACAGCTTAACATCTAATCAACAAATCATGGATTTAAAAGATTCTCCGGATCTCTCTTTTGCTCGTATCCATCTTGTGGATAATTCTTACTAAACATGATTTCTCCTTAGCCCTCGATTGTATCAATCCAGATTCCTTGCAACTCTCCACTTCAACTTTAATCCCTCTAACAGGTACCCGTGTGTTTAACTCTATTCTGATTGTTTCATTAATTAGATAGTTTCTCGATGGAGTATGCTTTAAAAGTTGCCTCGCTCTCCTGAGCCACATTAACCATTTCATGTCTTGCTGTTGTCAAGTAACTGAGCATGTCTGAGACCCATTCTTCAGTGCAGATTCACCATACATTCCTGGATGGTAATTACCTCATATGTATTGAATCACATTTGCACACTCATATCAGTATCTCAATATCGTGCCACACGTGCCATCCGATACAAGCCTTTCTCGGGCTTTCAGGTATCTTATTGAAAGATTGTAGTCGCCTGGAGATCTTTGCTCATCTTCCTCTGCATGGTCCCGATGTCTTGGGTAGTGGCCAGACTATCAAATTCAGTTTTCTTAAAAGTTCATTAAAGGCAGGGACACAAATGTCTCCAAGAGAAAGCTATCAGTTTACTATTCTTAACTACATTTTCCTGACTTTCACTAGAAAATTTTGAAAATTCCCATTCAGTAGTGTAGTTCTCCTGTTTCAATCTTACACTCTCAATCACTTTCCTTTAATTACCATTCATATCTCATTCATGAGTCCTGGAAAAACTTTACGGTCCAGTACAATATTTAAGATAGAAAACATAGATCAAACGTTCTCACTTGATTCAAGTTATTAATACATTTTATTATCATTATTTTTAGAGGATCTTTTATTTTCCCAAAAGTAACCAAATATATAGTGCCTGAGTCCATTTTGTCATTTCAAAATTATCCCAAAATCCAAATAGCAGTACAGTTGAACTGACAGGTTTTATCAATGTTCAATTTCATCTCTATCAATTTATCTTCCATTTCCAATTTCAGAAACAAGTGATTCTCAGGCTAGGTAGCGTACACAGTGTTTTTAACATTAGAGACAGAAGTGCTGCAATTAGTTTACAAGGTAACTTCCATATAACAAAAGCACATTGGCAACTGTAACTTTAAGGCAGAAGCTTATCTTTTGTAAAACTATGAACAGACAAACAAAACAAAATAGCACATTCTTGCAGAAAACAGTAAATTACGTCATATTTTCTTATCAAATCAAACTGCTTTAGAAGATTTCACCATAGCAACCGCGACTCCAAGGTTAAATCTTAGACTGAAACGTAGGGCTAGAAATTGGGTTGCTAGCACCTCCAAATAACGCCTAAAGAGGCCAAAAAATGGGGCGCTAGCCAATTTCCGGGTGGGCGCAGGGAGCCTAGTGCCTCGCCCCATATTGAGCATAGTTTTAGCGCCGGTGCTGACTCTTAGCGCCCGCTCATGGGCGCAGGCAGATAATGACGTCATGTGAGTGTGCAACGCCTTTTGGGCGCCCCCGTCCACAAATTCAGTGGCCCACCCCTGCGTAGCGCCTGGCGCTATTAGTGATAGCTTACCTGGAACCTTACCAAGTTGCACTCGTGCTGCAGGGGCGTTATTTAAAGGGGACTGGTGTGGTTTAAAAGCGGCAGCCATTTCTGCAGCACAACTTCCTCGAGCGCTACAAGGAGTTGCTGAGCTGCACACAGAGAGCCTTTTGACCACTGGGTCCATGCTGGCAGAGGAACTTCGCCATTCGGACCATTGCTTTACTGCTGGTGAGTATTAAGAACAGCAAAACTACCTGCACGCACTTATTATGGGGGCTGCATTGGACGCAGACATCCTGCTGCTGCATTATCTGCAAAGGGCACTGAGACGCAGGGAGAGGGGGCCGGCCGTGGCCAGACAGAGGAGGGCCTACAGACGTCACCACACCAGACCTTACACTGCCAGGGTTTTCCGCCAGCAGTTTTCCTACATGAACATGTCGGAGGAGCAGTGTGTCCGAAGGCTGCGCTTCAGAAAGGAGGTGGTGACTGAGCTGTGCCACCTGCTTCAGACAGATCTGCAGCCTCAGTTAAGGTGTAGGACATCTCTGTCGGTGGCTGTGAAGATGACTGTTGCCCTGAACTTCTACGCGAGCGGCTCTTTTCAGGCTGCATCTGGCGACAGAGCCAGCATCTCCCAGTTTGCGGTGCATTGCTGCATCCGTCAAGTGACTGATGCCCTGTTTAGAAGGAGGTGGCAGTACATCTCCTTCCCAATGACCCTGGACAAGCAGCAGGAGTGCGCAGAGGGCTTCGCAGCAATCGCGGACTTCCCCATGGTGCAGGGTGCCATTGACTGCACGCATGTGGCTTTGCGGGCACCTGTATTAAATCCGGAGGAGTTCCACAACTGCAAGGGGTTCCATTCCCTCAATGTCCAGCTGGTCTGTGACCACCGACACCTGATCCTCGCAGTGAATGCGCAGTTCCCAGGCAGCAGCCATGACGCCTTCATCTTGCGCCAGACTACTGTTGCAGACCTTTTTGAGGCACTGCTTCAACCAGAAGGCTGGCTTCTCGGGGACAAGGGCTATCCTCTGTGCCCGTGGCTGATGACCCCGCTCCGGATGCCCAGAACCCCTGCTGAAGAGCGCTACAATGCGAGCCATCAGGCCACGTGGAACATTGTTGAACAGACAATCGGCATGCTGAAGCAGCGGTTCCGCTGTCTGGACCATTCCGGCGGAGCACTGCAGTATTCGCCTGAGCGAGTCTCACACTTTGTGGTTGTTTGCTGCATGCTCCATAACCTTGCTATCCTGCGTACCCAGCCAATGCCACCAGACATTGCCGCCCCAGCGGAGGAGGAGGAGGAGGAGGAGGATGGGAGGGAGGTTCTAACTGGAAGGGCCATGCGTCTGAGGCTGATCACAAATCGATTCTAGGCCACTCTGACGGAATGCTTGCAGCCAATCCAAGAACAGGAATGGAACCGACCTCATACCCCCAAGCCTGTGAAGGGCAAGATGCATACAAATAGCAGGCATGGCCATTCTTAAGGAATAAAAAAGTGTTTATTTACAAAAACGTGCTCCCTTCCAACATTACTAAACAAAACGAACAGAAATCAAAAGTCACAGACGGACACATTCATCTCTCCCTCCCGTGAGACAGATGAAATAAAACATGACAGTAGGCAGAGACATTCCCCTGGGCTTGGTTCCAACTGGC
This sequence comes from Somniosus microcephalus, assembly GCF_052327205.1. Taxonomy (NCBI): domain Eukaryota; kingdom Metazoa; phylum Chordata; class Chondrichthyes; order Squaliformes; family Somniosidae; genus Somniosus; species Somniosus microcephalus. The sequence continues at coordinate 1,046,408 of NW_028225179.1, read as the reverse complement.
CAGACACTTCAGGGGCACCCTTCAGTTCTTCCCCCCTGATGGGGAGCGTGGTCTTTTGGACGCCTGTCCCCTTCCCACCCTGAAGCTCCTCCTTAAGGGGGCCCCAGTGGCTGCAACAAGGCTGGGGGAGGCCTGCTGACTGTCCCGGAGTGCAGATGCCCCTGAGGTGTGGCCTGGATGACCTCTGGGCCTAGAGGGCCCGGCTGCTGACTGCTCCACCTGTGCATGGGTGGAGCAAGTCTGTCCTGCAGGTGCTGGCAGCTGCAGTGAAGTGCCAGTGGTGGGAGCAGGAATGCTGTCATCCTGAGAGAGGACAGCACCTCCCTGCTCGACCAACACACTGGCACTCCCATGGGGCAGTACCTCAGCAGCCGGAGCAATCTGTGGGAGCACAGATTGCTGGTCTGCTGCGGTGCTGTGAGGTCCCTGGGTAATCATGCCTGAGCCATCGAGGGTGGCAGCAGTCACTGGTCGTGTGGCCTCCATGTGCCTCTGCAGGAGACCAGCGAGTGACTGCGTGGCAGCACTTAGCCCTTACGTGGCAGGTGCCAGTGCTTCGGCAAAGCCATGGAGACTCCTCTCTATTGCTTCGGTGAAGCCCTGGACACTTCTTTCCATTGCCCCACTGAAGCCCTGCACAGATCTATCCATCGCTGCGCTGAAGCCCTGGACAGACCTTTCCAAAGCTGACCTGAAGTCCTGCGCACTCCGGGCCTGTGCTGTGCCAATGTCTTGGACAGTGGTCGTCAGTGTCTCGGTGGCTTGAGGCAACCTTGCCACTGCAGCCATGAGCTCAGTGTGCCTCCGGCCAGCCTGAGCGCTCATTTTCCTGAGGGCACGTACATCCTCTGCACTCTCTGCAGCAGCACTGGTGGCCTGACTCACCCTCCGGGGAGATGGCCCCCGAGCTTCCCTTCTCCCCCTGCATTGCTGCAGGCCACTGGGGCCCGCTAGTGGATCCTCGTCCGTGGTGTCCCCCCCGCTCCCCTCCCGGGATGGTGTGCCCCCAGTCCGCCACTGCGCTGGCTTGCCTGCAGCTTCATCTGGTGTTTCGGCTTCATCCTGGTCGCCGCCTCCAGAGTCACCCATAGTGGCAGCTTCAGGGCCCGACTCCTCCCCGGACGAGTCAGCAGCTGAAAGCAGGGAGGTACAGGAGTGGCATTAACGTGAGGACAGGGTGGCAGCGAGGGAGGCATGGTGGTGCAGGAGTGGCATTAACGTGAGGCGTGGGCGGCACGGTGGCATAGTGGTTAGCACTCTTGCCTCACAGCGCCAGGGACCCGGGTTCAAATCCGGCCTCGGGTGACTGTCTGTGTGGAGTTTGCACATTCTCCCCGTGTTTGCGTGGGTTTTCTCTGGCTGCTCCGGTTTCGTCCCACAGTCCAAAGATGTGCGGGTTAGGTTGATTGGCCATGACAAAAATTGGCCCTTAGTGTTAGGGGGGATTAAATACGTGGGGTTACGGGGTTACAGGGATAGGGCTTGTGTGGGATGGCTGTCAGTGTAGGGACCGGGTGCTAGGGTTTGGATGATCAGCCATGATCTCGTTGAATGGCGGAGCAGGCTCGAAGGGCCGAATGGCCTACTCCTGCTCCTATCTTCTATGTTTCTATGACAGGGTGGCAGCAAGGGAGGCATGGAGGTGCAGGAGTGGCATTAACGTGAGGACAGGATGGCAGTGAGGGAGGCATGGAGGTGCAGGAGTGGCATTAACGTGAGGACAGGGTGGCAGCGAGGGAGGAATGAGTGCTGCAATATACTGCAGTGGATCCACAGTCAGAGATCATGCTGCTGGGGGGAACAGTTGGGAGGAGAGAGATCCAAAAGGCGATAGCCTTACGATCGTAGGCCACTATGGGGTCGGCAGCTCCAGAGGCGGCAGGACCAGTCAGCCGGGTCCCCATGATATGTTGGACCCTCTCCTCCAGCTCGGTGAGAGCCTGGATCTGGGCACATCCGCCTCCGGTGGCCATTTGCTGGTGTCGGTTATGTGCCAGCTTCCCCTGCAACAGAAAGGATGGAAATTGCTGAAACATCCTGCACTGAGCACACATCAGCTGCCCCCCATGGTTGAATAGCCCTTACATCATGCACTGAGCAGCATGTGCATGTGTCTTTCCTGAAAGGGCCAGGGGTGCTGGCTGGCAGATGGCCTTTGGCAGCTCGCCCCCCCTCTAGCCAGAAAGTCAGGTGCACATGGAGGGATGAACAAGATCGTGGAAAAGGCACTCACCCTGACGACCCGAGTGAGGTCGTTGAACTTCTTCTGGCACTGGACCGCAGTGCGAGGGACCACGCTCCTGGAGCCCACTCTGGTGGCCACGTCCCTCCAGGCGCGCCTGTGTTCGGCATGTGGCGCCCTCCTGCCATCCTGGGGATATAGCGTTTCACGCCGGCGCTCCACAGCGCCAACCAAAGCCTCCAGGGCCCCCTCATCAAAGCGTACAGCCCTCTGCCTGACCCTTTGCATCTTTGCAGAGCCTGGAGTGCCTCTGTTTAGCTTCCACCGAATTTAAGGCGTGCCAGGAAGTGTTGTGTCTTGTGATTCCAATTGACCCGCCCCTTTAAGTGCTGTCCGGCGCCAGTGTGTCTCGGGGTCACTGATTATTGACAGCACCTGCGCTGCGCCCCACCGCGGCGAAATTGGGTTGCGCCTCCAAATTAGCGCCTTAAGAGTAGCGTGCAGCGCCTGATTTAGCGCCGCAATCACCATCAGGGACCCAATACAGCGACAAGTTGCGCCTGGCGCTAAACTTTGCGCTTTGCCAGGACTAGCGCCCCAAACGGGGCGAGACCGAATTTCTAGCCCTTAATCTTTTGTTAAACAAACTTTTTGTTGCTCTTCTCAGTTTTTACACACCATCTTAACTTAAATTAGTTCAAAGGTTTTTTTTCCAATTCTTGCGGCACAATCTTATTCGCACATTCTTAAAACTTCCAAAATCCAAGACTAGACAAAAGTTTTTAAACACTTTTAACACAGAGGAGTGGGTGGAGCTAAAACAAACATAACAGAATCTTTCTTTTAAAGACAGACTTTCAGACAAAAGAAATACTGTAACTTCTTAAACATTCATAGTCAGGAAAACTTTCACACTTTAACACACACTTTCACACAAACTAAAATTCCAGCATTTTTTAAGGTTCCTTCTACTCTGCAAATCTTGTGTTTTATTTGCCTCAGCACAAATGTTAATAACTTCCATGTCAGTAAAACTTTAAGATTCTCTTTTATTCCCTCTTTTTCCATCGGTGTCCCTATCTTCTTTCGCCTTGTTTATCCTTTCGTTTTGCCAATTTTTTTTCTCTAATTTTGTCACCTGCTCCTGTAGATTTTCATTTTAATTTCCTCAGTCTTTTGAATGACTGTTACTAATTGGTGTACCAATAAAACTCCCGCTTTCTTTGTCTTACTTCCCTTTTGTGTCTCCCACCATTCTCGTTGGTACACTGGTACCTTAGACGGATCCCATCCATTTTTTTCATCTTATCTATCAAACCCTTCCGGTCGTCTGCATAGAGCCTGGTAAGGGACCCAGGGGGTCCCCATTCCATCTCTTTCCCTGACACCATATCCAGTCCTACATCAGTCTTACCTACTCTGCTGCGTTTCTCTGTGCGGGTTTGCTGTGATCCTGTCTTTATTCGTGGTACGTCCGTGACCTGGGATTTCTCCCCTCCATCTTACCTCTCGTAACACCCCCGGTGGTCATAAAAGACTTTTTAAGTGGTTAATTAATCACAATTAAGCACACATATATTCATTGACTTCACAATCCCAGGGTACTTTGGAGTCTCTCAGCCTACTTGATCCTGGCCATCATGTGGTGCCCAATCGCTCTCTTAATTCCGGCTCAGGCTAGGGTCAATGAGACAGGCACCCTCCTTGTCCTTGTCGATCAGTCAATCACTCATTCCTTCGCGACGTCTATCGCTACACAGTGTTCCCTTAGTTCATGCAATCCACACTCACACAACTGTGTTCTCTCACCTCTTACAGACTTTCACTTGATTCATGATGCTACGGCACTGTCCCTCCACCTTCCCAGATGACTCAATTTCTGGACGGTCAGAATTTGACTTCTCGTCCGGGTTCACTGGTACGGGCAGTCTTTCAGTTCCGTAGCACCCTGCTCGCCATGCCAATTTGTTGGTGAAAAACAAATTCACTCGAGTCTGCCTTAAAGTAAAAGTGATAGTACACAGTTTATTAACAGAACATTCTGGGAGAAGGTCATAGACCCCGTGGTCTAATGACACCCTTCTTGTTCTCTCTTGGTTGGTACAGCTTTTTATTCCATTTTCATCCAATCACATTGTATTACAATAATCACCTGATCACATATGGCTTATTTATTCTTTTCAGTATTAGTAAAGGTTAGTTACATCTTACTATGCCTTTGGTCACAGGTCAAATTCCCATGACCCTTATATTCTGCTGTGTCTACAATTTTTAGCTAAAGCAGCATATTCCTTATCGCTTACTCAGAACACACATTCTGTCTTGTCCCACAATTGTGTCTTATCTTGGTTTTTTGAAGCTTCTCACACTGTCTTTTGTGCAAGACTAGCGAGAGTAGCACTTTTTCAATCTGTACTGTCTTATCTTTGTTTTTCACATAGCACTTTTCAGCCTGTCCTTTCTTTAGTTTTGCATTTTTACGTAAGTCAATTTATATTGTGAAATTTCTTATCGCCGCCTGGTTTCTTTTAGCTCTCATTCATTCTCACATGAACCCACTCCTTTGTTCTGATTTTAATTCTGCTGGCACCTCAGCTGCCTGAATTCTGAGAGGATTAATTTTAACCCCTTCACTATAATGTGGCACTTGTCGAACGCCTTTTGGAAATCCATGTACACCACGTAAACCACATTGCCCTCATCAACCCTCTCTGTTAGCTCATCAAAAACTCAATCAGAATCAGAGCGGCTGGGTCCGGTGGACGTGCGGCCAGGGCCCCGGCACCAGGAAACCCAGGGTGCAGTGCCTCTCCCATCCGAGCCGCCGCTTCCCGGTTTCTTCAGCTGGTACCACTGAGTCCGACTCGGGACAAAGGACAGGAGCCAGGCTCCCAGAATGGCCCATAGCCCCGGGGAGCATGCGCAGTCTCAGCGGGGAAATCGGCGCGTTGCATAGAGCGGTTTCTGGGGCGTGGGGAATTGTGGGTGTTGCGGCCGCCATTAGTCAGCAGCTGTGGGGAAGAGCTTTATTGCAGGCTGACGGAAGGTAGGCCCCTGGCCGCCTGTGTAGGTCTTTTTGTAGCTTCATTGTTGAGGATGTAACTAGTAAAATAGATAAGGGAGAACCAGTGGATGTTGTGTATTTGGACTTTCAGAAGGCTTTCGATAAGGTCCCGCATAAGAGATTAGTGTGTAAAGTTAAGGCACCTGGGATTGGGGGCAAGGTATTGGCTTGGATAGAGAACTGGTTGGCAGACAGGAAGCAAAGTGTTGGAATAAACGGGTCTTTTTCCGAGTGGCAGGCAGTGACTAGTGGGGTACCGCAGGGATCGGTCCTTGGACCCCAGCTATTCACAATATATATTAATGATCTAGACAAGGGAACTAGATGTAACATCTCCAAATTTGCAGATGACACAAAGCTGGGTGGGCGTGTGTGCTGTGAGGAGGATGCTGAGAAACTACAGGATGATTTGGACAGGTTGGGTGATTGGGCAGAAGCATGGCAGATGCAATATAACGTGGATAAATCTGAGGTTATCCACTTTGGTGGCAAAAACAGGAAGGCAGATTATTATTTGAATGGCAATAGATTGGGAGAAGGGGAAGTGCAATGAGACCTGGGTGTCCTTGAGCACCAGTCGCTGAAGGTAAGCATGCAGGTGCAGCAGGTGGTTAAGAAGGCAAATGGTATGTTGGCCTTCATAGCGAGAGGGTTTGAGTACAGGAACAAGGATGTCTTGCTGTAGTTGTACAGGGCCTTGGTGAGACCACATCTTGAGTACTGTGTGCAGTTTTGGTCACCTTATCTGAGGAAGGATGTTCTTGCCGTGGAAGGAGTTCAACGAAGATTCACCAGGCTGATACCTGGGATGGCAGGAATGACATATGAGGAGAGATTGGGATGATTGGGCTTGTACTCGCTGGAGTTTAGAAGAATGAGAGGGGATCTCATTGAAACTTATAAAATTCTGACAGGACTGGACAGACTAGATGCAGGAAGGATGTTCCCGATGGTCGTGGAGTCCAGAACTGGGGTCACAGTCTAAGGTTACGGGGTAAGCCATTTAGGACAGAAATGAGGAGGAATTTCTTCACCCAGAGACTGGTGAACCTGTGGAATTCTCTACCACAGAAGTCAGTAGAGGCCAATACATTAAATATATTCAAGAAGGAGTTGGATATATTTCTTAAAGCTAAAGGGATCAAGGGGTATGGGGAGAAAGCAGGGACCGGGTACTGAATTTGGATGATCAGCCATGAGGGGCCGAATAGCCTACTCCTGCTCCTATCTTCTATGTTTGTATGTTCCTATGTTTCAGTTTGAGCTGGAGTGGAGATGGAGGAGAAGCTGCTGGGTTTAACCCCCACTACTTCTGAGCCCAAGAGGACCCAACAATTTCCAATGTGAGACTGTCAAGGGAGGTGGATTCTAGGGGAGATTAGTTTGTTACACAGACACTGTCCGTACAATGTAAAAGAGTATTGTTTTAGGAACAAGTATTTCTGTACAGGCTTTTAATCCAGTTTACATCTACAGATTTGTTTTAATTCATTCTTGGGATGTGGGCGTAGCTAGCAAGAGCAGCAAATACAGGAAACTTTCTGGTATCCGGCACTGACGGGACCGAGCTGGTGCCAGTCGATCAACACTGCCGGAGAAACGCGCGCTATAGTTAAAAGATGTGGAGCTTCTGAGCTCTGTCTGAAGCAACAAACCCTGTTGCTTAGCAACAGCTTCAAAACAGTCGGTGCAGCTTGCAAGCGTCTCTGTAGCTAAGCAACAGCTTCAGCTAGACGCTTGCAGAGCCACAAATGGAGATAAAAGGCAGCTAAAAGTAAAAAAAAGTTATCTGAACCGACTCCTGAATTTTGCCAGTGGATAGAGCATTCCGGATATTTAACCTCCGTTGAAACGAAAGTTTCCTGTATTGCCAATCCCCAGTTTCCCGTTGAGAAGGGGGTGGTGAGTCGCCTTCTTGAACTACTGCAGTCCGTGTGGTGAACGTATTCCCACAATGTTGTTCGGTAAGGAGTTCCAGGATTATGACCCAGCAACGATGAATATATCTGAGCCAGGATGGTGTGTGACTTGGAGGGGAACTTGGAGGTGATGGTGCTCCCATACAACAGCTGCCCTTGTCCTTCTAGGTGGTGGAGGTTGCGGGTTTTGGAGGTTCTATCAAAGTTCTGGTCGAGTTGCAGATGTATAAACTTCCTTTCCTTCACCCCCTCCCCCTACCACACCCACCTCTCTCTCTCTCTCTCACTCTCTCCTCCCATAGAGGCCAGAGACTTGTGTAGGCCCAGACCAGGTGGCGGATTCCCTTCCCTGAAGGACATCAGTGAACCAGTTGGGTTTTTATGACAATCCGACAGCTTTCATGGTCACTTTTCTCTCGTGCCGGCCCAACAATTGACCAGATTCATTGAGCTCAATTTCACAACCTGCCTTTGTTTTCTTCACGCTCCCTGTTTTAAATTAATTTTACAGGGCACTGGAAGGGGAGGATTTGCAGACAGGAAACTCAAACCAAACATCACGTCAAGATCTGACAGAGTCACTCGACTCATCGGATCTGAATATCATCGGCCTCTGAACATGGAAGCAAAAAGCACCATTTACAGCGGGGAGAAACCGTACACGTGTTCTGTGTGTGGACGAGGCTTCAGCCAATCCTCTGGCCTATCGACACACAAGCGCATTCACACCGGGAAGAGGCCGTTCACCTGCTCTGAGTGTGGGAAGGGATTCACTCAGTTATCCAACCTACTGAGACACCAGCGTGTTCACACCGGGGAGTGGCCGTTCACCTGCTCTGAGTGTGGGATGGGATTCACTCAGTCATCCAACCTGCTGATACACCACCGTGTTCACACCGGGGAGAGGCCATTCACCTGCTCTGAGTGTGGGATGGGATTCACTCAGTCATCCAAACTGCTGATACACCAGCGAGTTCACACCGGGGAGAGGCCGTTCACCTGCTCTGAGTGTGGGAAGGGATTCACTAATTCATCCCACCTGCTGACACACCAGCGTGTTCACACTGGGGAGAGGCCGTTCACCTGCTCTGAGTGTGGGAAGGGATTCACTAATTCATCCGACCTGCTGATACACCAGCGTGTCCACACCGGGTAGCAGCCGTTCACCTGCTCTGAGTGTGGGAAGGGATTCACTCAGTCATCCAACCTGCTGAAACAGCAGCGAGTTCACACTGATGAGACACCTTTTAAATGCTCGGACTGTGAGAAGAGTTTTAAAAGCAAAAGGAAGCTGATACAACACGAATGCACTCACACTGGGGCGAGGCCATTCACCTGCTCCGTGTGTGGGGAGGGATTCACTCGCTCATCCCACCTGCTGACACACCAGCGAGTTCACAAGTGATTGCAGGGGGTGGATTCTGTTGTTGTTGCTGCTGTTAATCACATCCAGGACTGAACCATGTTCATTCTGACAGTTGGGGATTGTTTCTGCTGATGTTAATAACTCCGGGAACTGGGCTGGAGTTTAATATTCTGGATATATGTCAAATAAATCAACTTTGTTTTAAACACGTTGTTGTAGATTTTTGTCTTTCCCACCTGAGTGTTTAGCATCACCTAGCTGGAGCTCAGAAAGGACAATCTGGGGGAGGATCGTACAGTGGGAACAGAACTCCAGCCTGGACACAGTCCTTCAGGGCCACACTGAGAGGGGCAAACGGCACTTTGGTCTTTCTTGTCTCTCTTCACTGACAGCAAAGTTGCTGTGCGGGTTAATCTCGAGGCGTGTGAGAAATATGTCCCAGCCGCTCTCTGCCATGGTTCAGAGCTCCTAGGCATGGAACAGATGGCTCCTTTAGGAATGTACCCCAGTGCTTTTTTTTAATGGCCTTATTAACGTGTGTTGCTACTTTTAGTGATTTGTGTATCTGTGTCCCTGGATCCCTCTGCTCCTCTAGCCCATTTAGACTCTTAGGGGGAAATTCGGTGGCACCCCCTTTGGGTCGCTAACGTCACCGGGGCTAATTTTAACTTCCTGAAATAGTTAGCGCCCCTGCGCATCATATTCAGTCGTGGCACCCCAGGCAGGAGGCAGTGTGCTACTGGAAGCGCTGCTCTCCCTCTTGAGGCACTACCAGTGAATTTCACAGCACTTCATGTAACAGCGCCACGCCCGTCGGCACATAGCACCGCGTCATAGCAGACCTCCCTCCCTGATTAAAGGGGAGGGGCCTAACACTGCGCACACCGGGGCCCTGTTGGACCACCGGGGAGTGGGGTGTCGGATCAAGAGGAGCGCCGGGCTGTGCGATTGCGGCCGACACCCCGAAGAAGAAAGGGGAAGGGGGCAGGTGCTGGTAGTCAGCCAAAATAAAAAATTGCCGCCCGACACCTGCCCTTTAAGTTGCGTCGCCGCGGCTGTAGAAATGAGCCCTGACCCTGTCGTACATATCGTCCGGCGATAGGTCAGGGGTCGCAACCCAAGGTTGCAGCCGGGCTGCTGTGCGTGGCGATGACGTAATTGCCAGCGGTGCAGTGCTGCGGGGAGCTACTGACTACCTCTGCTGCTAAACTCCCGCTAAATATCGCGGGAGGCACAAAGCAACCCAATTTCACCCCCTTGTCCAAGCAGTGAGTGGCTTCCTTATTCTTCCCACCAAAACACACCACCTCACACTGACCTACAGTGAAATTCATTAACACACCACCTCACACTGATCTACAGTGAAATTCATTAACACACCACCTCACACTGATCTATAGTGACATTCATTAACACACCGCCTCACACTGATCTATAGTGAAATTCATTAACACACCCCCTCACACTGATCTATAGTGAAATTCATTAACACACCACCTCACACTGATCTATAGTGAAATTCATTAACGCACCACCTCACACTGATCTATAGTGAAATTCATTAACACACCACCTCACACTGATCTACAGTGAAATTCATTAACACACCACCTCACACTAATCTACAGTGAAATTCATTAACACACCACCTCACACTGATCTATAATGAAATTCATTAACACACCCCCCACGCTGATTTATAGTGAAATTCATTAACACACCCCTCACACTGATCTACAGTGAAATTCATTAACACACCACCTCACACTGATCTATAGTGAAATTCATTAACACACCACCTCACACTGATCTACAGTGAAATTCATTAACACACCACATCACACTGATCTATAGTGACCTTCATTAACACACCGCCTCACACTGATCTATAGTGAAATTCATTAACACACCACCTCAAACTGATCTACAGTGTAATTCATTTGCCAATTACACGCCCATTCTGAAATTTATTAATGTCTTCTTGCATTTTGTTTTCCTCCGTATTAACTCTACCTCCCAATTTGGTGCTATCGACAAACTTTGAAATTTTTCTTCTGATTCACGAGTCCAAGTCGTTTATTTTAATGGTGAACAATAGTGATCCCAGCGCCGATCCCCGTGGAACACCGCTTCCCACCTTTTGCCCATCTGAGTAGCTACTCTTAACCCCTACTCTTTGTTTTCTGTTTTGTGACCAGCTTGCTATCCATAACAGTATGTAAGATCAACAAGATGACCCAGGTCAGGCCATGTGGAGGGAAGGGCCAGGAAGCAGAATGGATGGAAAGCTGGCTACAAAACAGAAATCAGAGGGTTGGAGTTAAGGGAAGTGTGTAGCAATCTTTCCATCCATTCTGTTGCCTGGCCCTTGACTCCACACGGCCTGACCATGGTCATCTTGTAGGCCGTACATACTGCAGACACAGTGCACCAGTGGTGGAGGGGGTGAATATTGAGTCCTGTGGCAGGGGCGCTGATGAAGTGGATTTCTCTGTCCGTGAGTTTTGAGGCATTGCTAGTTGCGTTTTTCACCTCTTTCCACCTTTAAAAAAACCTTGCTGCCAGTTTATTAAAGCCATTAACAGCCGCTCGGGTGCGACATACCAATAAATGAGGCCTTGTTTCCCTCAGAATGACAGGCCTGAAACCTGAGTTAGAAAACATTTAGTAATTAAACCAGACTGGGTTGGGCCTGAGGTGCGAGTTAGTAACGGAAAATTGGTGGCCAGCGTACTTCACACCAGGGCTGAGGACCCAGGCACTCGGGTTTCTGTGTCATTTATTGATTAATTTTGTTTGTTGCCCAATTTCAATCAGACTGGCGGGTCATCTTGCTGTCTGACGGAGGCGAGGGTCCCCAATGGAGGGCTCTCTATGCAGGAGTCCTTCCCAGCACCATTGGGGATCTGGGGTGGAGACTGTTGCAGGGAGCTGTCGTGTGCAACAGTTTAAGCTCCTTTCCGGACTCCAAGGCCAGATGTGTTTTCTGCGGCCTAGAGGAGTCCCCGGGCCGTGTTAATATTCAGTGTGAGAGGTTGCAGCCCCTGTATAGTTACCTGAAGCGGCTGCTCCTCAACTCTTGGCTACACTTTAGCCCCACACTCCTAATCTTTGCGTACCTGGTGCGGAGGGGCGTGGGTAGTTTGGAGGATCTTCTCCTGGACCTGCTCTTGGGCCTGGTGAAAACAGCAATTTGTCAGCCCTGGATGGGAGGGGGCCCATGGGGGGTCACTCTGGCTGCCTGCCTCTCTCCCGTGGCCTTGTCCCTGCCCGGGTGGCCCTGGAGAGGGAGCAGGCAGTGTCCTTCGGTTCACTTGATACGTTCCTCGACCGGTGGACACCTCGGGTTAAAGAGATGATAATCGATCCTCACAATCACATTGTGATTTAATTATTAATTGTGTGTGTGTCACAAATACATTTCTTCTATTTTGCTACAAAAGCTCTACTAGACATGTTAAACTACTAGTTATTTAATCAGGGCTGCAGCTGCTGAAAGGTTGACTGTACTGGGGTTTGTGGCCAGAGCTGGCAGACATGTTGTTCTGAAGTCTGATCTCTGACACCTGAAGAGTCTGTTTATGTCGTGTTGTAATGACCTTTTTCTGTTGCCTGGTGTCAGAAATAGAAATCAAAAGGAGATGATGTCCCACTCTGTTAATCAACTCTTTGACACATTTCCATGCATTTCCTTTCTTAATTTACAAAGATCACAACTCCATTAGTGAACAATGGATTGCCAGTCTGCCACTTTTTACTGAGGCTTGAAAGGATTCGCTGTGAAGCTACACCTGCCCATCTGTCTGTGTGTCACTGTGTTTGGATTGTGTTAGACAACAGTCCTAATATCTTGCCTACATCCATTACAATTTTTGAATGTTAGATTGTACTTGGAAGAAGTTGAGTTTGAATCTGACAATTCTGAAATTGGGAGCTTTTAATGATTTCTGTTTTTCACATAACTATATAATGATGTGATCATTCAAGGCAAATTAAAAGATGCTGCTATTTACTGAACACAACTGAATAATTCTACAAGGATGCTATTGTAGTCTTCCTCAGTATTAACTACACCCTCCAATTTAGTGTCATCAGCAAATTTTGAAATTGTGCTTCTGATTCCCAAGTCCAAATCATTCATGTAAATGGTGAAAACAGTGGTCCCAGCACCAATCCCCATGGAACGCCAATTCCCACCTTCCGCCCATCTGTAATTCTGAGGGAAACTTACGAGGCCTCGTTGTTTGCGTGTCCCGCTCATGAGGCTGTAAAAGGGTTTAATAATTCGGCAACAATTCTTATAAAGGTGGAAGGAGGTGAAAAACGCCACCAGCGTTGCCTAAAACACAAAGACAGTGAAGTTCACTTCATCAGCGCCTTGGCACAGGACTCAATATCCACCCCCTCCACCATTGATGTACTGTGTCCACAGTAAGTACGATCTACAGGCTGACCAAGGTCAGGCCGTGTGGAGTCAAGGTCCAGGTATCAGAATGGGTAGAAAGATGGCTCCAAAACAGAAATCAGAGGGTGGAAGTTAAGGGGAGTTTCTCGGACTAGCAGAAAGTGAGAACTGGTGTCCCACACGGATCCGTGCTGGGACCACTGGTGTTCACTATCATTTGGACTCAGAAACTGGAGGCATGTTGTTGGAATTTACAGATTACACCAAGCGTCTTCACACTGTGCAAATGATCCATTGTGCTAAGTGCGATAGAATTTGAACAGACCTAGCAGCTCAAAACTGGGTACCCATAAGGTGCTGTGGGCCATCAGCAGCATTCATCCATCCATAGGGGAGGGCCCCATAGGCATGAGCATTAATCCTCCTCTGGGGAGGGCCCATCGGCCCAAGCATTCTATTCAAGAAAGGAGGGAGAGCAAAAACGGAACTACCGTCCAGTTAGCCTGACATCAGTCGTGGGGAAAATGCTGGAATCCATTACTGAGGAAGTGGTAACAGGGCACTTAGGCAGAGTGAACATGGTTTTATGAAAGGGAAATCGTGTTTAACAAATGTATTAGGTTTTTTAAGGATGTAACTGGCAGGGTAGATAAAGGCGAACCAGTGGATGTAGTATATTTGGATTTGCAAAAGGCATTCGATAATGTGCCACATAAAAGGTTGCTAAGCAAGATAAGGGCTCGTGGGATTGAGGGTAATGTATTAGTTTGGAGAGAGGATTGGTTGACTGACAGAAAACAGAGAGTAGGAATAAACAGGTCAATTTCTGATTGGCAGGCTGTAACTCGTGGGGTGCCGCAAGGATGCTTGGGCCTCAGCTATTTACAATCTATATCAATGATTAGATGAAGGGACCAAGTGCAATGTATTCAGGTTTGTTGACAATACAAAGCTAGGTGGGAAAGTCAGCTGAGAGGAGGACACAAGCTGCCTGCAAAGGGATGTAGACAGGTTAGGTGAGGGGGCAATAAGACGGCAGATGGAGTATAATGTGGAGAATTGTGAGGTTATTCACTTTGATAGGAAAAATAGGAAAACAGAATTTTTTTAAATATTGAGGAACTATTAAATGTTGGTGTTCAGAGAGATTTCGGTGTCCTCGTACAGGAAACACAGAATGTTAGCATGCAGGTACAGCAGACAATTAGGAAGGCAAATGGCATGTTGGCTTTTACTGCAAGGGGGATGGAGTACAAGAGTAAGGAAGTCTTACTACAATTGTACAGGGCCTTGGTGAGACCACACCTGGAGTACTGTGCACAGTTTTGGTCTTATCTGAGGAAGGACATACTTGCCTTAGAGGCGGTGCAACAAAGGTTCACTAGATTGATCCCTGGGATGAGAGATTGAGTAGATTGTGCCGATACTCTCTGGCATTTAGAAGAATGAGAGGTGATCTCATTGAAACATGTAAGATTCTGAGGGGGATTGACAGGGTAGATGCTGAGAGGTTGTTTCCCCAGACTGGAGAGTCTAGAACTAGGGGGCATAGTCTCAGGATAAGGCGTCGGCCATTTAAGAATGAGGAGAAATTTCTTCACTCAGGGTTCTGAATCTTTGGAATTCTCTACCCCAAATGGCTGTGGATGCTGAGTCGTTGATTATATTCAAGGCTAAAATAGATAGATTTTTGGACTCTAGGGGAATCAAGGAATATAGGGATTGGGTGGGAAAGTGGAGTTGAGCTCGAAGATCATCCATGATCTTATTGAATGGCAGAGCAGGCTCGAGGGGCCGTATGGCCAACTCCTGCTCCTAATTTGTATATTCTTATCGGGGACTTCAGTTATGTGGAGAGAAACATAGAAACATAGAAGATAGGAGCAGGAGTAGGCCATTTGGCCCCTCGAGCCTGCTCCACCATTCAATGCGATCATGGCTGATCATCCAAATTCAGTACCCGGTCCCTGCTTTCTCCCCTAACCCCTTGATCCCTTTAGCCTTAAGAAATATATCTAACTCCTTCTTGAATATATTTAATGAATTGGCCTCTGCTGCCTCCTGTGTTAGAGAATTCCACAGGTTCACCACTCTGGGTGAAGAAATTCCTCCTCATTTCTGTCCTAAATGGTCTACCCCTTATCCTTATACTGTGACCCCTGGTTCTGGACTCCCCGACCATCGGGAACATCCTTCGGACATCTAGCCTGTCCAGTCCTGTCAGAATTTTATAAGTTTCAATGAGATCCTTCTCTCATTTTTCTAAACTCCAGTGAGTACAAGCCCAATCGACCCAATCTCTCCTCATACATCATTCCTGCCATCCCAGGTATCAGTCTGGTGAATCTTCGCTGCACTCCCTCCATGGCAAGAACATCCTTCCTCAGAAAAGGCGACCAAAACTGCACACATTACTCAAGGTGTGGTCTCACCAAGGCCCTGTACAACTGCAGCAAGACATCCTTGTTTCTGTACTCAAACCCATCGCTACGAAGGCCAACATACCATTTGCCTTCTTAACCGCCTGCTGCACCTGCATGCTTACCTTCAGCGACTGGTGCACAAGGACACCCAGGTCTCATTGCACTTCCCCTTCTCCCAATCTGATAATAATCTGCCTTCCTGTTTTTGCCACCAAAGTGGTTAACCTCACATTTATCCACGTTATATTGCATCGGCCATGCTTTTGCCCAATCACCCAACCTGTCCAAATCATCCTGTAGTTTCTCGGCATCGTCCTCACAGCACACACGCCCACCCAGCTTTTTGTCATCTGCAAATTTGGAGATATTATATCCAGTTCCCTTGTCTAGATCATTAATATATATTGGAAATAACTGGGGTCCTAGCACCAATTCCTGCGGTACCCCACTAGTCACTGCCTTCCACTCAGAAAAAGACCCGTTTATTCCAACTCTTTGCTTCCTGTCTGCCAACCAGTTTCTATCCAATCAGTACCTTACCCCCAATTCCATGTGCTTTAACTTTGCATGCTAGTCTCTTATGCGGGACCTTATCGAAAGCCTTCTGAAAGTCCAAATGCACCACATCCACTGGTTCTCCCTTATCTATTCTACCAGTTACATCCTCAAAAAATTCCAGTAGATTAGTCAAGCATGATTTACCTTTTGCAAATCCATATTGACTTTGTCCGATCCTGTCACTGTTTTCCAAGTGCTCTGCTATTACATCTTTTATAATGGCTCCAGCATTTTCCCCACTACCAATGTTAGGCTTACCGGTCTATAATTCCCCATTTTTTCTCTACCACCTTTTTTAACTAGTGGGGTTACATTAGCTACTCTCCAATCCATGGGAACTATTCCAGAGTCTATAGAATTTTGGAAGATGACCAGCAATGCATCTACTATTTCTGGGGCCACTACCTTAAGTACCCTAGGATGTAGATTATCAGTCCCTGGGGATTTATCGGCCTTCAATCCCGTCAATTTCCCTAACACCATTTCCCTACAAATACTCATTTCATTCAGTTCCTCACTCTCATTAGACCCTATGTCCCCTGACATCTCTGGGAGTTTATTTGTGTCCTCCTTTGTGAAGACAGAACCAAAGTATGTATTTAATTGGTCTGCCATGTCTTTGTTCCCCATTATAAATTCCCCTGATTCTGACTGCAAGGGAGCTATGCTTGACTTTACCAATCTTTTTCTCTTCACATATCTATAGAAGCTTTTATAGTCAGTTTTTATGTTCCCTGCAAGCTTACTCTCATACTCTGTTTTCCCCCTCTTAATTAAATACCTTTGTCCTCCTTTGCTGAATCCTAAACTTCTCCCAAACCTCAGGTTTGCTGCTTTTTCTGGCCAATTTATATGTCCTCTCCTTGGATCTTATGCGATCCCTAATTTCCCTTGTTAGCCAATGTTGAGTCACCTTTTTTGTTTTATTTTTATGCCAAACAGGCATGAACAATTTCTCTAGTTCATCCATGCGATCTTTAAATGTTTGCCTTTGCCTATTCACCATTAGCCCTTTAAGTAATATTCCCCAATCCATCCTAGCCAACTCGTGCCTCACATAGTTTCCTTTATTTAAATTCAGTACCCAAGTCTCTGAATCAGCTACATCACTCTCCATCTTAATGAAGAATTCTATCATATTATGATCGCACCTCCCCAAGGGGCCACGCACAAGATTGCTAATTAATCATTTCTCATTAAATAATACCCAGTCTAAGGTGGTTCAATCCCCAGGCCCGGATAAAATATATCCTAGACTGTTAAGAGAAGCAAGAGAGGAAATAGCAGAGGCTCTGACCATCATTTTCCAATCCTCTCTGGCTACAGGTGTGGTGCCGGAGAACTGGAGGACTGCTAACATGGTACCATTGATTAAAAAGGGAGAAAGGGATAGACTGAGTAATTACAGGCCAGTCAGAATTATTGGGGAAAATTTTGAGGGACAGATAAATCTCCATTTAGATTAATCAGGGACAGACAGCATGGATTTGTTAAAGGAAGGTCATATCTGACTAACTTGATTGCATTTTTTGAGGAGGTCGATGAGGGTCGTGTGTTTGATGTTGTCTATATGGATTTTAGCAAGGCTTTTGATAAGGTCCCACATGACAGACTGGTCATAAAAGTAAAAGCCCATGGGACCCAATGCAAAGTGGCAAGATGGATCCAAAATTGGCTCAGAGGCAAGAAAGAAAGGGTAATGGTCGAAGGGTGTTTTTGTGACTGGAAGGCTGTTTCCAGTGGGGTTCCACAGGGCTCAGTACTGGGTCCTTTGCTTTTTGTGGTATAAATCAATGATTTGGACTTGAATGTAGGCAGTATGATTAAGAAGTTTGCAGATGATGCAAAAGTTGGCCGTGTGGTTGATAATGAAGAAGAAAGCTGCAGACTGCAGGAAGATATCAATGGACTGGTCAGGTGGGCAGAACAGTGGCAAATGGAATTCAATCCGGAGAAGTGTGAGGTAATGCATTTGGGGAGGGCTAACAAGGCAAGGGAACACATTAAATGGTAGGACACTGAGAAGATCAGAGGGACCTTGGAGTACATGTCCACATATCCCTGAAGGTAGCAGGACAGGTAGATAAGGAGATTAAGAAGGCACACGGGATACTTGCCTTTATTAGCCGAGGCATAGAATATAAGAGCAGGGAGGTTATGCTTGACCTGTATAAAACACTAGTTAGGCTGCAGCTAAAATACTGCGTGCAGTTCTGGTCACATTACAGGAAGGATGTAATTGCACCAGAGGGGTTGCAGAGGAGATTTACGAGGTTGTTGCTTGGTCTGGGGAATTTTAGCTATGAGGAAAGATTGGATAGGCTGGGGTTGTTTTCTTTGCAACAGAGGAGGCTGAGGGGAGACCTAATTGAGGTGTACACAATTATGAGGGGCCTAGATAGAGTGGATAGGAAGGACCTATATCCCTTAGCAGGGAGGTCAATAATCAGGGGGCACAGATTTAAAGTAATTGGCCGGAATTTCAGCGGGGATTTGAGGAGAAATTCTTTCACCCAGAGGGTGGTGGGGGCCTGGAACTCACTGCCCGAAAGGGTGGTAGAGGCAGAGACCCTCATCACATTTAAAAAGTACTTGGATATTCACTTGAAGTGCCATAACCTACAAATGGCCTCCTTCTGTGCTGTAAATTTTTATGATTCTGTGATTCACTGATCATCCCATTCCCAAGCTGACTCTGTGTTAATACCTCAGACAAGCAGTCCCATGTAGGGTGACTCCCTCAACCTGTTCTCCCGGTTACAGAACCAGTTTGTGTGTCTCAGGAATGCCCAAGGCTCTGTTGTCTGTGCACCAACTCACTCGGGACCTCTCATGTTGCAACAAGTCTGCTGCCTGAGCAGTTTGCAGTGTTATTAGGTATCTGGGTCTCTTAGTAACCACCTCCCTTATCTAGGACAAAGGGCTCATCTCCTGACTTTGGGTGTTATCATTCCAAACTTCAGCATTCTCTGTCTTTTAGCTTCAATCTGTCTGTGTCCACCCAGTGACAACACTGAGCTCCTCCCTCCAACCACTGACACTCGCCCGCTTGCTGAGAAACACTTGCATTTATATAGCGCCTTTCATGACCTCAGGATGTCCCAGAGCACTTTACAGCCAATGAAGAACTTCTGAAGTGTAGTCACTGTTGTAATGTAGGAAACGCGGCAGCCAATTGGTGCACAGCAAGCTCCCACAAACAGCAATGTGACAATGACCAGATAATCTATTTCAGTGATGTTGATTGAGGGATAAATATTGTCCCCAGGACACCGGGGAGAACTCCCCTGCTCTTCTTCAATGTAGTGCCATGGGATCTTTTACATCCACCTGAAAGAGCAGACGGGGGCCTCAGTTTAACATCTCATCCGAAAGACGGCACCTCTGACAGCGCAGCACTCAGTACTGGAGCGTCAGCCTAGATTTTTATGCTCAAGTCTCTGGACTGGGACTTGAACCCACGACCTTCACAACTCAGAAGTGAGAGTGCTGCTCACTGAGCTAAAGTGCCTGGAGCTAAGCCAGCTGGGATACTTGACACAGGATTACATCGGATATACGACACACAAACAGGCCATTCAGTCCAACCAGTCCATGCCGGTGTTTATGCTCCACTCGAGCCTCCTCCCGTCTTTCCTCATCTAAATCTATCAGCATAACCCTCGATTCCCTTCTCCCTCATATGCTTGTCTAGCCTCCCCTTAAATGCATCAATACTATTCGCTTCAACCACTCCCTGTGGCAGCGAGTTCCACATTCTCACCACTCTCTGGGTAAAGAAGTTTCTTCTGAATTCCCTATGGGATTTCTTGGTGACTATCTTATATTGAGGCCTCTAGTTATGCTCTTCCCCACAAGTGGAAACATTCTCTCTGTATCCACTCTATCGACATTTTTCATAATTTTAAAGACCTCTATTAGGTCACCCCTCAGCCTTTTTTCAAGAGAAAAGAGACCCAGCCTGTTCATCCTTTCCTGATATGTATACCCTCACATTTCTGGTATCATCCTTGTAAATCTTCTCTGCACTCTCCAGTGCCTCTATATCCTTTTTATAATATGGTGACCAGAACTGTACGCAGTACTCTAAGTGTGGTCTAACCAAGGTTCGATACTGGTTTAGCATAACTTCACTACTTTTCAATTTTATCCCTCTAGAAATAAACCCTAGTGCTTGGTTTGCTTTTTTTATGGTCTTGCTAACCTGTGTCACAACTTTTAGTCATTTGTGTATTTGTACTCCGAGATCCCTCTGTTCCTCTACCTCACCTCGACTCGCACCCTCCAAGTGATAAGTGACCTCCCCATTCTTCCTACCAAAATGTAATACCTCACATTTATCTGTTCAGCCTTGGTCAGTCTGCAAAAACTCTGAAATGTTTAATAATGAAATCAGGACGTCAAAAAGCTCATGTGAGGCAGTTTAAAAAGACAGTCCCTGACCAGAGATTGCTGGATGCTGACACTCGGTGCTCACGAGGATAGAATGTCCCATTCCCTAGGCACGGACATCCAGCACCTCGATCACAGCAACAATTCACAAAACAATGGCAATACAACTTGGAGCAGAGACAGTTAAATGGAGCTGTGATCGAGGTGCTCAAAATTATGAGGGGTTTTGATCGAGCAAGCAAGGAGAAGCTGTTGTCACGGGCAGGAGGGTCGGTAATGAGAGGACACAGATTTCAGATCATTGGCAAAAGAATCGAGAGAGGAAATGAGGAGACTTTTTTTACACAGCGAATTGTGATGATCTGGAATGCGCTGCCTGAATGGGAGGTGGAAGCAGATTCAATAGTAACTGTCAAAAGGGAATTGGATATATACTAAAAGCAGAAATTTGCAGGGCTGTGGGGAAAGAGCAGGGCAGTGGGACTAATTGCATCGCTCTTTCAGAGAGCCAGCACCAGCACGATGGGCCGAAAGGCATCCTACTGTGCTCTATGATTCTATAACATCAGCTTCTCTCTGCTCACTAGTACTGAGAGAACAGGGAATAATCTTTAAATCCAGCCCAGTTATTGGGGGCTCTTAACATTAACAAGCCCCAGTTGCCTGGTTCAGTCCTGGATGTGATTAAAGGCATTGGGGACAGTGGAATCGACCCACCGCAGTCACACTGTGGACACTCTGGTGTGTCAGTGGGTGGGATACACCAGGGAATCCCTTTCCACACACTGAGGTTGACTCTAATGATCGGGAGTCCCAGGGTTTCGGATACCAGATAATCAAGCTCACAAGAACACAAATTGTCTCTCCAGAGTTTATTAAGAGCGCTGCATAACACAGATCGGGTGATAATTCCCTCAATCTGGAGAATAGAAGTACAGTGATTCGCGCGTGACCTTCTCGAGTCTGTTCCAACTGACAACGGCTTAAGTGGCCTGTTCTTATACACAAGCTTGGTTACCGCTTAGGAAATGGGATTGTTTGGACCCGTCTGTTGACCGCCTCCTGAACTCCTGCTAATTCAGGGAATTTAGTCCATCTGTGACCAGACTATAACCACAAGCCCGTCTGGTTATCACACCTATACGGTCCATGAGGTTATCAGATTCATACCCAGACATTGTGCCTTTACTTGTCTGGCACTTCATCCCATAACACGAGTACAGGGGCTCAGTAATGTTTCATTCATCAGAAAAAGACAAAGTACAACAACATACTGGTAAGCTTAACAAAATATTTATGGGGCTATAAATATAAAAGTCACTAACAAATCCAGGAGGGAATTCAGGAGAAACTTCTTTACCCAGAGAATGGTGAGAATGGGGAACTCGCTACCACAAGGAGTAGTTGAGGTGAACAGCACAGATGCATTTATGGGGAAGCCACACAAGGGAGAAAGGAATGGGAGGAGATGTTGATCGGGTTAATTGAAGTAGGGTGGGTGTGGGGCATAAACACCGCAATGAACCAGTTGGGCCGAATGGCCTGTTTCTGTGCTGTACATTCTATGGAACACCATCAACAGTCAAAAGAAGGGAATCATCAGCACAACAGTCTTAAAGATTAAACAATAGTACAAGAATGTATAAAACATTCATCCATTCCATGTTCACGTCACCCCAGCTGTCTCAAGGGCCCTGCACTACGGAACAATGTGAACTCGCTGGTGTCTCTGCAGGTGGGATGACCGAGTGAATCCTTTGCCACACACAGAGCAGGGGAATGGTCTCTTTCCTTCTTTCTCCAGCTGGTGTCTCTTCAGGCCCTTTGAACATTTAAATGTCTTCCCACAGTCAGAACATTTAAATGGTCTCTCATCAGTGTGAACTTGCTGGTGTCCGCTCAGATTCCTGGAGCTTTTAAAGCTCATCCCACAAACAGAACATGTAAATGGTCTCTGATTGGAGTGAACTCGCTGGTGTTCCTTCAGATCCCCAGAGGTTTTAAAGCTCATCTCACAGTCAGAACATTTAAATGGTCTCTCATCAGTGTGAACTCGCTGGTGTCTCCACAGGTTGGATGACTGAGTGAATCCCTCCTTACACATGGAGCAGATGAATGGTGTCTCCCCAGTGTGAACTCGCTGGTGTCTCAACAGGTGGGAGGGCCGAGTGAATCGCTTCCCACACATGGAGCAGGAGAATGGCCTCTTTCCTGCTCTCTCCAGCTGGCGTCCCTTCAGCTCCTGGGACATTTGAAAGCTTTTCCCACAGTCGGAATGTTTCACCGGCCTCTCCCCAGTGTGAACTCACTGGTGTGCCAGCAGATTCGAGGACTGAGTGAATCTCTTCCCACACACAGAGCAGGTGAACAGAGTCTCTCCTGCTCTCTCCAGCTGGTGTTTCTTCAGATCCTGGGACCTTTTAAATCTCTTCCCACAGTCAGAACATTTAATGTGAACAAGCATGTGTCTCAGGAGGGTGGCAGAATGAGAGAATCGCTTCAAAAACACGGAGCAGGTCAACGGTCTCTCATCGGTGTGGACAAGCTGGTGTCTCAGCAGCACGGAGGGTGCAATTAATCCCTGCCCCACACACAGTGGGCTAAAGGTCTCTCCCTAGTGCGAACTTGCTGGTGTATCATCGGAGCGGATGGCTGAGTGAATTCCTTCCCACACACGGGGCCCGGGTTTCCCCCAGTGTGTGGCCACTGGTGTCGCTTCAGGTATTTGTAGATTTTGAAGCTCTTTCAGAACATTTAAAAGGTCTCTCCCCAGTGTGAACTCACGGGTGTGCCAGCAGATTGGAGGAGCGACTGAATCAGGTCCTGAGAAATCACGTAACTCTTGTCAGAATTTGAGGTGATGTTTGGTTTGAGCTTCCTGCCTGTAAATGCTCCACTTCTAAAACCCTGTAAAAGGAGTGTAGAAAGGGTAAGTGGGGAAGCAGGAATTTTTTTTGGCTTATTTTGCCTCAAAGAACAAACAGGGCAGAGCCGGTCCCACTGGTGTCCAGCCATGCCCACAATAACCAGTGGGCCAGAAACAGCCCAATCCACCTCATTGACTTGGTCCTGAAGTCAAATCAAGTCTCATCAAAGTCTCATCAAATGACATCCTTTGTGACTGTGACAAAGGTAAACTATCTCTCCTCGTCCTTCCTGACTTGTCTGCAGCCTTTGACATGGTTGACCACTCCATCCTTCTCCCAACACCTCTCCACCATCATCCAGCTGGGTGGGACTGCGCTCACCTGGTTCCACTCTTATCTATCTAATCGTAGCCACAGAATCACCTGCAACGCTTCTCTTCCCGCTCCTGCATCGTTACCTATGGTGTCCCCCAAGGATCTATCATTGGGCCCCTCCTATTTAGAGTCATAGCACAGAAAGAGTCCCTTCAGCCCATTGTGTCCGCGCCGGCCATCAAGCCCTGTATATTCGAATCCCATTTTCCAGCACTTGGTCCGTAGCCTTGTAGTCATAGAGTCATAGAGTTATACAGCACAGAAAGAGGCCCTTTGGCCCATCGTGTCCGCGCCGGCCATCAAGTCCTGTCTAATCTAATCCCATTTTCCAGCACTTGGTCCGTAGCCTTGTATGCTATGGTATTTCAAGTGCTCATCCAAATGCTTCTTGATTGTTGTGAGGGTTCCTGCCTCTACCACCCTTTCAGACAGTGAGTTCCAGATTCCAACCACCCTCTGGGTGAAAAAGTTTTTCCTCAAATCCCCTCTAAACCTCCTGCCCCTAACCTTGAAACTATGCCCCCTTGTTATTGACCCCTCTACTAAGGGGAAAAGTTCCTTTCTATCTACCCTATCTATGCCCCTCATAATTTTGTACACCTCAATCAAGTCCCCCCTCAGCCTTCTCTGCTCTAAGGAAAACAACCCCAGCCTGTCCAGTATCTCTTCATAGCTGAAGCGCTCCAGCCCAGGTAACACCCTGGTGAATCTCCTCTGCTCCCTCTCCAAAGCAATCACATCCTTCCTATAGTGTGGCGACCAGAACTGCACACAGTATTCCAGCTGTGGCCTAACTAGCGTTTTGTACAGCTCCATCATAACCTCCCTGCTCTTATATTCTATGCCTCGGCTAATAAAGGCAAGTATCCCATATGCATTATTAACCACCTTATCTACCTGTCCTGCTGCCTTCAGGGATCTATGTACATGCACACCAAGGTCCCAGTGGATGTGGTGTATTTGGACTTCCAAAAGGCATTTGACAAGGTGCCACACAAAAGATTACTGCACAAGATTTAAAAAATCACAGGATTGGGGGTAATATACTGGCATGGGTGGAAGATTGGCTATCTAACAGAAAACAGAGTGGGGATAAATGGTTCATTCTTGGGTTGGCAATCAGTAACTAGTGCTGTTCCGCAGGTGTCAGTGCTGGGACCCCAACTCTTTACAATCTATATTAACGATTTGGAGGAGGGGACCAAGTGCAACGTATCCAAGTTTGCCGACGATACAAAGATGGGAAGGAAAGCAGTGAGTGAGGAGGACATAAAAAACCTGCAAAAGGACATAGACAAGCTAAGTGAATGGGCAGAAATTTGGCAGATGGAATATAATGTTGGAAAGTGTGAGGTTATGCACTTTGGCAGAAAAAAATCAAAGAGCAAGTTATTATCTAAATGGAAAGAAACTGCAAAGTGCCACAGTACAAAGGGATCTGGGGGTCCTGGTGCATGAAACACAGAAGGTTAGTATGCAGGTACAGCAGGTGATCAGGAAGGCCAATGGAATCTTGGCTTTTATTGCAAGGGGGATGGAGTATAAAAACAGGGAGGTCTTGCTGCAGTTATACAGGGTATTGTTGAGGCCACACCTGGAATACTGTGTACAGTTTTGGTTTCCATATTTAAGAAAATATATACTTGCTCTCGAGGCAGTTCAGAGAAGGTTCACTCGGTTGATTCCAGAGATGAGGGGGTTGACTTATGAGGAAAGGTTGAGTAGGTTGGGCCTCTACTCATTGGAGTTCAGAAGAATGAGAGGCGATCTTATCGAAACATATAAGGTTGTGAGGGGGCTTGATTGGGTGGATGCGGGGAGAATGTTTCCACTGATGGGTGAGACTAGAACTAGGGGGCATAATCTTAGAATAAGGGGCTGCCGTTTCAAAACTGAGATGATGAGAAACGTCTTCACTCAGAGGGTGGTAAATCTATGGAATTTGCTACCTCAGAGAGCTGTGGAAGCTGCGACATTAAATACATTTAAAACGGAGATGGACAGTTTCCTAACTGATAAGGGAATTAGGGGTTACAGGGAGCGGGTAGGGAGGTGGACGTGAGTCTAGGTTCGGATCAGCCACGATCCTATTGAATGGCGGAGCAGGCCCGAGGGGCCGTATGGCCTACTCCTGCTTCTTATGTTCTTATATAAGAATTATTATGTCCCTCTGATCCTCTGTCCTTCCTAGGGTTCTACCATTCATTGTGTATTCCCTTGCCTTGTTTGTCTTCCCAAAATACATCACCTCACACTTTTCAGGGTTAAATTCCATTTGCCACTGTGCTGCCCATCTAACCAACCCGTCTATATTCTCCTGTAGCCTGAGGCTTCCCTCCTCGCTATTTACCACTCCACCAATTTTTGTGTCATCTGCGAACTTACTGGTCATACCTCCTACATTCATATCTCAATCATTAATGTACACTACAAACAGCAAAGGACCCAGACCCTGTGGTACACCACTGGACACAGGCTTCCAGTCACAAAAACAACCTTCGACCATCACCCTCTGCCTCCTGCCACTAAGCCAATTTTGGATCCAATGTGCCAAATTGCCCTGGATCCCATGGGCTCTTACCTGCTCATCTAAATGCTGCCCCTTGGCGACATCATCCGAAAACACAGCGTCAGTTTCCACATGTACGCTGACGACACCCAGCTCTACCTCACCAACACTTCTCTCGACCCGTCCACGAACTTCTAATCCAGTTATGGATTAAATATTGGGAAGACTGAAGCAATTGTTTTCAGTCCCTGCCACAAACTCTGTTCCCTAGCCACTGACTTCATCCCTCTCGCTAACATCTCTCTGAGGCTGAACCACACTGTTCAGAACCTCGGTGTTATATTTGACCCTGAAATGAGCTTCCCACCGCATATCCGCAGCATAACAAAGACCGCCTACTTCCACCTCGGCAACATCGCCCGTCTCTGCCCTTGCCTCAGCTCATCCGCTGCTGAAACCCTCACCCGGGCCTTTGTTACCTCTAGACTCGACTATTCCAACACACTCCTGGCTGGCCTCCCACATTCCACCCCATGTAAACTTGAGGTGATCCAAAACTACCTGTGTCGTAACTCAACGCCATGTCCCATTCACCCATCACCCCTGTGCTCGCTGACCTACATTGGCTCCCGGTTAAGCAATGCTTTGATTTCAAAATTCTCAGCCTTGTTTTCAAATCCCTCCATGGCCTCGCCCCTCCCTATCTTAGTTATTCCCTTCAGCCTCACAACCACCCACCGCCCGCGATAGAACCACAGAAAAATTATGGCACAGAAGGAGGCCATTCGGCCCATCTTGTCCGTGCCGGCCGATTAAATGCTATCCACACTAATCCCACTTTCCAGCATTTGGTCCGTGGCCTTGTAGGTTACGGCACTTCAAGGACATATCCAAGTACTTTTTAAAATGTGATGAGAGTTTCTGCCTGTACCACCCTGTCAGGCAGTGAGTTCCAGACCCCCACCACCCACTGGGTGAAAACATTTCTCCTCAACTCCCCTCTAAACCTCCGAACAATTACTTTAAGTCTATGCCCCTGGTTGTGGACCCCTCTGCCAAGGGAAATAGGTCCTTCATATCTCGGCCCCTCAGAATTTTATAAACCTCAATCAGGTCTCCCCTCAGCCTCCTCGGTTCCAAAGAAAACAACCTCCTCACCCCACCCCCCCACCCCCGCCCCGAGACATCTGCGTTCCTCCAATTCTGCCCTCTTGAGCAGCCCGGATTATAATCGCTGCACCATCGGTGGCCGTGTCTTCTGTTGCGGGGGCCCATAAGCTCTGGAATTCCCACCCTGAACCTCTCCGCCTCGCTATCCTCCTTTAAGACATAGAAACTTAGAAGATAGGAGCAGCAGTAGGCCATTCGGCCCCTCGAGCCTGCTCCGCCATTCAATGCGATCATGGCTGATCATTCAAATTCAGTACTCGGTCCCTGCTTTCTCCCCATACCCCTTGATCCCTTTAGCCTTAAGAAATATATGCAACTCCTTCTTGAATATATTTAATGAATTGGCCTCTACTGCCTTCTGTGGTAGAGAATTCCACAGGTTCACCACTCTCTGGGGGAAGAAATTCCTCCTAATTTCTGTCCTAAATGGCTTACCCCTTATCCTTAGACTGTGACCCCTGGTTCTGGACTCCCCGACCATCGGGAACATCCTTCCTGCATCTAGTCTGTCCAGTCCTGTCAGAATTTTATAAGTTTCAATGAGATCCCCTCTCATTCTTCTAAACTCCAGCGAGTAAAAGCACAATCGACCCAATCTCTCCTCATACGTCATTCCTGCCATCCCAGGTATCAGTCTGGTGAATATTCGCTGCACTCCCTCCATGGCAAGAACATCCTTCCTCAGATAAGGCGACCAAAACTGCACACAATACTCAAGGTGTGGTTTCACCAAGGCCCTGTATAACTGCAGCAAGACCTCCTTGTTCCTGTACTCAAACCCTCTCGCTACGAAGGCCAACATACCATTTGCCTTCTTAACTGCCTGCTGCACCTGCATGCTTACCTTCAATGACTGGTGCACAAGGACGCCCAGGTCTCATTGCACTTCCCCTTCTCCCAATCTATTGCCATTCAGATAATAATCTGCCTTCCTGTTTTTGACACCAAAGTGGATAACCTCGCATTTATCCACGTTATATTGCATCTGCCATGCTTCTGCCCAATCACCCAACCTGTCCAAATCATCCTGAAGTTTCTCGGCATCCTCCTCACAGCACACACGCCCACCCAGCTTTGTGTCGTCTGCAAATTTGGAGATATTACATCTAGTTCCCTTGTCTAGATCATTAATATATATTGTGAATAGCTGGGGTCCAAGGACCGATCCCTGCGGTACCCCGCCAGTCACTGCCTGCCACTCGGAAAAAGACACGGTTATTCCAACTCTCTGCTTTCTGTCTGCCAACCAGTTCTCTATCCAAGTCGCTACCTTGCCCCAATCCCATATGCCTTAACTTTACACGCTAATCTCTTTTGCGGGATCTTATCAAAAGTCTTCTGAAAGTCCAAATACATCACTTCCACTGGTTCTCCCTTATCTATTCTATCAGTTACATCCTCAAAAAATTCCAATATATTAGTCAAGCACGATTTACCTTTTGTAAATCCATGTTGACTTTGTCCGATCCGGTCACTTTTTTTCCAAGTGCTCTGCTATTACATCTTTTATAATGGACTCTAGCATTTTCCCCACTACCGATGTCAGGCTTACCGTTCTGTAATTCCCCATTTTCTCTCTACCACCTTTTTTGACTAGTGGGGTTACATTAGCTACCCTCCAATCCATGGGTACTGTTCCAGATTCCATCGAATGTTGGAAGATGATAAGCAATGCATCTACTATTTCTAGGGCCTCTTCCTTAAGTGCCCTAGGATGTAGATTATCAGGCCCTGGGGATTTATCGGCCTTGTGGTAAACCACTGTTATTGTTGTTCACCGTTGTTGTTGTTGTTGCACACTGTTGTATCTATGCATGCCTCAGCTGGCTCCGCCCCTGGCTCCACCCACATGCCCAGGTATAAAGGTGACTGCTCTGCAGCCCCCTGCCTTCTAGGGAACAAGTCAACCACGAGAGGCATGCTCTGTTCTTTGTTAATAAAAAGCCTTTTAGTTACTCTCCTAACTCTCCGTCTTTTATGAGTAATTGATAGCGCAGCAATTTTATTAACAAAAACAAAATGTCGGCACCAAACGCTGAGCAGCAGGCGCTGCTGCATGCCCTCAGACCAACATGCCTTGACCTAGACCCTCAAGAGGTGGGTTCATCTACCAAGTTCGCACAATGGCTGCGTTGCTTCGAAGCTTACCTGGAAGCCTCAGGCGTGACACTAGATGGAAACAAACTAAAAATCCTGGCCTCCAAGGTGGGCCACCAAATCTACACGCTCATCCAGGATGCGACTACCTACGCGGCAGCTATCGATCTGCTAAAAGGACAATACACACGCCCGGTAAATACGGTTTATGCCAGACACCTCCTGAGATCCCGCAAACAGCAGTCCGGGGAATCGGTGGAGGCATTCCTACGGGCACTACAGATACTTGGCCGAGCCTGCGATTGTAAAGAGGTATCGGTCGCGACACCAGCGGAGGGACTTATCCGAGACGCTTTCGTTGCAGGCCTCAAGTCCGACTACTCCCGGCAGAGACTGTTGGAGAAGGGCGAAATCGACGTGAAGAAGACAGTGTCCCTCGCGCTCTCGCTAGATGCGGCCTATCGGAATATGGACGCATTCTCCCCTAACCGCTCTGCACCGTGGATGCTGCAACCTTGGGTCATGGGACCGCCACCCCCGGCACCAACTGCTGCAGCGATGTCCAAGGGCCCGAAATGTCACTTTTGTGGCCAGGCAAAACACCCCAGAGCACGCTGTCTGGCGAAAAATGCTACCTGCTCTGGCTGCGGGAAGAAAGGACACTACGTCAGCGCCTGCAAAGGTAAAACCGCTAACGCCAGCAGCGCCGCGTGTGAACCGTGGGGCAGCCATCTTGTCCACCATCTTGGATACCTCCAGCCGCGTGGGGATCGGGATCATGGGCGCAGCCATTTTGTCCGCCATCTTGGACAACTCCAACTCCAATCGCGGGTGACCGGACTCAACCACTGCCTCGTCTGACGACCACAGCAACTCGCTCGACCATACGCTGGCCTCCGTGACACTGGACCAATCTCTCCCTCACCAACTGTCCAGGTCCATGATGGACATTACGGTAAACGGCCGCACCACTACCTGCCTTTTCGGCAGCGGGAGCAAGGAGAGCTTTATCCACCCCAACACGGTGCGATGTTACTCTCTCCCGGTCCTGCCAACGCACCATCGGATCTCTATGGCTTCCAAATCCCATTCAGCAGACATCGGTTGTTACTGTGTAGTGACCCTTTCAGCAAGGGGCACAGAATACAAAAATTTTAAACTTCTTGTCCTGCCCCATCTCTGCGCTGCTGTCCTACTGGGGTTGGATTTTCAGTGCCACCTTAACAGTGTCACGTTAGCGTATGGCAGACCCCCCCCCACTCACAGTCTGCAGCCAGCAGCTTTTAAATCACCCGCTGCACACCATTTGCAGCCTCTCCACGCTTAAAGTCTCCCCCCCCTGTTCACTAACCTCACCCGCGACTGTAAGCCCATCACTACCAAAAGCAGGCGGTACAGTGCCAGGGATAGGAGCTTCATTAAATCCGAAGTAGCAAGACTCCTGAAGGAAGCGATTATTGAGGGTAGCAATAGCCCATGGCGAGCACAAGTGGTGGTAATGAAGACTGGCGAAAAACAGCGCCTAGTTATTGACTACAGCCAGACGGTCAATCGCTACACCCAGTTAGATGCATACCCACTCCCCCGCATATCTGACATGGTCAATCAGATAGCACAATACCGGGTGTTCTCGACGATTGATCTGAAGTCGGCATACCACCAGCTCCCCATCAGGGCTGAGGACCACCAGTACACAGCCTTTGAAGCTGACGGTCGTCTCTACCACTTCCTCCGAGTCCCCTTCGGCGTCACCAATGGGGTTTCGGTCTTCCAAAGGGAGATGGACCGAATGGTTGACCAGAACGCGCTGCAGGCCACCTTCCCCTATCTAGACAACGTCACCATCTGTGGCCACGACCAGCAGGACCACGACGTTAACCTAGAGAAATTCCTCCGTATGGCCCAGCGGCTGAATCTAACATACAACAAGGACAAATGTATGTTTCGCACCACACGCCTCGCCATTCTTGGCTGCGTAGTGGAGAACGGAGTCATCGGCCCCGACCCCGACAGAATGCGCCCCCTTATGGAGCTCCCCCTCCCCCACTGCCAAAAAGCACTGAAGAGATGCCTAGGGATTTTCTCTTACTATGCTCAGTGGGTACCCAACTATGCGGACAAAGCCAGACCCC
Source organism: Somniosus microcephalus (assembly GCF_052327205.1). Taxonomy (NCBI): domain Eukaryota; kingdom Metazoa; phylum Chordata; class Chondrichthyes; order Squaliformes; family Somniosidae; genus Somniosus; species Somniosus microcephalus. The sequence continues at coordinate 1,014,949 of NW_028225179.1, read as the reverse complement.
TCATCAAGTCCACCTCCTTCCCCCTGACAGCAGAGGCATGTGCAGCCTTCACTCTCATTAAAAGAGATATTGCGAAGGGCACAATGCACGCAGTGGATGAGTCCATCCCTTTCCAAGTGGAGAGCGACGCATCCGACTTCGCCCTAGCTGCAACCCTTAACCAGGTGGGGAGACCCGTGGCCTTTTTCTCAAGGACCCTCCAGGGCCCCGAGGTTCGACACTCCTCTGTCAAAAAGGAGGCCCAGGCCATTGTGGAAGCGGTGCGACATTGGAGGCATTACCTGGCCGGAAAACGATTTACCCTGCTCACTGACCAGCGTTCAGTAGCTTTTATGTTTAATAATGAGCAGAGGGGCAAAATCAAGAACGACAAGATCTTGAGGTGGAGAATTGAACTCTCCACCTACAATTACGATATCTTGTATCGGCCCGGGAAACTCAATGAGCCCCCAGATGCCCTATCACGTGGTACATGCGCCAACGCGCAGGTTGATAGACTGCAGACCATCCACAATGACCTCTGCCACCCGGGGGTCACCAGGTTCTTCCATTTCATCAAATCCTGTAACCTGCCCTACTCCACCGAGGAGGTCAGGACCATGACCAGGAACTGCCAAATCTGTGCCGAGTGCAAACCGCATTTTTATAGGCCAGACAGAGCAAGCCTGATCAAGGCCACTCGCCCCTTCGAGCACCTGAGCATCGATTTTAAAGGGCCACTCCCCCCCTCTGACCGCAACGTGTACTTCCTCAACATAATTGATGAGTACTCCCGTTTCCCGTTTGCCATCCCTTGCCCAGACATGACCAGTACCACGGTCATTAAATGTCTGAATGACCTTTTCGCCTTGTTCGGCTTCCCTATCTATATCCATAGCGACCGAGGCTCATCCTTTATGAGCGACGAACTCCGTCAGTACCTGATCATGAGAGGTATTGCTATAAGCAGAACCGCCAGCTACAACCCCCGGGGGAACGGCCAGGTGGAAAGAGAGAATGCGACGGTTTGGAAGGCCGTCCTCTTACACTTAAAATCTAAGGGCCTTCCGACCTCTCGCTGGCAGGAGGTCCCCCCTGCAGCGCTCCACTCCATTCGGTCACTGCTTTGTACGGCCACCAATGCCACCCCCCATGAAAAAATGTTCACTTTCCCCAGGAAGTCCACATCGGGGACCTCGCTACCGACATGGCTGACGTCTCCAGGACCCGTCCTACTGCAGAAGCACGTGAGGTCCCATAAAACGGACCCCCTGGTCGAAAGGGTGAGCCTCCTCCACGCCAACCCCCAGTATGCTTACGTGGCGTACCCGGACGGGCGGGAGGACACAGTCTCCATACAAGACCTCACACCTTCGGGTGCCCCTGAAACAATACCATTGCCATCCACCACTACCCACAACCCAACCCCTCTAGACGGCATGCCGCAGCCTCAGGACCCGTCATTGACCACCCAACCACTCAATGAGATGCGAGATTCAACGTTGGATGCTGCACCATCACCGCCGCCACCACGGCGATCAGGACGGCTTACAAGGCCACCTGATAGACTTACTTACACGAACCTTTAGTACACTTCACCCCACCGGACTCAATTTTAAACAAGGGGTGAATGTGGTTAACCACTGTTATTGTTGTTCACCGTTGTTGTTGTTGCACACTGTTGTATCTATGCATGCCTCAGCTGGCTCCGCCCCTGGCTCCACCCACATGCCCAGGTATAAAGGTGACTGCTCTGCAGCCCCCTGCCTTCTTGGGAACCAGTCAACCACGAGAGGCATGCTCTGTTCTTTGTTAATAAAAGCCTTTTAATTACTCTCCTAACTCTCCGTCTTTTATGAGTAATTGATAGCGCATCAGGCCTTCAATCCCATCAATTTCCCTAACACCATTTCCCTACAAATACTGATTTCTTTCAGTTCCTCCCTTTCATCAGACCCCATGTTCCCCGACATCTCTGGGAGGTTATTTGTGTCCTCCTTTGTGAAGACAGAACCAAAATATGTATTTAATTGGTCTGCCATTTCTTCGTTCCCCATTATAAATTCCCCTGATTCTGACTGCAAGGGACCTACGCTTGATTTCATCAATCTTTTTCTCTTCACATATCTATAAAAGCTTTTACAGTCAGTTTTTATGTTCCCTGCAAGCTTACTCTCATATTCTATTTTCCCCTTCTTAATTAATCCCTTTGTCCTCCTTTGTTGAATCCTAAACTGCTCCCAATCCTCAGGTTTACTGCTTTTTCTGGCCAATTTATATGTCCTCTCCTTGGATCTTATGCTATCCCTAATTTCCCTTGTTAGCCACTGTTGAGTCACCTTTTTTGTTTTATTTTTATGCCAAACTGGGATGAACAAATTCTGTAGTTCATCCATGCGGCCTTTGAATTTTTGCCATTGCCTATCCACCGTCAACCCTTTGAGTGACATTCCCCAATCAATCCTAAACAACTCGCTCCTCAGACCATCATAGTTTCCTTTATTTAAATTTATTTAGGACCCTAGTCTCTGAGTCAACAACTTCATTCTCAATCTTAATGAAGAATTTGATCATATTATGATCGCTCCGACCCAAGGGGCCTCGCACAACAAGATTGCTAATTAATCCTTTCTCGTTACATAATACCCAGTCTAAGATGGCCTGATCTCTGGTTGGTTCCTTGACATATTGGTCCAGGAAACCATCCCGTAAACACTCCAGGAATTCCTCCTCCAGAGTAGAGGACGTGAGAGGGGGGGAGGTAGTCCCTTTAAATGTGGAGGGGGTGGGTGTCCTTTTAAATGTGGAGGCGGTGGGTGTCCCTTTAAATGTGGAGGCGGTGGGTGTCCTTTTAAATGTGGAGGGGGAGGGTGTCCCTTTAAATGTGGAGAGGCGGGGCCGCACATGCTCATTCGGGCCCCTCACCACAACACGAAACTGCCAGTGCACCTGCACGGGTCCTCCGGGGAGCTGACGGAAGGCCGGGCCCGGGGAAGAGGCGGAATCAGCGGCCGGGGTAAAGTCAAGTATTTGGGAAGCAATTTATATCGAGGTGAGGGGGGGAGCAGGGTGCTCTGACCAATAGGATGAGGGCGGGCCGGGTCCGCCAACCAATGGCAGTGCGGCAAGGGGGCGCGGCCTCCTCTCCAGCTCAGATGCGCTGGGGCCGATTGTGACGTGCTGTCCCCAGGTGAGAGCAGCTCAGTCAGCACAGAGCTGGGGCTGGAACTGGGAGAGGGGCCGCAGGCAGCACAGAGCTGGGGCTGGAATCTGGGAGAGGGGCCGCAGGCAGCACAGAGCTGGAATCTGGGAGAGGGGCCGCAGGCAGCAGAGAGCTGGGGCTGGAATCTGGGAGAGGGACCGCAGGCAGCGGGCCTGGCAAAGAGTCAGAAGCTTCACAATACTAATTACTTTCAAATGCAAAATTGTTTCCTACAGACAGCCTTGGTCACTCTGCAAAAAAAAACTGTTTAACAATTCATCATAACTCCCCTGCTTTAGGAGAGGCGTAGAGTGCAAAAGCAAGGAAGTTATGATGAAACTGTGTAAAAGACTGGAGTCAGCTGTGGCTCAGTGGATAGCAGAGTCAGAAGGTTGTGGGTTCAAGTCCCGCTCCAGGGACTTGAGCATATAAAGCGAGGCTGACACTCCAGTGCGGTGCTGAGGGAGTGCCGCACTGTCGGGGGGTCAGTGCTTAGGGAGCGCCGCACTGTCGGAGGGGCAGTACTGAGAGAGTGCCGCACTGTCAGAGGGGCAGTACTGAGGGAGCACCGCACTTTCGGAGGGGCAGTACTGAGGGAGCGCCGCACTGTCGGAGGGGCAGTACTGAGGGAGCGCCGCACTGTCGGAGGGGCAGTGCTGAGGGAGCGCCGCACTGTTGGTGGGGCAGTACTGAGGGAGCACTGCACTGTCAGAGGGGCAGTGCTGAGGGAGCGCCGCACTGTTGGAGGGGCAATACTGAGAGAGCGCCGCACTGTCGGAGGTACAGTGCTGCGGGAGAGCTGCATTGTCAGAGGGGCAGTAATGAAGGAGCGCTGCAGTGTCGGAGGTGCCATCCTACGGATGAGAAGTTAAACCAAGGCCCCCGTCTGCCCCCTCAGGTGGACATAAAATATCCCGTGGTGCTATGTCGAAGAAGTTATCCCCGGTGTTTTGAGCCCAATATTTATCCCTCAATCAACATAACGAAAATCAGATTATCGGGTCATTATCACATTGCTGTTTGTGGGAGCTTGCTGTGCGCAAATTCGCTGCCGCGTTTCCCACATTACAACAGTGACTACACTTCAAAAGTACTTCATTGGCTGTAAAGTGCTTTGGGACGTCCGGTGGTCGTGAAAGGCAGTTAAGAAGGAAAATGGTATGCTGGCCTTCATTACAAGAGGATTTGAGTACAGGAGTAAAGAAGTCTTGCTCCAATTATATCTTCTTCTTTCTTCTTAGGCAGTCCCTTGGAACCGAGGATGACTTGCTGCCACATTAAAAATGAGTTCTCAGGAGTAAGGGTAAACCGGGAGAGCTTCTTCTCCCCGAGATAGATCCTCCAATATAATGGGTCGACTGGATCCATGTTTATCTGTAATTTAAACAGATGTCTGGTCGTCTTCCGAGCTCTTTCCCCTACAGGAGAGGGTAGAATGGGGGTCTTTAGTGTTAAATGGTTTCACCTGGGTCCATTGCATACCCATCGGTTCCTGTAGACAAACACACGTATCACTTGTCATTAATACAGTACATGGCCCCATCCAACGGGCCCCATTCCCTTTCTTCCGATAACTTGCGTCATTACTTGTTGACCTATTCTGGGCAACTCGTCTGGTTTACGTCCAGCATTCTGCCTTTCTAGATCTTTAATCTGTTGTTGGTTCCTTACTACTTTATTTAGTGCTTGTACCTCCTGATTTAGTTGTACTAAGTATCGCCTTAATCTATCTTGCACTGGTCCTGGTCTTAAATACATTCTTTGGTTCTGTCTTCACAAAGGAGGACACAAATAACATCCCAGAGATGTTAGGGAACATAGTGTCTAATGAGAGGGAGGAACTGAATGAAATCAGTATTTGTAGGGAAACGGTGTTAGGGAAATTGATGGGATTGAAGGCCGATAAATCCCCAGGGCCTGATAATCTACATCCTAGGGTACTTAAGGACGTGGCCCTAGAAATAATAGATGCATTGCTGATCATCTTCCAAAATTCGATAGACTCTGGAACAGTACCCATGGATTGGAGGGTAGCTAATGTTACCCCAATGTTCAAGAAGGTGGTAGAGAGAAAATGGGGAATTATAGACCGGTTAGCCTGACATCGGTAGTGGGGAAAATGCTAGAGTCCATTATAAAGGATGTAATAGCAGAGCACTTGGAAAAAAGTGACAGGATCGGACAAAGTCAACGTGGATTTACAAAAGGTAAATCATGCTTGACTAATCTACTGGAATTTTTTGAGGATGTAACTGGTAAAATAGATAAGGGAGAACCAGTGGATGTGGTGTATTTGGACTTTCAAAAGGCTTTCGATAAGGTCCCGCATAAGAGATTAGCGTGTAAAGTTAAGGCACATGGGATTTGGTGCAAGGTATTGACTTGGATGATCAGCCATGATCTCATTGAATGGTGGAGCAGGCTCGAGGGGCCGAATGGCCTACTCCTGCTCCTATCTTCTATGTTTCTATGAACCCCAGGACCAGGCCCCTATAGGGAATAGGTATGCAGATCTAGGCGCAAAACTAGCTGCAGAAGAACTGCAACCAGAGGATGCGTTCAAAAATGAAATAAATATGGTCATGATAGTCAGTGGGGTACAGGAAGTGAATATAATGGAGCTGCAAGAAAATACAAGTAAAGAGCAAAAGGAGAAATGGAGACAAGCTGGCGCGCAATTACAAGATGGAATTTGGAAATGGGGCCCACGTAACAAGGTAGTGGCACCGGAATGTTGTAGACAACAACTGATGGCGCTATACCATAGTGTAACACATACTGGCAGAAGTAACATGTTGCACCTACTGACACAGTACTGGTGGTGGCCAAAGATAGGTCGGGAAGTAGCGAAATATTGCCACCACTGTATAACATGCGCAAGAATAATGTAGGACAGAGATGTAGAGTTAGAGTAGCAAACCAACCCAGGCCCCAAGGACCCTGGGAAAACTTACAAATTGACTTTACCAGCCCCTTAGCGCAGGACCGGGGGAAGAAATATTGCCTGGTAATAATTGACCAATTTACCAGGTGGTTGGAAGCCTTTGCCACCCGAGATTGCTCTGCAAAAACAGTTGCACTAATATTGGCTACCGAGGTTATACCCCGTTGGGGAGAGCCTCTGCAAATTGACTCAGACAACGGCACTCATTTCACCAGCAAAATAATGAAAGAAATCTGTAAGCTGCTACAATGTGACACAAAAATATCACATACCATATCACCCCCAGAGCTCGGGGATGGTAGAAAGAATGAATAGGACACTGAAAAAAGCGCTGACAAAAGCCATCCAAGAAACAGGGAAAGGATGGTTGGAATTATTACCCAGCATACTAATGAGGCTGTGAGCCACCCCAGGACGAACGACCGGACTGACCCGCTATGAATTAATGACAGGACGAGCTATGAGACTACCAGAGGATTTGGCTGGAGGGGTGGGAGATCCAGGACCAGTACAAGATAGATTAAGGCGATACTTAGTACAACTAAATCAGGAGGTACAAGCACTAAATAAAGAAGTGAGGAACCAACAACAGATTAAAGATCTAGAAAGGCAGAATGCTGGACTTAAACCAGACGAGTTGCCCAGAATAGGTCAACAAGTAATGACGCAAGTTATTGGAAGAAAGGGAATGGGGCCTGTTGGATGGGGCCATGTAATGTATTAATGACAAGTGATACGTGTGATTGTCTACAAGAACCGACGGGTATGCGATGGAAGCAAAGGACCCAGGTGAAACCATTTAACACTAAAGACCCCCATTCTACCCTCTCCTCTAGGAGAAAAAGCTCGGAAGACGACCAGACTTCTGTTTAAATTACAGATAAACATGGATCCAGTCGACCCTTTATATCAGAGGTTCCGTCTCGGGGACAAGAAGCTCTCCTGGTTCACCCTTACACCTGAGAACTGATTTTTAATGTGGAAGCAAGTCATCCTCGGTTCCGAGGGACTGCCTAAGAAGAAAGAAGCAGATATAATTGGAGTAAGACTTCTTTACTCCTGTACTCAAATCCTCTTGTAATGAAGGCCAGCATACCATTTGCCTTCTTAACTGGCTTTCACGACCACCGGACGTCCCAAAGCGCTTTACAGACAATGAAGTACTTTTGAAGTGTATTCACTGTTGTAATGTGGGAAACGCAGCAGCCAATTTGCGCACAGCAAGCTCCCACAAACAGCAATGTGATAATGGCCAGATAATGTTTTTTCGTCATGTTGATTGAGGGATAAATATTGGGCTCAAAACACCGGGGATAACTTCTTCGAAATAGCACAACGGGATCTTTTTCGTCCACCTGAGGGGGCAGATGGGGGCCTCGGTTTAACGTCTCGTCCGTAGGACGTCACCTCCGACAATGCAGCGCTCCTTCATTACTGCCCCTCCGACAATGCAGCTCTCCCGCAGCACTGCCCCTCCGACATTGCGGCGCTTCCTCAGTACTGCCCCTCCTATGGAGCAGCGCTCCCTCAGCACCGCCCCTCTGACAGTGCAGCGCTCCCAGAGTGCTGCCACTCTGACGGTGCAGTGCTCCCTCATTACTGCTCCTCCGACAGTGCGGCACTCCCTCAGCACCGCACTGGAGTGTCAGCCTCGCTTTATATGCTCAAGTCCCTGGAGCGGGATTTGAACCCACAACCTTCTGACTCTGCTATCCACTGAGCCACAGCTGACTCCAGTCTTTTACACAGTTTCATCATAACTTCCTTGCTTTTGCACTCTATGCCTCTCCTAAAGCAGGGGAGTTATGATGAATTGTTAAACATTTTTTTCCGCAGAGTGGCCCAGGCTGTCTGTAGGAAACAATTGTGCATTTGAAAGAAGCTTGTATTGTGAAGCTTGTGCGCCTTTGCCAGGCCCGCTGCCTGCGGCCCCTCTCCCAGATTCCAGCCCCAGCTCCGTGCTGCCTGCGACCCCTCTCCCAGATTCCAGCCCCAGCTTTGTGCTGCCTGCGACCCCTCTCCCAGATTCCAGCCCCAGCTTTGTGCTGCCTGCGGCCCCTCTCCCAGATTCCAGCCCTAGCTTTGTGCTGCCTGCGGCCCCTCTCCCAGATTCCAGCCCCAGCTCTGTGCTGACTGCGGCCCCTCTCCCAGATTCCAGCCCCAGCTCTGTGCTGCCTGCGGCCCCTCTCCCAGATTCCAGCCCCAGCTCTGTGCTGCCTGCGGCCCCTCTCCCAGATTCCAGCCCCAGCTCTGTGCTGACTGAGCTGCTCTCACCTGGGGACAGCGCGTCACAATCGGCCCCAGCGCACCTGAGCTGGAGAGGAGGCCCCGCCCCCTTGCCACGCCGCTATTTGTTGGAGGGCCAGGCCGCCCAGTTCAGTCCTCCCAGCTGAGCCCTCTTCCTATTGGCTAGAGCTCCTGTCAGTCAGAGGCCCGGTGCCGGGCCTCCATCCACCTGATTGGGCCTCTTCCTTTGATGACGTCATAATCGGGCGCCAGCCCACCAGCGCCGGGGGAGGAAGGTGCCGCCCCCTTGCCATGCCGCCATTGCTTGGAGGACCAGGCCGCCCAGTTCAGTCCTCCCAGCTCAGCCCTCTTCCTATTGGTCAGCGCTCCCGTCAGTCAGAATCGCATTGCTCCGGCTCACTCCGGCCCCCCGCGTGGGTCAAACCGCTCCGTTCGGCGTCCGCGGAGGTCCCGCCCGCCTGACTTTCCGGTTTGGTTTTTCTCGTCTTTTACTTTATGATCTCACTCTCCGCTCCCCCCTCACCTCGATTTAAATCGATTCCCCAAACACTTTACCCCGGCCGCTGATTCCGCCTCTTCGCCAGGCCCGGCCTTCCGCCTGTTCCCCGGAGGCCCCGCGCAGGTGCACTGGCAGCCTTGTGTTGTGGTGAGGGGGCCGAATGAGCATGCGTGGCCCCGCCTCTCCACATTTAAAGGGACACCCGCCCCTTCCACATTTAAAGGGACACCCACCCCTCCACATTTAAAGGGACCCCTCCCCATCCAAATTTAAAGGGACCCCCTCCCCCTCCAAATTTAAAGGGACACCCACCCCTCCACATTTAAAGGGATACCCACCCCCTCCACATTTAAAGGGACACCCACCCCTCCACATTTAAAGGGACCCCCTCCCCCCTCCAAATTTAAAGGGTCCCCCTCCCCCCTCCAAATTTAAAGGGACACCCACCCCCCTCCAAATTTAAAGGGACACCCACCCCTCCACATTTAAAGGGACCCCCTCCAAGTTAAAGGGAAACCCACCCCCTCCACATTTAAAGGGACACCCAACTCCTCCACATTTAAAGGGACACCCACCCCTCCACATTTAAAGGGACCCCCTCCCCATCCAAATTTAAAGGGACACCCACCCCTCCACATTTAAAGGGACCCCCTCTCACCCTCCAAAGTTAAAGCGACACCCACCCCCTCCACATTTAAAGGGACCCACTCCCCCCTCCCCCTCAACATTTAAAGGGACACCCATCCCCTCCACATTTAAAGGGACCCACTCCCCCTCCACATTTAAAGGGACCCCCTCCCCCTCCACATTTAAAGGGACACCCACCCCTCCACATTTATAGGGACCCCTCCCCCCTCCACATTTAAAGGGACCCCCTCCCCCTCCAAATTTAAAGGGACACCCTCCCCCTCCAAATTTAAAGGGACACCCACCCCTCCACATTTAAAGGGATACCCACCCCCTCCACATTTAAAGGGACACCCACCCCTCCACATTTAAAGGGACCCCCTCCCCCCTCCAAATTTAAAGGCTCCCGCTCCCCCCTCCAAATTTAAAGGGACGCCCACCCCCTCCAAATTTAAAGGGACACCCACCCCTCCACATTTAAAGGGACCCTCTCCAAGTTAAAGGGAAACCCACCCCCTCCACATTTAAAGGGACACCCAACTCCTCCACATTTAAAGGGACACCCACCCCTCCACATTTAATGGGACCCCCTCACACCCTCCAAAGTTAAAACGACACCCACCCACTCCACATTTAAAGGGACCCACTCCCCCCTGCCCCTCAACATTTAAAGGGACACCAATCCCCTCCACATTTAAAGGGACCCACTCCCCCTCCACATTTAAAGGGTCCCCCTCCCCCTCCACATTTAAAGGGACACCCACCCCTCCACATTTAAAGGGACCCCTCCCCCCTCCACATTTACAGGGACCCCCTCCCCCTCCAAATTAAATGGACACCCACCCCTCCACATTTAAAGGGATACCCACACCGTCCACATTTAAAGGGACACCCACACCCCTCCAAATTTAAAGGGACACCCACCCCTCCACATTTAAAGGGACCCCCTCCAAGTTAAAGGGAAACCCACCCCCTCCACATTTAAAGGGACACCCAACTCCTCCACATTTAAAGGGACACCCACCCCTCCACATTTAAAGGGGCCCCCTCCCCCTCCAAATTTAAAGGGACACCCACCCCTCCACATTTTAAAGGGACCCCCTCACCCCCTCCAATATTAAAGGGACACCCACCCCCTCCACATTTAAAGGGACACCCAACTCCTCCACATTTAAAGTGACTCCCTCCCTCTCCACCTTTAAAGTGACTCCCTCCCCCTCTCTCATGTGTTCTTCAGATTAAACAAAGAAGAAACATAGAAGATAGGAACAGGAGTCGGCCATTCGGCCCCTCGAGCCCACTCCGCCATTCAATGAGATCATGGCTGATCATCCAAATTCAGTACTCTATCCCTGCTGTCTCCCCATATCCCTTGATCCTTTTAGCTTTAAGAAATATATCTAACTCCTTCTTGAATATATTTAATGAATTGGCCTACTGCCTACGGCCTCTGTCCTAAATGGCTTACCCCTTATCCTTAGACTTAGAGATGAGGAGGAATTTCTTCACCCAGAGAGTGGTGAACCTCTGGAATTTTCTACCACACAAGGCAGTTGAGGCCAATTCATTAAATGTATTCAAGAAGGAGTTAGATATATATCTTAAGGCTAAAGGGATCAAGAGATATGGGGAGAAGGCAGGGACAGGATACTGAATTTGGATGATCAGCCATGATCTCATTAAATGGCGGAGCAGGCTTGAGGGGCCAAATGGCCTACTCCTGCTCCTATCTTCAATGTTTCTATGCGACCCCTGGTTCTGGAATCCATGTAAGAAGTCACACAACACCAGGTTATAGTCCAACTGTTTTATTTGAAACCACAAGCTTTTGGAGCGCTGCTCCTTCGTCAGGTGCAGTGGAGAGATGCATAAAGACCATGACCATCGGGAACATGCTTCCTGCATTTAGTCTGTGTAGTCCTGTTAGAATTTTATACGTTTCAATGAGATCCCCTCTCATTCTTCTAAACTCCAGCGAGTATAAGCCCAGTCGACCCAATCTCTCCTCATACATCATTCCTGCCATCCCAGGTATCAGCCTGGTGAATCATCGCCGCACTCCCTCCATGACATAGAAACATAGAAGAAAGGAGCAGGAGTAGGCCATTCGGCTCCTCGAGCCTGCTCCGCCATTCAATGAGATCATGGCTGATCGTCCAAATTCAGTACCCTGTTCCTGCCTTCTCTCCATATCCCTTGATCCCTTTAGCCTTAAGAAATATATCCAGCTCCTTCTTGAGTATATTTAATGAATTGGCCTCTACTGCCTTCTTTGGTAGAGAATTCCACAGGTTCACCACTCTCTGGGTGAAGAAATTCCTCCTCATCTCTGTCCTAAATGGCTTAACCCTTATCCTTAGACTGTGACCCCTGGTTCTGGATTCCCCGACCATCGGGAACATCCTTCCAGCATCTAGTCTGTCTAGTCCTGTTAGAATTTTATAAGTTTCGATGATATCCCCTCCCATTCTTCTAAACTCCAGCGACTACAAGCCCAATCGACCCAATCTCTCCTCATACGTCATTCCTGCCATCCCAGGTATCAGCCTGGTGAATCTTCGCTGCACTACTTCCATGGCAAGAACATGCTTCCTCAGATAAAGCGAACAAAACTGCACACAATACTCCAGATGTGGTCTCATCAAGGCCCTTTACAACTGCAGCAAGACATCCTTGTTCCTGTACTCAAACCCTCTCGCTACGAAGGCCAACATAGCATTTGTCTTCTTAACTGCCTGCTGCACCTGCATGCTTACTTTCAGCGACGGGTGCACAAGGACGCCCCGGTCTCGTTGCACTTCCAGTTCTCCCAATCTATTGCCATTCAGATAATAATATGCCTTCCTGTTTTTGACACCAAAGTGGATAACCTCACATTTATCCACATTATATTGCATCTGCCATGCTTCTGCCCAATCACCCAACCTGTCCAAATCATACTGGAGTTTTTCGGTATCCTCACAGCACACACGCCCACCGAGCTTTGTGTCATCTGCAAACTTGGAGATATTACATCTAGTTCCCTCATTCGGATCATTAATATATATTGTGAATAGCTGGGGTCCAAGGACCGATCCCTGCGGTACCCCACTAGTCACTGCCTGCCACTCGGAAAAAGAGCCATTTATTCCAACTCTTTGCTTTCTGTCTGCCAACCAGTTGTCTATCCAAGTCAATACCTTGCACCCAATCCCATGTGCCTTAATTTTACATGCTAAACTCTTATGCGGGACCTTATCAAAAGCCTTTTGAAAGTCCAAATACACCACATCCACTGGTTCTCCCTTATCCATTTTACCAGTTACATCCTCAAAAAATTCCAGTAGATTAGTCAAGCACGATTTACCTTTTGTTAATCCATGTTGACTTTGTCCAATCCGGTCACTTTTTTCCAAGTGTTCTGCTATTACATCCTTTATAATGGACTCTAGCATTTTCCCCACTAGCGATGTCAGGCTTACCGGTCTGTAGTTCCCCGTTTTCTCTCTACCACCTTTTTTAAATAGTGGGGTAACATTAGCTACCCGCCAATCCATGCGTACTGTTCCAGAGTCTATCGAATTTTGGAAGATGACCCGCAATGCATCTACTATTTCTAGGGCCACTCCCTTAAGTACCCTAGGAAGTAGATTATCAGGCCCTGGGGATTTATCAGCCTTCAATCCCATCAATTTCCCTAACACCTTTTCCCTACAAATACTGATTTCTATCAGTTCCTCCCTGTCATTAGACCCTATGTTCCCCGACAGCTTTGGGACGTTATTTGTGTCCTCTTTTGTGAAGACAGAAACAAAGTATGTATTCAATTGGTCAGCCATTTCTTTGTTCCCCATTATAAATTCCCCTGACTCTGACTGCAAGGGAGCTACATTACTGGAAACACCCCTGTTTATACACACCGGGACAGGGGACTCACTACTGGAAACACCACTGTTCATAGACACGGGGACAGGGGACTCACTACTGGAAACACCACAGTTCATAGAAAGTGGGACCCGGGACACACTACTGGAATCTCCACTGGTCATAGACACAGGGACAGGGGACCCAATGCTGGAATCACTGCTGTTCATGGACACCAGGACAGGGGACTTACTACTGGATACACTACTGTTCATAAACACCGGGACAGGGGATTCACTACTGGAAACACCACTGTCCATAGACACCGTGACAGGGGACTCACGACTGGAAACACCACTGTTCATAGACACGGGGACAGGGGGCTCACTGCTGGATACAGCACTTTTCATAGCCACCGGGACAGGGGACTCACTATTGGAAACACGACTGTTTATAGACACCACGACAGGGTACTCACTACTGGAAACACCACTGTCCTTAGACACCGGGACAGGACTCACTACTGGAAACACCACTGATCATATACACCGGGACAGGGGACTCACTACTGGAAGCAGCACTCTTCATAGGCACCGGGACAGGTGATTCACTACTGGAAACACCACTGTTCATAGGCACCGGGACAGGGGAGTCACTACTGGAAACCCCACTGTTCATAAACACCGGGAAACGGGATTCACTACTGGAAACACCACTGTTCATAGACACCGCGACAGGGGACTCACTACTGGAAACACCACTGTTCATAGACACCAGGACAGGGGACTCACTATTGGAAACACCACTGCTCATACACACCGGGAAAGGGGCCTCATTACTGGAAACAGCTCTTTTCATAGACACCGGGAGAGGGGACTCGCTACTGTAAACGCCACTGTTCATAGACACCGGGACAGAGGACTCACTGCTGGAAACACCACTGTTCACAGACACCGGGACAGGGGACTCACTACTGGAAACACCACAGTTCATAGACACCAGGACAGGGAACTCACTACTGGAAACACCCCTGTTTATACACACCGGGACAGGGGACTCACTACTGGAAACACCACTGTTCATAGACACCGGGACAAGGGAATCACTACTGGAAACACCACAGTTCATAGAAAGTGTGACCGGGGACTCACTACTGGAAAATCCACTGGTCATAGACACCGGGACAGGGGCCTCAATGCTGGAATCACTGCTGCTCATGGACACCAGGACAGGGGACTCACTACAGGATACACCACTGTCCATAGACAGTGTGACAGGGGACTCACTACTGGAAAAACCACAGTTCATAGACACCGGGACAAGGGACTCACTACTGGAAACACTACTGATCATAGACACCAGGACAGGGGACTCACTGCTGGAAACACCACTGTTCATAGACACCGGGACAGGGGACTCACTACTGGAAGAACCACTGTTCATACACATGGGGCAGGGGCCTCACTAATGGAAACAGCACTTTTCATAGACACCAGGACAGGGGACACACTACTCGATAAACCACTGTTAATTGACACCGGGACAGGGGACTCCCTATTGGAAACACCACTGTTCATAGGCACCAGGACAGGGGACTCACTACTGGAAACAGCACTGTTCATAGACACCGGGACAGGGGACTCACTACTGGAAACACCAATGTTCATAGACACTGGTACAGGGGATTCACCAATGGAAACACCACTTTTCATAGACACCGGGACTGGGGACACACTACTGGAAACACCACTGTTCTCAGACAGCGGGACAGGGGACTCACTACTGGAAACACCACTTTTCATAGACACCGGGACAGGTGACTCACTAGTGGAAACACCACTGTTCATAGACACCGGGACAGGTGACTCACTGCTGGAATCTCCACTGTTCATAGACACCGGGACAGGGGACACACTACTGGAAACACCACTGTTCATAGACACTGGGACAGGTGACTCACGACTGGAAACACCACTGTTTATACACAACACGACAGGGGACTCACTACTGGAAACTCCACTGTCCATAGACACCGGGAAAGGAGACTCACTACTGGAAACAGCACTGTTCATAGAAACCGGGACAGGGGACTCACTACTGGAAACAGCACTGTTCATAGACACCGGGACAGGGCACTCACAACTGGAAACACCACTGTTCATAGACACCGGGACAGGCGACTCACAACTGGAAACACCACTGTTCATAGACACTGGGACAGGGAACTCACTACTGGAAACAGCGCTGTTCATAGACACCGGGACAGGGGATTCACTACTGGAAACACCCCTGTTCATAGACACCGGGACAGGGGATTCACGACTGGAAACACCCCTGTTCATAGACACCGGGACGGGGAACTCACTACTGGAAACACCGCTGCTCATAGACACCGGGACAGGGGATTCACTACTGGAAATACCACTGTTCATTGACACCGGGACAGGGGACTCACTACTGGAAACACCTCTGTTCATAGACACCGGGACGGGGAACTCACTACTGGAAACACCGCTGCTCATAGACACCGGGACAGGTGTTTCACTACTGGAAACACCCCTGTTCATAGACACCGGGACAGGGGACTCACTACTGGAAACATCACAGTTCATAGAAAGTGGGACCGGGGAATCACTACTGGAAACTCCACTGGTCATAGACACCGGGACAGGGGACTCAATGCTGGAATCACTGCTGTTCATGGACACCAGGACAGGGGACTCACTGCTGGATACACCACTGTTAATAAACACCGGGACAGGGGGCTCACTACTCGAAACACCACTGTCGATAGACATCGTGACAGGTGACTCACTACTGGAAACACCATTGTTCATAGACACCGGGACAGGGGACTCACTACTGGAAACACCACTGCTCATTGACACCGGGACATGGGACACACTGCTGGAAACACCACTGTTCATAGACACCAGGACAGGGGACTCACTGCTGGGAACACCACTGCTCATACACACCGGGAAAGGGGCCTCATTACTGGAAACGGCACTTTTCATAGACAGCGGCACAGGGGACTCGCTACTGGAAACGCCACTGTTCTCAGACACCGGGACAGGAGACTCACTACTGGAAACACCACTGTCCATAGACTCCGGGACTGGGGACACACTGCGGGAAACAGCACTGTTCATAGACGCCGGGACAGGGGACTCACTACTGGAAACGCCACTGTTCACAGACACCGGGACAGGGGACACACTACTGGAAACACAACTGTTCATAGACACCGGGTCAGGGGTCTCACTACTGGAAACACCACTGTTCACAGACAGCGGGACAGGGGACTCACTACTGGAAACACAACTGTTCATAGACACCAGGACAGGGGACTCACTACTGGAAACACCACTGTTCATAGACACCGGGACAGGGGACTCACTAATGGAAACACCATTGTTCATAGACACCGAGACAGGGGACTCACCACTGGAATCACCACTGTTCATAGACACCGGGACAGGGGACTCACTACTGGAAACACCACTGTTCATAGACACTGGGACAGGGGACTCACTACTGGAAACACCACTGTTCATAGACACCGGGACAGGGGACTCACTACTGGAAACACCACTGTTCATAGACACCGGGACAGGGGACTCACTACTGGAAACACTACTGTTCATAGACATCGGGTCAGGGAACTCACTACTGGAAACACCACTGTTCATAGACACCGGGTCAGGGGACTCACTAGTTGAAACACCACAATTCATAGACGCCGGGACAGGGGACTCACTACTGAAACACCACTGTTCATAGACATCGGGTCATGGGACTCACTACTGGAAAAGCACTGTTCATAGACACCCGGTCAGGGGACTCACTAGTTGAAACACCACAATTCATAGACACCGGGACAGGGGACTCACGACTGGAAACACCACTGTTCATAGACACCGGGACAGGGGACTCACTACTGGAAATGCCACTGTTCACAGACACCGGGAAAGGGGACTCACTACTGGAAACACAACTGTTCATAGACACCGGGTCAGGGGACTCACTACTGGAAACACCACTGTTCACAGACAGCGGGACAATGGTCTCACTACTGGAAACACCACTGTTCATAGACACCGAGTCAGGGGAATCACTACTGGAAACACCACTGTTCATAGAAAGCGGGACAGGGGACTCACTATGGAAACAGAACTGTTCATAGACATCGGGACAGGGGACACACCACCGGAATCACCACTGTTCATAGACACCGGGACAGGGGACTCACTACTGGAAACACCACTGTTCATAGACACCGTGAAAGGGGACTCACGACTGGAAACACCACTGTTCATACACACCGGGACAGGGGACTCACTACTGGAAACGCCACTCTTCATAGACACCGGGACAGGGGACTCGTGACTGGAAACACCACTGTTCATAGACATCGGGACATGGGACTCACGACCGGAAAGACCACTGTTCATAGACACCGGGTCAGGGGACTCACTAGTTGAAACACCACAATTCATAGACACCGGGACAGGGGACTCACTACTGGAAACACCACTGTTCATAGACACCGGGACAGGGGACTCACTACTGGAAACACCACTGTTCATAGACACCGTGACAGGGGAGTCTCTACTGGAAACACCACTGTTCATAGACACCGGGACAGGGAACTCACTACTGGAAACACCGCTGTTCATAGACACCGGGACAGGGGATTCACTACTGGAAATACCACTGTTCATAGACACCGGGACAGGGGGCTCACTACTGGAAACACCCCTGTTCATCGACACCGGGACAGGGGACTCACTACTGGAAACACCACAGTTCATCGAAAGTGGGACCAGGGCCTCACTACTGGAAACTCCACTGTTCATAGACACCGTGACAGGGGAGTCTCTACTGGAAACACCACTGTTCATAGACACCGGGACAGGGAACTCACTACTGGAAACACCGCTGTTCATAGACACCGGGACAGGGGATTCACTACTGGGAACACCACTGCTCTTACACACCGGGAAGGGGGCCTCATTCCTGGAAACAGCACTTTTCATAGACACCGGGACAGGGGACTCGCTACAGGAAACGCCAATGTTCATAGATACCGGGACAGAGGACTCACTGCTGGAAACACCACTGTTCTCAGACACCGGGACAGGTGACTCACTACTGGAAACACTACTGTCCATAGACTCCGGGACTCGGGGCTCACTACGGGAAACAGCACTGTTCATAGACACCGGGTCAGGGGACTCACTACTGGAAACACCACTGTTCACAGACAGCGGGACTAGGGACTCACGACTGGAAACACAACTGTTAATAGACACCAGGACAGGGGACTCACTACTGGAAACACCACTGTTCATAGACACCGGGACAGGGGACAAACTACTGGAAACACCATTGTTCATAGACACCGGGGCAGGGGACTCACTACTGGAAACACCACTGTTCATAGGCACAGGGACAGGGGACTCACTACTGGAAACACCACTGTTCATAGACACCGGGACAGGGGACTCACTGCTGGAAACACCACTGTTCATAGACACCGGGGCAGGGGACTCACTGCTGGAAACACCACTGTTCATAGACACCGGGACAGGGGACTCACTATTGGAAACACCACTGTTCATAGACATCGGGTCAGGGCACTCACTACTGGAAACACCACTGTTCATAGACACCGGGTCAGGGGACTCACTAGTTGAAACACCACAATTCATAGACACCGGGACAGGGAACTCACGACTGGAAAAACCGCTGTTCATAGACACCGGGACAGGGGACTCACTACTGGAAACACCCCTGTTCATAGACAGCGGGACAGGGGACTCACTACTGGAAACATCCCTGTTCATAGACACCGGGACAGGGGACTCACTGCTGGAAACACCACAGCTCATAGAAAGTGGGACCGGGGTCTCACTACTGGAAACTCCACTGGTCATAGACACCAGGACAGGGGACTCACTACTGGATACACCACTGTTCATAAACACCGGGACAGGGGACTCACTACTGGAAACACCACTGTCCATAGACACCGTGACAGGTGACTAACTATTGGAAACACCACTGTTCATAGACACCGGGACAGGGGACTCACGACTGGAAACACCACTGCTCATAGACACCGGGACATGGGACACACTACTGTAAACACCACTGTTCATAGACACCAGGACAGGGGACTCAATACTGGGAACACCACTGCTCATACACACCGGGAAAGGGGCCTCATTACTGGAAACATCACTTTTCATAGACACCGGGACAGGGCACTCGCTACTGGAAATGCCACTGTTCTCAGACACCGGGACAGGGGACTCACTACTGGAAACACCACTGTCCATAGTCTCCGGGACTGGGGACTCACTACGGGAAACAGCTCTGTTCATAGACACCAGGACAGGGGACTCACTACTGGAAACACAACTGTTCATAGACACCGGGTCAGCGGACTCACTACTGGATACACCACTGTTCACAGACAGCGGGACAGGGGACTCACTACTGGAAACACAACTGTTCATAGACACCAGGACAGGGGACTCACTACTGGAAACACCACTGTTCATAGACACCGGGACAGGGGACTCACTACTGGAATGACCATTGTTCATAGACACCGAGACAGGGGACTCACTACTGGAAACACCACTGTTCATAGACACCGGGACAGGGGACTCACTACTGGAAACACCACTGTTCCTAGACACCGGGACAGGGGACT
This sequence comes from Somniosus microcephalus, assembly GCF_052327205.1. Classification (NCBI taxonomy): domain Eukaryota; kingdom Metazoa; phylum Chordata; class Chondrichthyes; order Squaliformes; family Somniosidae; genus Somniosus; species Somniosus microcephalus. Next base: position 994,884 of record NW_028225179.1, on the reverse strand, counting down.
CACTACTGGAAACACCACTGTTCATAGACACCGGGACAGGGGACTCACTACTGGAAACACCACTGTTCATAGACACCGGGACAGGGGACTCACTACTGGAAACAGCACTGTTCATACACAACGGGTCAGGGCACTCACTACTGGAAACACCACTGTTCATAGACACTGGGTCAGGGGACTCACTCGTTGAAACACCACAATTCATTGACACCGGGACAGGGGACTCACTACTGGAAACACCACTGTTCATAGACATCGGGTCATGGGACTCACTACTGGAAACACCACTGTTCATAGACACCCGGTCAGGGGACTCACTAGTTGAAACACCACAATTCATAGACACCGGGACAGGGGACTCACGACTGGAAACACCACTGTTCATAGACACCGGGACAGGGGACTCACGACTGGAAACGGCAATGTTCACAGACACCGGGACAGGGGACTCACGACTGGAAACACAACTGTTCATAGACACCGAGTCAGGGGACTCACTACTGGAAACAGCACTTTTCACAGACAGCGGGACAGTGGTCTCACTACTGGAAACACGATTGTTCATAGACACCGAGTCCGGGGACTAACTACTGGAAACACCACTGTTCATAGAATGCGGGACAGGGGACTCACTACTGGAAACAGAACTGTTCATAGACACCGGGACAGGGGACACACCACCGGAAACACCACTGTTCATAGACACCGGGACAGGGGACTCACTACTGGAAACACCACTGTACATAGACACCGGGACAGGGGACTCACTACTGGAAACACCACTGTTCATACACAATGGGACAGGGGACTCACTACTGGAAACACCACTGTTCATAGACATCGGGACATGGGACTCACTACCGGAAACACCACTGTTCATAGACACCGGGTCAGGGGACTCACTCGTTGAAACACCACAATTCATAGACACCGGGACAGGGGACTCACTACTGGAAACACCACTGTTCATAGACACCGGGACAGGGGACTCACTACTGGAAACACCACTGTTCATAGACACCGTGACAGGGGACTCACAACTGTAAACACCACTGTTCATAGACACCGTGACAGGGGAGTCTCTACTGGAAACACCACTGTTCATAGACACCGGGACAGGGAACTCACTTCTGGAAACACCACTGTTCATAGGCAGCGGGACAGGGGATTCACTACTGGAAATACCACTGTTCATAGACACCGGGACAGGGGTCTCACTACTGGAAACACACCTGTTCATAAACACCGGGACAGGGGACTCACTACTGGAAACACCACAGTTCATAGAAAGTGGGACCAGGGCCTCACTACTGGACACTCCACTGGTCATAGACACCGGGACAGGGGACTCAATGCTGGAATCACTGCTGTTCATGGACACCAGGACAGGGGACTCACTACTGGATACACCACGGTTCATAGACACCGTGCCAGGGGACTCACTACTGGAAACACCACTGTTCATAGACACCGGGACAGGGGCTCACTACTGGAAACACCACTGCTCATAGACACCGGGACATGGGACTCACTATTGGAAACACCACTGTTCATAGACACCGGGACAGGGGACTCACTACTGGGAACACCACTGCTCATACACACCGGGAAAGGGGCATCATTACTGGAAACAGCACTTTTCATAGACACCGGGACAGAGGACTCACTGCTGGAAACACCACTGTTCTCAGACACCGGGACAGGGGACTAACTACTGGAAACACCACTGTCCATAGACTCCGGGACTGGGGACTCACTACGGGAAACAGCACTGTTCATAGACATCGGGACAGGGGACTCACTAGTGGAAAAACCACTGTTCATAGACACCGGGACAGGGGACTCACAACTGGAAACACAACTGTTCATAGACACCAGGACAGGGGACTCACAACTGGAAACACCACTGTTCATAGACACCAGGACAGGGGATTCACTACTGGAAACACCATTGTTCATAGACACCGGGACAGGGGACTCACAACTGGAAACACCACTGTTCATAGGCACCGGGACAGGATACTCACTACTGGAAACACCACTGTCCATAGTCTCCGGGACTGGGGACTCACTACGGGAAACAGCTCTGTTCATAGACACCAGGACAGGGGACTCACTACTGGAAACACAACTGTTCATAGACACCGGGTCAGCGGACTCACTACTGGATACACCACTGTTCACAGACAGCGGGACAGGGGACTCACTACTGGAAACACAACTGTTCATAGACACCAGGACAGGGGACTCACTACTGGAAACACCACTGTTCATAGACACCGGGACAGGGGACTCACTACTGGAATGACCATTGTTCATAGACACCGAGACAGGGGACTCACTACTGGAAACACCACTGTTCATAGACACCGGGACAGGGGACTCACTACTGGAAACACCACTGTTCCTAGACACCGGGACAGGGGACTCACTACTGGAAACACCACTGTTCATAGACACCGGGACAGGGGACTCACTACTGGAAACACCACTGTTCATAGACACCGGGACAGGGGACTCACTACTGGAAACAGCACTGTTCATACACAACGGGTCAGGGCACTCACTACTGGAAACACCACTGTTCATAGACACTGGGTCAGGGGACTCACTCGTTGAAACACCACAATTCATTGACACCGGGACAGGGGACTCACTACTGGAAACACCACTGTTCATAGACATCGGGTCATGGGACTCACTACTGGAAACACCACTGTTCATAGACACCCGGTCAGGGGACTCACTAGTTGAAACACCACAATTCATAGACACCGGGACAGGGGACTCACGACTGGAAACACCACTGTTCATAGACACCGGGACAGGGGACTCACGACTGGAAACGGCAATGTTCACAGACACCGGGACAGGGGACTCACGACTGGAAACACAACTGTTCATAGACACCGAGTCAGGGGACTCACTACTGGAAACAGCACTTTTCACAGACAGCGGGACAGTGGTCTCACTACTGGAAACACGATTGTTCATAGACACCGAGTCCGGGGACTAACTACTGGAAACACCACTGTTCATAGAATGCGGGACAGGGGACTCACTACTGGAAACAGAACTGTTCATAGACACCGGGACAGGGGACACACCACCGGAAACACCACTGTTCATAGACACCGGGACAGGGGACTCACTACTGGAAACACCACTGTACATAGACACCGGGACAGGGGACTCACTACTGGAAACACCACTGTTCATACACAATGGGACAGGGGACTCACTACTGGAAACACCACTGTTCATAGACATCGGGACATGGGACTCACTACCGGAAACACCACTGTTCATAGACACCGGGTCAGGGGACTCACTCGTTGAAACACCACAATTCATAGACACCGGGACAGGGGACTCACTACTGGAAACACCACTGTTCATAGACACCGGGACAGGGGACTCACTACTGGAAACACCACTGTTCATAGACACCGTGACAGGGGACTCACAACTGTAAACACCACTGTTCATAGACACCGTGACAGGGGAGTCTCTACTGGAAACACCACTGTTCATAGACACCGGGACAGGGAACTCACTTCTGGAAACACCACTGTTCATAGGCAGCGGGACAGGGGATTCACTACTGGAAATACCACTGTTCATAGACACCGGGACAGGGGTCTCACTACTGGAAACACACCTGTTCATAAACACCGGGACAGGGGACTCACTACTGGAAACACCACAGTTCATAGAAAGTGGGACCAGGGCCTCACTACTGGACACTCCACTGGTCATAGACACCGGGACAGGGGACTCAATGCTGGAATCACTGCTGTTCATGGACACCAGGACAGGGGACTCACTACTGGATACACCACGGTTCATAGACACCGTGCCAGGGGACTCACTACTGGAAACACCACTGTTCATAGACACCGGGACAGGGGCTCACTACTGGAAACACCACTGCTCATAGACACCGGGACATGGGACTCACTATTGGAAACACCACTGTTCATAGACACCGGGACAGGGGACTCACTACTGGGAACACCACTGCTCATACACACCGGGAAAGGGGCATCATTACTGGAAACAGCACTTTTCATAGACACCGGGACAGAGGACTCACTGCTGGAAACACCACTGTTCTCAGACACCGGGACAGGGGACTAACTACTGGAAACACCACTGTCCATAGACTCCGGGACTGGGGACTCACTACGGGAAACAGCACTGTTCATAGACATCGGGACAGGGGACTCACTAGTGGAAAAACCACTGTTCATAGACACCGGGACAGGGGACTCACAACTGGAAACACAACTGTTCATAGACACCAGGACAGGGGACTCACAACTGGAAACACCACTGTTCATAGACACCAGGACAGGGGATTCACTACTGGAAACACCATTGTTCATAGACACCGGGACAGGGGACTCACAACTGGAAACACCACTGTTCATAGGCACCGGGACAGGATACTCACTACTGGAAACACCACTGTTCATATGCACCGGGACAGGGGACTCACTACTGGAAATACCACTGTTCATAGACACCGGGACAGGGGACTCACTACTGGAAAAGCCACTGTTCATAGACACCGGGACAGGGGACTCACTCGTTGAAACACCACGATTCATAGACACCGGGACAGGGGACTCACTACTGGAAACACCACTGTTCATAGACATCGGGTCATGGGACTCACTACTGGAATCACCACTGTTCATAGACACCGGGTCAGGGGACACACCAGTTGAAACAGCACAATTCATAGACACCAGGACAGGGGACTCACTACTGGAAACACCACTGTTCATAGACACCGGGACAGGTGACTCACTACTGGAAACGCCACTGTTCACAGACACCGGGACAGAGGACTCACTACTGGAAACACAACTGTTCATAGACACCGGGTCAGGGGTCTCACTACTGGAAACACCACTGTTCATAGACACCGGGACAGGGGACTCACTACTGGAGCACCACTGTTCATAGAAAGCTGGACAGGGGACTCACTACTGGAAACAGAACTGTTCATATACACCGGGACAGGGGACACACTACCGGAAACACCGCTGTTCATTGACACCGGGACAGGGGACTCACTACTGGAAACACCACTGTACATAGACACCGGGACAGGGGACTCACTACTGGAAACACCACTGTTCATACACACCGGGACAGGGGACTCACTACTGGAAACGCCTCTCTTCATAGACACCGGGACAGGGGACTCACTACTGGAAACACCACTGGTCATAGACATCGGGTCATGGGACTCCCTACCAGAAACACCACTGTTCATAGACACCGGGTCAGGGGACTCACAAGTTGAAACACCACAATTCATAGACACCGGGACAGGGGACTCACTACTGGAAACACCACTGTTCATAGACACCGGGACAGGGGACTCACTACTGGAAACACCACTGTTCACAGACACCGTGACGGGGGAGTCTCTACTGGAAACACCACTGTTCATAGACACCGGGAGAGGGGACTCACTGCTGGAAACACCACTGTTCATAGACACCGGGACAGGGGACTCACTACTGGAAACACCACTGTTCATCGACATGGGGACAGGGGACTCACTACTGGAAACAGCACTGTTCATAGACACCTGGACAGGGGACTCACTGCTGGAAACACCACTGTTCATAGACACCCCGACAGGGGACTCATTACCGTAAAACCACCGTTCATACACACCGGGAAAGGGGCCTCATTTCTGGATGCAGCGCTTTTCATAGACACCGGGACAGGTGACTCGCTACTGGAAACACCACTGTTCATAGACACCGGGACAGAGGACTAACTGCGGGAAACACCACTGTTCACAGGCACCGGAACAGGGTCTCACTGCTGGAAACACAACCGTTCACAGACACCGGGACAGGGGACTCACTACTGGAAACACCACTGTCCATAGACACCGGGACAGGGGACTCACTACTGGAAACAGCACTGTTCACAGACACCGGGACAGGGGAATCACTGCTGGAAACACAACTGTTCATAGACACCGCGACAGGGGACTCACTACTGGAACCACCACTGTTCACAGACACCGGGACAGGGGAATCACTGCTGGAAACACAACTGTTCATAGACACCGGGACAGGGGACTCATGACTGGAAACACCACTGTCCATAGACACCGCGACAGGGGACTCACTACTGGAACCACCACTGTTCACAGACACCGGGACAGGGGAATCACTGCTGGAAACACAACTGTTCATAGACACCGGGACAGGGGACTCATGACTGGAAACACCACTGTCCATAGACACCGGGACAGGGGTCTCACTACTGGAAACACCACTGTTCACAGACACCGGGAGAGGGGACTCACCACGGGAAACACCACTGTTCACAGACACCGGGACAGGGGACTCACTACTGGAAACACCACTGTTCATAGACAGCGCGACAGGGGACTCACTACTGGAAACACAACTGTTCATAGACACCACGGCAGGGGACTCACTACTGGAAACACCACCGTTCATAGACACCAGAACAGGGGACTCATTACTTGAAACACCACTGTTCACAGACACCGGGACAGAGGACTCACTGCTGGAAACACCACTGTTTGCAGACACCGGAACAGGGGCCTCACTATTGGAAACAGCACTGTTCACAGACACGGGGACAGGGGACTCACTACTGGAAACACCACTGTCCATAGACACCAGAACAGGGGACTCATTACTTGAAACACCACTGTTCACAGACACCGGGACAGGGGCCTCACTATTGGAAACACCACTGTTCACAGACACGGGGACAGGGGACTCATTACTTGAAACACCACTGTTCACAGACACCGGGACAGGGGACTCACTACTGGAAACAGCACTTTTCATAGACACCTGGACAGGGGACTCATTACTTGAAACACCACTGTTCACAGACACCGGGACAGGGGACTCACTACTGGAAACAGCACTTTTCATAGACACCCGGACTGGGGAATCACAGCTGGAAAGACCACTGTTCATAGACACCACGGCAGGGGACTCACTACTGGAAACTCCACTGTTCATAGACAACACGACAGGGAGTTCATTACTGGAAACACCACTGTTCATACACACCGGGAAAGGGGCCTCATTTCTGGATACAGCACTTTTCATAGACACCGGGAGAGGTGACTCGCTACTGGAAACACCACTGTTCACAGACACCGGGACAGAGGACTCACTGCTGGAAACACCACTGTACATAGACACCGGGACAGGGGACTCACTACTGGAAACACCACTGTTCATACACACCGGGACAGGGGACTCACTACTGGAAACGCCTCTCTTCATAGACACCGGGACAGGGGACTCACTACTGGAAACACCACTGGTCATAGACATCGGGTCATGGGACTCCCTACCAGAAACACCACTGTTCATAGACACCGGGTCAGGGGACTCACAAGTTGAAACACCACAATTCATAGACACCGGGACAGGGGACTCACTACTGGAAACACCACTGTTCATAGACACCGGGACAGGGGACTCACTACTGGAAACACCACTGTTCACAGACACCGTGACGGGGGAGTCTCTACTGGAAACACCACTGTTCATAGACACCGGGAGAGGGGACTCACTGCTGGAAACACCACTGTTCATAGACACCGGGACAGGGGACTCACTACTGGAAACACCACTGTTCATCGACATGGGGACAGGGGACTCACTACTGGAAACAGCACTGTTCATAGACACCTGGACAGGGGACTCACTGCTGGAAACACCACTGTTCATAGACACCCCGACAGGGGACTCATTACCGTAAAACCACCGTTCATACACACCGGGAAAGGGGCCTCATTTCTGGATGCAGCGCTTTTCATAGACACCGGGACAGGTGACTCGCTACTGGAAACACCACTGTTCATAGACACCGGGACAGAGGACTAACTGCGGGAAACACCACTGTTCACAGGCACCGGAACAGGGTCTCACTGCTGGAAACACAACCGTTCATAGACACCGGGACAGGGGACTCACTACTGGAAACACCACTGTCCATAGACACCGGGACAGGGGACTCACTACTGGAAACAGCACTGTTCACAGACACCGGGACAGGGGAATCACTGCTGGAAACACAACTGTTCATAGACACCGCGACAGGGGACTCACTACTGGAACCACCACTGTTCACAGACACCGGGACAGGGGAATCACTGCTGGAAACACAACTGTTCATAGACACCGGGACAGGGGACTCATGACTGGAAACACCACTGTCCATAGACACCGCGACAGGGGACTCACTACTGGAACCACCACTGTTCACAGACACCGGGACAGGGGAATCACTGCTGGAAACACAACTGTTCATAGACACCGGGACAGGGGACACATGACTGGAAACACCACTGTCCATAGACACCGGGACAGGGGTCTCACTACTGGAAACACCACTGTTCACAGACACCGGGAGAGGGGACTCACCACTGGAAACACCACTGTTCACAGACACCGGGACAGGGGACTCACTACTGGAAACACCACTGTTCATAGACACCGCGACAGGGGACTCACTACTGGAAACACAACTGTTCATAGACACCACGGCAGGGGACTCACTACTGGAAACACCACCGTTCATAGACACCAGAACAGGGGACTCATTACTTGAAACACCACTGTTCACAGACACCGGGACAGAGGACTCACTGCTGGAAACACCACTGTTTGCAGACACCGGAACAGCGGCCTCACTATTGGAAACAGCACTGTTCACAGACACGGGGACAGGGGACTCACTACTGGAAACACCACTGTCCATAGACACCAGAACAGGGGACTCATTACTTGAAACACCACTGTTCACAGACACCGGGACAGGGGCCTCACTATTGGAAACACCACTGTTCACAGACACGGGGACAGGGGACTCATTACTTGAAACACCACTGTTCACAGACACCGGGACAGGGGACTCACTACTGGAAACAGCACTTTTCATAGACACCTGGACAGGGGACTCATTACTTGAAACACCACTGTTCACAGACACCGGGACAGGGGACTCACTACTGGAAACAGCACTTTTCATAGACACCCGGACTGGGGAATCACAGCTGGAAAGACCACTGTTCATAGACACCACGGCAGGGGACTCACTACAGGAAACTCCACTGTTCATAGACAACACGACAGGGAGTTCATTACTGGAAACACCACTGTTCATACACACCGGGAAAGGGGCCTCATTTCTGGATACAGCACTTTTCATAGACACCGGGAGAGGTGACTCGCTACTGGAAACACCACTGTTCACAGACACCGGGACAGAGGACTCACTGCTGGAAACACCACTGTTCACAGACACCGGGACAGGGGACTCACTACTGGAAACACCACTGTTCATAGACACCGGGACAGTGGACTCACTACTGGAAACACAACTGTTCATAGACACCGGGACAGTGGACTCACTACTGGAAACACAACTATTCATAGACACCGGGTCAGGGGACCCACTACTGGATACACCACTGTTCACAGACACCGGGACAGGGGACTCACTACTGGAAACACCACTGTGCATAGAAACCAGGACAGGGGACTCACTACTGGAAACACAACTATTCATAGACACCGGGTCAGGGAACTCACTACTGGAAACACGACTGTTCATAGACACCGGGACTGAGGACTCACTACTGGAAACAGCACTGTTCATAGACACCGGGACAGGGGACTCACGACTGGAAACGCCACTGTTCACAGACACCGGGACAGGGGACTCACTACTGGAAACACAACTGTTCATAGACACCGGGTCAGGGGACTCACTACTGGGAACACCACTTTTCATAGACTCCGGGACAGGGGACACACTACTGGAAACACCACTGTTCATAGACATGGGGACAGGGGACTCACTGCTGGAAACACCTCTGTTCATAGACACCGGGACAGGGGACTCAATACTGGAAACACCACTGTTCATAGACACCGGGAGAGGGGACGCACTACTGGAAACACAACTGTTCATAGACACCGGGTCAGGGGAATCACTACTGGAAACACCACTGTTCCTAGACACTGGGACAGGGGACTCACGACTGGAAACACCTCTGTTCATAGACACCGGGACAGGGGACTCAATACTGGAAACACCACTGTTCATAGACACCGGGAGAGGGGACGCACTACTGGAAACACCATTGTTCATAGACACCGGGACAGGGGACTCACTACTGGAAACACCACCGTTCACAGACACCAGGACAGGGGACTCATTACTTTAAACACCACTGTTCACAGACACCGGGACAGGGGACTCACTATTGGAAACAGCACTGTTCACAGACACGGGGACAGGGGACTCACTACTGGAAACAGCACTTTTCATAGACACCAGGACTGGGGACTCACAGCTGGAAAGACCACTGTTCATAGACACCACGGCAGGGGACTCACTACTGGAAACTCCACTGTTTATAGACAACACGACAGGGAACTCATTACTGGGAACACCACTGTTCATACACACCGGGACAGGGACTCACTTCTGGAAACAGCACAGTTCATAGACACCGGGACAGGGGACACACTAATGGAGCACCACTGTTCATAGACACCGGGACAGGGGACACACTAATGGAAACACCACTGTTCATAGACACCGGGACAGGGGACTCACTGCTGGAAACACCTCTGTTCATAGACACCGGAACAGGGGAATCTCTACTGGAAACAGCATTGTTCATAGACACCGGGACATGGGACTCACAACTGGAAACACCACTGTTCATAGACTCCGGAACATGGGACTCACTACTGGAAACACCACTGTTCATAGACTCCGGAACATGGGACTCACTACTGGAAATACCACAGTTCATAGACAGTGGGACCGGGGACTCACTACTGGAAACTCCACTGGTCATAGACACCGGGACAGGGGACTCACTGCTGGAATCACTGCTGTTCATAGACACCGGGACAGGGGACTCAATACTGAAAACAGCACTGTCCATAGACACCGTGAGAGGGGACTCACTACTGGAAACACCACTGTTCATAGACACCGGGACAAGGGACTCACTACTGGAAACACCACTGTTCATAGACTCCGGGATAGGGGACTCACTACTGGAAACACCACAGTTCATAGACACCGGGACAGGGGACTCACTACTGGCAACACCACTGTTCATAGACACCGGGGCAGGGGAGTCACTACTGGAAACACCACTGTTCACAGACAGCGGGACAGGGGTCTTACTACTGGAAACACCACTCTTCATAGACACCGGGACAGGGGACTCACTACTGTAAACACACATGTCCGTAGGCTCCTGGACAGGGGTCTCACTACTGGAAATACCACTGTTCATAGACACCAGGACAGGGGATTCACTACTGGAAACACCACTGTTCATAGACACCGGGAAAGGGGACTCACAACTGGAAACACCACTGTTCATAGACACCGGGACAGGGGACTCACTACTGGATACACCACTGTTCATAACCACCGGGAAAGGGGCCTCATTACTGGAAACAGCACTGTTCATAGACACCAGGACAGGGGATTCACTACTGGAAACGCCACTGTTCATAGACACCGGGACAGGGGACTCACTACTGGAAACACCACAGTTCATAGAAAGTGGGACCAGGGCCTCACTACTGGAAACTCCACTGGTCATAGACACCGGGACAGGGGACTCAATGCTGGAATCACTGCTGTTCATGGACACCAGGACAGGGGACTCACTACTGGATACACCACGGTTCATAGACACCGTGCCAGGGGACTCACTACTGGAAACACCACTGTTCATAGACACCGGGACAGGGGCTCACTACTGGAAAAACCACTGCTCATAGACACCGGGACATGGGACTCACTACTGGAAACACCACTGTTCATAGACACCGGGCCAGGGGACTCACTACTGGGAACACCACTGCTCATAGACACCAGGACAGGGGACTCACTACTGGAAACACCACTGTTCATAGACAGTGGGACAGGGGACTCTACTGGAAATAACTCTGTCCATAGACACCGGGAAAGGAGACTCACTGCTGGAAACACCACTGTTCATAGACACCGGGACAGGGGACTCACTACTGGAAATACCACTCTACATAGACACCAGGACAGGGGATTCACTACAGGAAACACCACTGTTCATAGACACCGGGACACGTGACTCACTACTGGTAAAACCACTGATCAGACGCACCGGGACATGGCACGCACTTCTGGAAACAGCACAGTTCATAGACACCGGGACAGGGGACACACTAATGGAGCACCACTGTTCATAGACACCGGGACAGGGGACACACTAATGGAAACACCACTGTTCATAGACACCGGGACAGGGGACACACTGCTGGAAACACCTCTGTTCATAGACACCAGTACAGGGGAATCTCTACTGGAAGCAGCATTGTTCATAGACACCGGGACATGGGACTCACAACTGGAAACACCACTGTTCATAGACTCCGGAACATGGGACTCACTACTGGAAACACCACTGTTCATAGACTCCGGAACATGGGACTCACTACTGGAAACACCACAGTTCATAGACAGTGGGACCGGGGACACACTACTGGAAACTCCACTGGTCATAGACACCGGGACAGGGGACTCACTGCTGGAATCACTGCTGTTCATAGACACCGGGACAGGGGACTCAATACTAAAAACAGCACTGTCCATAGACACCGTGAGAGGGGACTCACTACTGGAAACATGACTGTTCATAGACACCGGGACAAGGGACTCACTACTGGAAACACCACTGTTCATAGACTCCGGGATAGGGGACTCACTACTGGAAACACCACAGTTCATAGACACCGGGACAGGGGACTCACTACTGGCAACACCACTGTTCATAGACACCGGGGCAGGGGAGTCACTACTGGAAACACCACAGTTCATAGACACCGGGACAGGGGACTCACTGCTGGAAACACCACTCTTCATAGACACCGGGAAAGGGGACTCAGTACTGGAAACACCCCTGTTCATAGACACCGGGACAGGGAACTCACAACTGGATACACCACTGTTCATACACACCGGGAAAGGGGCCTCATTACTGGAAACAGCACTTGTCATAGACACCGGGACAGGGGACTCGCTACTGGAAACGCCACTGTTCATAGACACCGGGACAGAGCACTCACTGCTGGAAACACCACTGTTCATAGACACCGTGAGAGGGGACTCACTACTGGAAACACCACTGTTCATAGACACCGGGACAGGGGACTCACTACTGGAAACACCACTGTTCATAGACACCGGGACAGGGGACTCTACTGGAAACACCTCTGTCCATAGACACCGGGAAAGGAGACTCACTGCTGGAAACACCACTGTTCATAGACACCGGGACAGGGGACTCACTACTGGAAACAGCACTGTTCATAGACACTGGGACATGGGACTCACAACTGGATACACAACTGTCCATAGACACCGGGAAAGGAGACTCACTACTGGAAACGCCACTGTTCATAAACACCGGGACAGGGGACTCACTATTGGAAACACCACTGTTCATAGACACCGGGACAGGGGACTCACTACTGGAAACACCACTCTACATAGACACCAGGACAGGGGATTCACTACAGGAAACACCACTGTTCATAGACACCGGGACAGGGGACTCACTACTGGAAGAACCACTGTTCATACACATGGGGCAGGGGCCTCACTAATGGAAACACCACTGTTCATAGAGACCGGGACAGGGCACTCACTACTGGAAACACCACTGTTCATAGACACCAGGACAGGGGACTCACTACTGGAAACACCACTGTTCATAGACACCGGGACAGGGGACTCACTACTGGAAACACCACTGTTCATAGACACCGGGACAGGGGACTCACGACTGGAAGAACCACTGTTCATACACATGGGGCAGGGGCCTCACTACTGGAAGCACCACTGTTCATAGACACCGGGACAGGGGACTCACTACTGGAAACACCACTGTTCATAGACACCGGGACACGGGACTCACTGCTGGAAACACCACAGTTCATTGAAAGTGGGACCGGCGACTCACTACTGGAAACTCCACTGGTCATAGAAACCGGGACAGGAGACTCAATGCTGGAATCACTGCTGTTCATGGACACCAGGACAGGGGGCTCACTACTGGATACACCACTGTTCATAAACACCGGGACAGGGGACTCACTACTGGAAACACAACTGTTCATAGACACCGCGACAGGGGACTCACTACTGGAACCACCACTGTTCACAGACACCGGGACAGGGGAATCACTGCTGGAAACACAACTGTTCATAGACACCGGGACAGGGGACTCATGACTGGAAACACCACTGTCCATAGACACCGGGACAGGGGTCTCACTACTGGAAACACCACTGTTCACAGACACCGGGAGAGGGGACTCACCACTGGAAACACCACTGTTCACAGACACCGGGACAGGGGACTCACTACTGGAAACACCACTGTTCATAGACACCGCGACAGGGGACTCACTACTGGAAACACAACTGTTCATAGACACCACGGCAGGGGACTCACTACTGGAAACACCACCGTTCGTAGACACCAGAACAGGGGACTCATTACTTGAAACACCACTGTTCACAGACACCGGGACAGAGGACTCACTGCTGGAAACACCACTGTTTGCAGACACCGGAACAGGGGCCTCACTATTGGAAACAGCACTGTTCACAGACACGGGGACAGGGGACTCACTACTGGAAACACCACTGTCCATAGACACCAGAACAGGGGACTCATTACTTGAAACACCACTTTTCACAGACACCGGGACAGGGGCCTCACTATTGGAAACACCACTGTTCACAGACACGGGGACAGGGGACTCATTACTTGAAACACCACTGTTCACAGACACCGGGACAGGGGACTCACTACTGGAAACAGCACTTTTCATAGACACCTGGACAGGGAACTCATTACTTGAAACACCACTGTTCACAGACACCGGGACAGGGGACTCACTACTGGAAACAGCACTTTTCATAGACACCCGGACTGGGGAATCACAGCTGGAAAGACCACTGTTCATAGACACCACGGCAGGGGACTCACTACTGGAAACTCCACTGTTCATAGACAACACGACAGGGAGTTCATTACTGGAAACACCACTGTTCATACACACCGGGAAAGGGGCCTCATTTCTGGATACAGCACTTTTCATAGACACCGGGAGAGGTGACTCGCTACTGGAAACACCACTGTTCACAGACACCGGGACAGAGGACTCACTGCTGGAAACACCACTGTTCACAGACACCGGGACAGGGGACTCACTACTGGAAACACCACTGTTCATAGACACCGGGACAGTGGACTCACTACTGGAAACACAACTGTTCATAGACACCGGGACAGTGGACTCACTACTGGAAACACAACTGTTCATAGACACCGGGTCAGGGGACCCACTACTGGATACACCACTGTTCACAGACACCGGGACAGGGGACTCACTACTGGAAACACCACTGTGCATAGAAACCAGGACAGGGGACTCACTACTGGAAACACAACTATTCATAGACACCGGGTCAGGGAACTCACTACAGGAAACACGACTGTTCATAGACACCGGGACTGAGGACTCACTACTGGAAACAGCACTGTTCATAGACACCGGGACAGGGGACTCACGACTGGAAACGCCACTGTTCACAGACACCGGGACAGGGGACTCACTACTGGAAACACAACTGTTCATAGACACCGGGTCAGGGGACTCACTACTGGGAACACCACTTTTCATAGACTCCGGGACAGGGGACACACTACTGGAAACACCACTGTTCATAGACATGGGGACAGGGGACTCACTGCTGGAAACACCTCTGTTCATAGACACCGGGACAGGGGACTCAATACTGGAAACACCACTGTTCATAGACACCGGGAGAGGGGACGCACTACTGGAAACACAACTGTTCATAGACACCGGGTCAGGGGAATCACTGCTGGAAACACCACTGTTCCTAGACACTGGGACAGGGGACTCACGACTGGAAACACCTCTGTTCATAGACACCGGGACAGGGGACTCAATACTGGAAACACCACTGTTCATAGACACCGGGAGAGGGGACGCACTACTGGAAACACCATTGTTCATAGACACCGGGACAGGGGACTCACTACTGGAAACACCACCGTTCACAGACACCAGGACAGGGGACTCATTACTTGAAACACCACTGTTCACAGACACCGGGACAGGGGACTCACTATTGGAAACAGCACTGTTCACAGACACGGGGACAGGGGACTCACTACTGGAAACAGCACTTTTCATAGACACCAGGACTGGGGACTCACAGCTGGAAAGACCACTGTTCATAGACACCACGGCAGGGGACTCACTACTGGAAACTCCACTGTTTATAGACAACACGACAGGGAACTCATTACTGGGAACACCACTGTTCATACACACCGGGACAGGGACTCACTTCTGGAAACACCACTGTTCATAGACACCGGGACAGGGGACTCACTACTGGAGACACCACTGTTCATAGACACCGGGACAGGGGAATCACTACTGGAGACACCACTGTTCACAGACACCGGGACAGGGGAATCACTGCTGGAAACACAACTATTCATAGACACCGGGACAGGGGACTCATTACTGGAAACACCACTGTTCATAGACACAGGGACACGTGACTCACTACTGGTAAAGCCACTGATCAGACGCACCGGGACATGGCATGCACTTCTGGAAACAGCACAGTTCATAGACACCGGGACAGGGGACACACTAATGGAGCACCACTGTTCATAGACACCGGGACAGGGGACTCACTGCTGGAAACACCTCTGTTCATAGACACCGGAACAGGGGAATCTCTACTGGAAACAGCATTGTTCATAGACACCGGGACATGGGACTCACAACTGGAAACACCACTGTTCATAGACTCCGGAACATGGGACTCACTACTGGAAACACCACTGTTCATAGACTCCGGAACATGGGACTCACTACTGGAAATACCACAGTTCATAGACAGTGGGACCGGGGACTCACTACTGGAAACTCCACTGGTCATAGACACCGGGACAGGGGACTCACTGCTGGAATCACTGCTGTTCATAGACACCGGGACAGGGGACTCAATACTGAAAACAGCACTGTCCATAGACACCGTGAGAGGGGACTCACTACTGGAAACACCACTGTTCATAGACACCGGGACAAGGGACTCACTACTGGAAACACCACTGTTCATAGACTCCGGGATAGGGGACTCACTACTGGAAACACCACAGTTCATAGACACCGGGACAGGGGACTCACTACTGGCAACACCACTGTTCATAGACACCGGGGCAGGGGAGTCACTACTGGAAACACCACTGTTCACAGACAGCGGGACAGGGGTCTTACTACTGGAAACACCACTCTTCATAGACACCGGGACAGGGGACTCACTACTGTAAACACACATGTCCGTAGGCTCCTGGACAGGGGTCTCACTACTGGAAATACCACTGTTCATAGACACCAGGACAGGGGATTCACTACTGGAAACACCACTGTTCATAGACACCGGGAAAGGGGACTCACAACTGGAAACACCACTGTTCATAGACACCGGGACAGGGGACTCACTACTGGATACACCACTGTTCATAACCACCGGGAAAGGGGCCTCATTACTGGAAACAGCACTGTTCATAGACACCAGGACAGGGGATTCACTACTGGAAACACCACTGTTCATAGACACCGGGACAGGGGACTCACTACTGGAAACACCACAGTTCATAGAAAGTGGGACCAGGGCCTCACTACTGGAAACTCCACTGGTCATAGACACCGGGACAGGGGACTCAATGCTGGAATCACTGCTGTTCATGGACACCAGGACAGGGGACTCACTACTGGATACACCACGGTTCATAGACACCGTGCCAGGGGACTCACTACTGGAAACACCACTGTTCATAGACACTGGGACAGGGGCTCACTACTGGAAAAACCACTGCTCATAGACACCGGGACATGGGACTCACTACTGGAAACACCACTGTTCATAGACACCGGGACAGGGGACTCACTACTGGGAACACCACTGCTCATAGACACCAGGACAGGGGACTCACTACTGGAAACACCACTGTTCATAGACAGTGGGACAGGGGACTCTACTGGAAATAACTCTGTCCATAGACACCGGGAAAGGAGACTCACTGCTGGAAACACCACTGTTCATAGACACCGGGACAGGGGACTCACTACTGGAAATACCACTCTACATAGACACCAGGACAGGGGATTCACTACAGGAAACACCACTGTTCATAGACACCGGGACACGTGACTCACTACTGGTAAAACCACTGATCAGACGCACCGGGACATGGCACGCACTTCTGGAAACAGCACAGTTCATAGACACCGGGACAGGGGACACACTAATGGAGCTCCACTGTTCATAGACACCGGGACAGGGGACACACTAATGGAAACACCACTGTTCATAGACACCGGGACAGGGGACACACTGCTGGAAACACCTCTGTTCATAGACACCAGAACAGGGGAATCTCTACTGGAAGCAGCATTGTTCATAGACACCGGGACATGGGACTCACAACTGGAAACACCACTGTTCATAGACTCCGGAACATGGGACTCACTACTGGAAACACCACTGTTCATAGACTCCGGAACATGGGACTCACTACTGGAAACACCACAGTTCATAGACAGTGGGACCGGGGACACACTACTGGAAACTCCACTGGTCATAGACACCGGGACAGGGGACTCACTGCTGGAATCACTGCTGTTCATAGACACCGGGACAGGGGACTCAATACAAAAAACAGCACTGTCCATAGACACCATGAGAGGGGACTCACTACTGGAAACACGACTGTTCATAGACACCGGGACTAGGGACTCACTACTGGAAACACCACTGTTCATAGACTCCGGGATAGGGGACTCACTACTGGAAACACCACAGTTCATAGACACCGGGACAGGGGACTCACTACTGGCAACACCACTGTTCATAGACACCGGGGCAGGGGAGTCACTACTGGAAACACCACAGTTCATAGACACCGGGACAGGGGACTCACTGCTGGAAACACCACTCTTCATAGACACCGGGAAAGGGGACTCAGTACTGGAAACACCCCTGTTCATAGACACCGGGACAGGGAACTCACAACTGGATACACCACTGTTCATACACACCGGGAAAGGGGCCTCATTACTGGAAACAGCACTTGTCATAGACACCGGGACAGGGGACTCGCTACTGGAAACGCCACTGTTCATAGACACCGGGACAGAGCACTCACTGCTGGAAACACCACTGTTCATAGACACCGTGAGAGGGGACTCACTACTGGAAACACCACTGTTCATAGACACCGGGACAGGGGACTCACTACTGGAAACACCACTGTTCATAGACACCGGGACAGGGGACTCTACTGGAAACACCTCTGTCCATAGACACCGGGAAAGGAGACTCACTGCTGGAAACACCACTGTTCATAGACACCGGGACAGGGGACTCACTACTGGAAACAGCACTGTTCATAGACACTGGGACATGGGACTCACAACTGGATACACAACTGTCCATAGACACCGGGAAAGGAGACTCACTACTGGAAACGCCACTGTTCATAAACACCGGGACAGGGGACTCACTACTGGAAACACAACTCTACATAGACACCAGGACAGGGGATTCACTACAGGAAACACCACTGTTCATAGACACCGGGACAGGGGACTCACTACTGGAAACACCACTCTACATAGACACCAGGACAGGGGATTCACTACAGGAAACACCACTGTTCATAGACACCGGGACAGGGGACTCACTACTGGAAGAACCACTGTTCATACACATGGGGCAGGGGCCTCACTAATGGAAACACCACTGTTCATAGACACCAGGACAGGGGATTCACTACTGGAAACACCACTGTTCATAGACACCGGGACAGGGGACTCACTACTGGAAACACCACAGTTCATAGAAAGTGGGACCAGGGCCTCACTACTGGAAACTCCACTGGTCATAGACACCGGGACAGGGGACTCAATGCTGGAATCACTGCTGTTCATGGACACCAGGACAGGGGACTCACTACTGGATACACCACGGTTCATAGACACCGTGCCAGGGGACTCACTACTGGAAACACCACTGTTCATAGACACCGGGACAGGGGCTCACTACTGGAAAAACCACTGCTCATAGACACCGGGACATGGGACTCACTACTGGAAACACCACTGTTCATAGACACCGGGACAGGGGACTCACTACTGGGAACACCACTGCTCATAGACACCAGGACAGGGGACTCACTACTGGAAACACCACTGTTCATAGACAGTGGGACAGGGGACTCTACTGGAAATAACTCTGTCCATAGACACCGGGAAAGGAGACTCACTGCTGGAAACACCACTGTTCATAGACACCGGGACAGGGGACTCACTACTGGAAATACCACTCTACATAGACACCAGGACAGGGGATTCACTACAGGAAACACCACTGTTCATAGACACCGGGACACGTGACTCACTACTGGTAAAACCACTGATCAGACGCACCGGGACATGGCACGCACTTCTGGAAACAGCACAGTTCATAGACACCGGGACAGGGGACACACTAATGGAGCTCCACTGTTCATAGACACCGGGACAGGGGACACACTAATGGAAACACCACTGTTCATAGACACCGGGACAGGGGACACACTGCTGGAAACACCTCTGTTCATAGACACCAGAACAGGGGAATCTCTACTGGAAGCAGCATTGTTCATAGACACCGGGACATGGGACTCACAACTGGAAACACCACTGTTCATAGACTCCGGAACATGGGACTCACTACTGGAAACACCACTGTTCATAGACTCCGGAACATGGGACTCACTACTGGAAACACCACAGTTCATAGACAGTGGGACCGGGGACACACTACTGGAAACTCCACTGGTCATAGACACCGGGACAGGGGACTCACTGCTGGAATCACTGCTGTTCATAGACACCGGGACAGGGGACTCAATACTAAAAACAGCACTGTCCATAGACACCGTGAGAGGGGACTCACTACTGGAAACACGACTGTTCATAGACACCGGGACTAGGGACTCACTACTGGAAACACCACTGTTCATAGACTCCGGGATAGGCGACTCACTACTGGAAACACCACAGTTCATAGACACCGGGACAGGGGACTCACTACTGGCAACACCACTGTTCATAGACACCGGGGCAGGGGAGTCACTACTGGAAACACCACAGTTCATAGACACCGGGACAGGGGACTCACTGCTGGAAACACCACTCTTCATAGACACCGGGAAAGGGGACTCAGTACTGGAAACACCCCTGTTCATAGACACCGGGACAGGGAACTCACAACTGGATACACCACTGTTCATACACACCGGGAAAGGGGCCTCATTACTGGAAACAGCACTTGTCATAGACACCGGGACAGGGGACTCGCTACTGGAAACGCCACTGTTCATAGACACCGGGACAGAGCACTCACTGCTGGAAACACCACTGTTCATAGACACCGTGAGAGGGGACTCACTACTGGAAACACCACTGTTCATAGACACCGGGACAGGGGACTCACTACTGGAAACACCACTGTTCATAGACACCGGGACAGGGGACTCTACTGGAAACACCTCTGTCCATAGACACCGGGAAAGGAGACTCACTGCTGGAAACACCACTGTTCATAGACACCGGGACAGGGGACTCACTACTGGAAACAGCACTGTTCATAGACACTGGGACATGGGACTCACAACTGGATACACAACTGTCCATAGACACCGGGAAAGGAGACTCACTACTGGAAACGCCACTGTTCATAAACACCGGGACAGGGGACTCACTACTGGAAACACCACTCTACATAGACACCAGGACAGGGGATTCACTACAGGAAACACCACTGTTCATAGACACCGGGACAGGGGACTCACTACTGGAAGAACCACTGTTCATACACATGGGGCAGGGGCCTCACTAATGGAAACACCACTGTTCATAGAGACCGGGACAGGGCACTCACTACTGGAAACACCACTGTTCATAGACACCAGGACAGGGGACTCACTACTGGAAACACCACTGTTCATAGACACCGGGACAGGGGACTCACTACTGGAAACACCACTGTTCATAGACACCGGGACAGGGGACTCACGACTGGAAGAACCACTGTTCATACACATGGGGCAGGGGCCTCACTACTGGAAGCACCACTGTTCATAGACACCGGGACAGGGGACTCACTACTGGAAACACCACTGTTCATAGACACCGGGACACGGGACTCACTGCTGGAAACACCACAGTTCATTGAAAGTGGGACCGGCGACTCACTACTGGAAACTCCACTGGTCATAGAAACCGGGACAGGAGACTCAATGCTGGAATCACTGCTGTTCATGGACACCAGGACAGGGGGCTCACTACTGGATACACCACTGTTCATAAACACCGGGACAGGGGACTCACTACTGGAAACACAACTGTTCATAGACACCGCGACAGGGGACTCACTACTGGAACCACCACTGTTCACAGACACCGGGACAGGGGAATCACTGCTGGAAACACAACTGTTCATAGACACCGGGACAGGGGACTCATGACTGGAAACACCACTGTCCATAGACACCGGGACAGGGGTCTCACTACTGGAAACACCACTGTTCACAGACACCGGGAGAGGGGACTCACCACTGGAAACACCACTGTTCACAGACACCGGGACAGGGGACTCACTACTGGAAACACCACTGTTCATAGACACCGCGACAGGGGACTCACT
Source organism: Somniosus microcephalus (assembly GCF_052327205.1). Taxonomy (NCBI): domain Eukaryota; kingdom Metazoa; phylum Chordata; class Chondrichthyes; order Squaliformes; family Somniosidae; genus Somniosus; species Somniosus microcephalus. Next base: position 971,964 of record NW_028225179.1, on the reverse strand, counting down.
ACTGGAAACACAACTGTTCATAGACACCACGGCAGGGGACTCACTACTGGAAACACCACCGTTCGTAGACACCAGAACAGGGGACTCATTACTTGAAACACCACTGTTCACAGACACCGGGACAGAGGACTCACTGCTGGAAACACCACTGCTTGCAGACACCGGAACAGGGGCCTCACTATTGGAAACAGCACTGTTCACAGACACGGGGACAGGGGACTCACTACTGGAAACACCACTGTCCATAGACACCAGAACAGGGGACTCATTACTTGAAACACCACTTTTCACAGACACCGGGACAGGGGCCTCACTATTGGAAACACCACTGTTCACAGACACGGGGACAGGGGACTCATTACTTGAAACACCACTGTTCACAGACACCGGGACAGGGGACTCACTACTGGAAACAGCACTTTTCATAGACACCTGGACAGGGAACTCATTACTTGAAACACCACTGTTCACAGACACCAGGACAGGGGACTCACTACTGGAAACAGCACTTTTCATAGACACCCGGACTGGGGAATCACAGCTGGAAAGACCACTGTTCATAGACACCACGGCAGGGGACTCACTACTGGAAACTCCACTGTTCATAGACAACACGACAGGGAGTTCATTACTGGAAACACCACTGTTCATACACACCGGGAAAGGGGCCTCATTTCTGGATACAGCACTTTTCATAGACACCGGGAGAGGTGACTCGCTACTGGAAACACCACTGTTCACAGACACCGGGACAGAGGACTCACTGCTGGAAACACCACTGTTCACAGACACCGGGACAGGGGACTCACTACTGGAAACACCACTGTTCATAGACACCGGGACAGTGGACTCACTACTGGAAACACAACTGTTCATAGACACCGGGACAGTGGACTCACTACTGGAAACACAACTGTTCATAGACACCGGGTCAGGGGACCCACTACTGGATACACCACTGTTCACAGACACCGGGACAGGGGACACACTACTGGAAACACCACTGTGCATAGAAACCAGGACAGGGGACTCACTACTGGAAACACAACTATTCATAGACACCGGGTCAGGGAACTCACTACTGGAAACACGACTGTTCATAGACACCGGGACTGAGGACTCACTACTGGAAACAGCACTGTTCATAGACACCGGGACAGGGGACTCACGACTGGAAACGCCACTGTTCACAGACACCGGGACAGGGGACTCACTACTGGAAACACAACTGTTCATAGACACCGGGTCAGGGGACTCACTACTGGGAACACCACTTTTCATAGACTCCGGGACAGGGGACACACTACTGGAAACACCACTGTTCATAGACATGGGGACAGGGGACTCACTGCTGGAAACACCTCTGTTCATAGACACCGGGACAGGGGACTCAATACTGGAAACACCACTGTTCATAGACACCGGGAGAGGGGACGCACTACTGGAAACACAACTGTTCATAGACACCGGGTCAGGGGAATCACTGCTGGAAACACCACTGTTCCTAGACACTGGGACAGGGGACTCACGACTGGAAACACCTCTGTTCATAGACACCGGGACAGGGGACTCAATACTGGAAACACCACTGTTCATAGACACCGGGAGAGGGGACGCACTACTGGAAACACCATTGTTCATAGACACCGGGACAGGGGACTCACTACTGGAAACACCACCGTTCACAGACACCAGGACAGGGGACTCATTACTTGAAACACCACTGTTCACAGACACCGGGACAGGGGACTCACTATTGGAAACAGCACTGTTCACAGACACGGGGACAGGGGACTCACTACTGGAAACAGCACTTTTCATAGACACCAGGACTGGGGACTCACAGCTGGAAAGACCACTGTTCATAGACACCACGGCAGGGGACTCACTACTGGAAACTCCACTGTTTATAGACAACACGACAGGGAACTCATTACTGGGAACACCACTGTTCATACACACCGGGACAGGGACTCACTTCTGGAAACACCACTGTTCATAGACACCGGGACAGGGGACTCACTACTGGAGACACCACTGTTCATAGACACCGGGACAGGGGAATCACTACTGGAGACACCACTGTTCACAGACACCGGGACAGGGGAATCACTGCTGGAAACACAACTATTCATAGACACCGGGACAGGGGACTCATTACTGGAAACACCACTGTTCATAGACACAGGGACACGTGACTCACTACTGGTAAAGCCACTGATCAGACGCACCGGGACATGGCATGCACTTCTGGAAACAGCACAGTTCATAGACACCGGGACAGGGGACACACTAATGGAGCACCACTGTTCATAGACACCGGGACAGGGGACTCACTGCTGGAAACACCTCTGTTCATAGACACCGGAACAGGGGAATCTCTACTGGAAACAGCATTGTTCATAGACACCGGGACATGGGACTCACAACTGGAAACACCACTGTTCATAGACTCCGGAACATGGGACTCACTACTGGAAACACCACTGTTCATAGACTCCGGAACATGGGACTCACTACTGGAAATACCACAGTTCATAGACAGTGGGACCGGGGACTCACTACTGGAAACTCCACTGGTCATAGACACCGGGACAGGGGACTCACTGCTGGAATCACTGCTGTTCATAGACACCGGGACAGGGGATTCAATACTGAAAACAGCACTGTCCATAGACACCGTGAGAGGGGACTCACTACTGGAAACACCACTGTTCATAGACACCGGGACAAGGGACTCACTACTGGAAACACCACTGTTCATAGACTCCGGGATAGGGGACTCACTACTGGAAACACCACAGTTCATAGACACCGCGACAGGGGACTCACTACTGGCAACACCACTGTTCATAGACACCGGGGCAGGGGAGTCACTACTGGAAACACCACTGTTCACAGACAGCGGGACAGGGGTCTTACTACTGGAAACACCACTCTTCATAGACACCGGGACAGGGGACTCACTACTGTAAACACACATGTCCGTAGGCTCCTGGACAGGGGTCTCACTACTGGAAATACCACTGTTCATAGACACCAGGACAGGGGATTCACTACTGGAAACACCACTGTTCATAGACACCGGGAAAGGGGACTCACAACTGGAAACACCACTGTTCATAGACACCGGGACAGGGGACTCACTACTGGATACACCACTGTTCATAACCACCGGGAAAGGGGCCTCATTACTGGAAACAGCACTGTTCATAGACACCAGGACAGGGGATTCACTACTGGAAACACCACTGTTCATAGACACCGGGACAGGGGACTCACTACTGGAAACAGCACAGTTCATAGAAAGTGGGACCAGGGCCTCACTACTGGAAACTCCACTGGTCATAGACACCGGGACAGGGGACTCAATGCTGGCATCACTGCTGTTCATGGACACCAGGACAGGGGACTCACTACTGGATACACCACGGTTCATAGACACCGTGCCAGGGGACTCACTACTGGAAACACCACTGTTCATAGACACCGGGACAGGGGCTCACTACTGGAAAAACCACTGCTCATAGACACCGGGACATGGGACTCACTACTGGAAACACCACTGTTCATAGACACCGGGACAGGGGACTCACTACTGGGAACACCACTGCTCATAGACACCAGGACAGGGGACTCACTACTGGAAACACCACTGTTCATAGACAGTGGGACAGGGGACTCTACTGGAAATAACTCTGTCCATAGACACCGGGAAAGGAGACTCACTGCTGGAAACACCACTGTTCATAGACACCGGGACAGGGGACTCACTACTGGAAATACCACTCTACATAGACACCAGGACAGGGGATTCACTACAGGAAACACCACTGTTCATAGACACCGGGACACGTGACTCACTACTGGTAAAACCACTGATCAGACGCACCGGGACATGGCACGCACTTCTGGAAACAGCACAGTTCATAGACACCGGGACAGGGGACACACTAATGGAGCACCACTGTTCATAGACACCGGGACAGAGGACACACTAATGGAAACACCACTGTTCATAGACACCGGGACAGGGGACACACTGCTGGAAACACCTCTGTTCATAGACACCGGAACAGGGGAATCTCTACTGGAAGCAGCATTGTTCATAGACACCGGGACATGGGACTCACAACTGGAAACACCACTGTTCATAGACTCCGGAACATGGGACTCACTACTGGAAACACCACTGTTCATAGACTCCGGAACATGGGACTCACTACTGGAAACACCACAGTTCATAGACAGTGGGACCGGGGACACACTACTGGAAACTCCACTGGTCATAGACACCGGGACAGGGGACTCACTGCTGGAATCACTGCTGTTCATAGACACCGGGACAGGGGACTCAATACTAAAAACAGCACTGTCCATAGACACCGTGAGAGGGGACTCACTACTGGAAACACGACTGTTCATAGACACCGGGACAAGGGACTCACTACTGGAAACACCACTGTTCATAGACTCCGGGATAGGGGACTCACTACTGGAAACACCACAGTTCATAGACACCGGGACAGGGGACTCACTACTGGCAACACCACTGTTCATAGACACCGGGGCAGGGGAGTCACTACTGGAAACACCACAGTTCATAGACACCGGGACAGGGGACTCACTGCTGGAAACACCACTCTTCATAGACACCGGGAAAGGGGACTCAGTACTGGAAACACCCCTGTTCATAGACACCGGGACAGGGAACTCACAACTGGATACACCACTGTTCATACACACCGGGAAAGGGGCCTCATTACTGGAAACAGCACTTGTCATAGACACCGGGACAGGGGACTCGCTACTGGAAACGCCACTGTTCATAGACACCGGGACAGAGCACTCACTGCTGGAAACACCACTGTTCATAGACACCGTGAGAGGGGACTCACTACTGGAAACACCACTGTTCATAGACACCGGGACAGGGGACTCACTACTGGAAACACCACTGTTCATAGACACCGGGACAGGGGACTCTACTGGAAACACCTCTGTCCATAGACACCGGGAAAGGAGACTCACTGCTGGAAACACCACTGTTCATAGACACCGGGACAGGGGACTCACTACTGGAAACAGCACTGTTCATAGACACTGGGACATGGGACTCACAACTGGATACACAACTGTCCATAGACACCGGGAAAGGAGACTCACTACTGGAAACGCCACTGTTCATAAACACCGGGACAGGGGACTCACTATTGGAAACACCACTGTTCATAGACACCGGGACAGGGGACTCACTACTGGATACACCACTCTACATAGACACCAGGACAGGGGATTCACTACAGGAAACAACACTGTTCATAGACACCGGGACAGGGGACTCACTACTGGAAGAACCACTGTTCATACACATGGGGCAGGGGCCTCACTAATGGAAACACCACTGTTCATAGACACCGTGAGAGGGGACTCACTACTGGAAACACCACTGTTCATAGACACCGGGACAGGGGACTCACTACTGGAAACACCACTGTTCATAGACACCGGGACAGGGGACTCTACTGGAAACACCTCTGTCCATAGACACCGGGAAAGGAGACTCACTGCTGGAAACACCACTGTTCATAGACACCGGGACAGGGGACTCACTACTGGAAACAGCACTGTTCATAGACACTGGGACATGGGACTCACAACTGGATACACAACTGTCCATAGACACCGGGAAAGGAGACTCACTACTGGAAACGCCACTGTTCATAAACACCGGGACAGGGGACTCACTATTGGAAACACCACTGTTCATAGACACCGGGACAGGGGACTCACTACTGGATACACCACTCTACATAGACACCAGGACAGGGGATTCACTACAGGAAACAACACTGTTCATAGACACCGGGACAGGGGACTCACTACTGGAAGAACCACTGTTCATACACATGGGGCAGGGGCCTCACTAATGGAAACACCACTGTTCATAGACACCGGAACAGGGGAATCTCTACTGGAAGCAGCATTGTTCATAGACACCGGGACATGGGACTCACAACTGGAAACACCACTGTTCATAGACTCCGGAACATGGGACTCACTACTGGAAACACCACTGTTCATAGACTCCGGAACATGGGACTCACTACTGGAAACACCACAGTTCATAGACAGTGGGACCGGGGACACACTACTGGAAACTCCACTGGTCATAGACACCGGGACAGGGGACTCACTGCTGGAATCACTGCTGTTCATAGACACCGGGACAGGGGACTCAATACTAAAAACAGCACTGTCCATAGACACCGTGAGAGGGGACTCACTACTGGAAACACGACTGTTCATAGACACCGGGACAAGGGACTCACTACTGGAAACACCACTGTTCATAGACTCCGGGATAGGGGACTCACTACTGGAAACACCACAGTTCATAGACACCGGGACAGGGGACTCACTACTGGCAACACCACTGTTCATAGACACCGGGGCAGGGGAGTCACTACTGGAAACACCACAGTTCATAGACACCGGGACAGGGGACTCACTGCTGGAAACACCACTCTTCATAGACACCGGGAAAGGGGACTCAGTACTGGAAACACCCCTGTTCATAGACACCGGGACAGGGAACTCACAACTGGATACACCACTGTTCATACACACCGGGAAAGGGGCCTCATTACTGGAAACAGCACTTGTCATAGACACCGGGACAGGGGACTCGCTACTGGAAACGCCACTGTTCATAGACACCGGGACAGAGCACTCACTGCTGGAAACACCACTGTTCATAGACACCGTGAGAGGGGACTCACTACTGGAAACACCACTGTTCATAGACACCGGGACAGGGGACTCACTACTGGAAACACCACTGTTCATAGACACCGGGACAGGGGACTCTACTGGAAACACCTCTGTCCATAGACACCGGGAAAGGAGACTCACTGCTGGAAACTCCACTGTTCATAGACACCGGGACAGGGGACTCACTACTGGAAACAGCACTGTTCATAGACACTGGGACATGGGACTCACAACTGGATACACAACTGTCCATAGACACTGGGAAAGGAGACTCACTACTGGAAACGCCACTGTTCATAAACACCGGGACAGGGGACTCACTACTGGAAACACCACTCTACATAGACACCAGGACAGGGGATTCACTACAGGAAACACCACTGTTCATAGACACCGGGACAGGGGACTCACTACTGGAAGAACCACTGTTCATACACATGGGGCAGGGGCCTCACTAATGGAAACACCACTGTTCATAGAGACCGGGACAGGGCACTCACTACTGGAAACACCACTGTTCATAGACACCAGGACAGGGGACTCACTACTGGAAACACCACTGTTCATAGACACCGGGACAGGGGACTCACTACTGGAAACACCACTGTTCATAGACACCGGGACAGGGGACTCACGACTGGAAGAACCACTGTTCATACACATGGGGCAGGGGCCTCACTACTGGAAGCACCACTGTTCATAGACACCGGGACAGGGGACTCACTACTGGAAACACCACTGTTCATAGACACCGGGACACGGGACTCACTGCTGGAAACACCACAGTTCATTGAAAGTGGGACCGGCGACTCACTACTGGAAACTCCACTGGTCATAGAAACCGGGACAGGAGACTCAATGCTGGAATCACTGCTGTTCATGGACACCAGGACAGGGGGCTCACTACTGGATACACCACTGTTCATAAACACCGGGACAGGGGACTCACTACTGGAAACACCACTGTCCATAGACACCGTGACAGTGGACTCACTACTGGAAACACCACTGTTCACAGACACGGGGACAGGGGACTCACTGCTGGATACAGCACTTTTCATAGCCACCGGGACAGACGACTCAATACTGGAAACAGGATTGTTATAGACACCACGACAGGGGACTCACTACTGGAAACACCACTGTCCATAGACACCGGGACAGGACTCACTACTGGAAACACTACTGATCATAGACACCGGGACAGGGGACTCACTACTGGAAGCAGCACTCTTCATAGTCACCGGGACAGGGGATTCACGACTGGAAACACCGCTGTTCATAGACACCGGGACAGGGGAGTCACTACTGGAAACACAACTGTTCATAGACACAGCGATAGGGGACTCAATACTGGAAACACCACAGTTCATAGACACCGGGACAGGGGACTCTCGACTGGCAGCACCACTGTTCATAGGCACCGGGACAGGGGAGTCACTACTGTAAACACCCATGTCCATAGGCTCCTGGGCAGGGGAATCACTACTGGAAACACGACTGTTCATAGACACCAGGACAGGGGATTCAATACTGGAAACACCACTGTTCATAGACACCGGGAAAGGGGACTCACTACTGGAAGCACCACTGTTCATAGACACCGGGACAGGGAATTCACTACTGGATACACCACTGTTCATACACACCGGGAAAGGGGCCTCATTACTGGAAGCACCACTGTTCATAGACACCGGGACAGAGCACTCACTGCTGGAAACACCACTGTTCCCAGACACCGGGACAGGGGACTCACTACTGGAAACACCACTGTTCATAAATTCCGGGACAGGGGATTCAATACTGGAAACACCACTGTTCATAGACACCGGGAAAGGGGACTCACTACTGGAAGCACCACTGTTCATAGACACCGGGACAGAGCACTCACTGCTGGAAACACCACTGTTCACAGACACCGGGACAGGGGACTCACTACTGGAAACACCACTGTTCATAAATTCCGGGACAGAGGACTCACTGCTGGAAACACCACTGCTCACAGACACCGGGACAGGGGACTCACTGCTGGAAACACCACTGTTCATAGACACCGGGACAGAGCACTCACTGCTGGAAACACCACTGCTCACAGACACCGGGACAGAGCACTCACTGCTGGAAACACCACTGCTCACAGACACCGGGACAGGGGACTCACTGCTGGAAACACCCCTGTTCACAGACAGCGGGACAGGGGACCCACTACTGGAAACACCACTGTTCATAGACACCGGGACAGAGGACTCACTGCTGGAAACACCACTGTTCGTAGACAGCGGGAAAGGGGGCACACTACTGGAAGCACCACTGTTCATAGACACCGGGACAGCGGACTCACTACTGGAAAGACCACTGTCCATAGACACTGGGACAGGAGACTCACTACTAGAAACACCACTGTTCATAGACACCAGGACAGAGGACTCACTGCTGGAAACACCACTGTGCGTAGGCACCGGGACAGGGGGCTCACGACTGGAAACACCACTGTTCATAGACACCGGGACAGAGGACTCACTGCTGGAAACACCACTGTTCATAGTCACCGGGACTGGAGACTCACTACTGGAAACACCACTGTTCATAGACACCACAGCACGGGACCCACTACTGGAAACACCACTGTTCCTTGTCACCGGGACAGAGGACTCACTGCTGGAAACGTAAATGTTCATTGAAATTGGGTCATGGGACTCACTACTGGAAACACCACTGTTCATAGACACCGGGACAGGGGACTCACTACTGGAAACACCACTGTTCATAGACACCGGGACAGAGCACTCACTGCTGGAAACACCACTGCTCACAGACACCGGGACAGGGGACTCACTGCTGGAAACACCCCTGTTCACAGACACCGGGACAGGGGACCCACTACTGGAAACACCACTGTTCATAGACACCGGGACAGAGGACTCACTGCTGGAAACACCACTGTTCGTAGACACCGGGAAAGGGGGCACACTACTGGAAGCACCACTGTTCATAGACACCGGGACAGGGGACTCACTACTGGAAACACCACTGTTCAAAGACACCGGGACAGCGGACTCACTACTGGAAAGACCAGTGTCCATAGACACTGGGACAGGAGACTCACTACTGGAAACACCACTGTTCATAGACACCGGGACAGAGGACTCACTGCTGGAAACACCACTGTGCGTAGGCACCGGGACAGGGGGCTCACGACTGGAAACACCACTGTTCATAGACACCGGGACAGAGGACTCACTGCTGGAAACACCACTGTTCATAGTCACCGGGACTGGAGACTCACTCCTGGAAACACCACTGTTCATAGACACCACAGCACGGGACCCACTGCTGGAAACACCACTGTTCCTAGTCACCGGGACAGAGGACTCACTGCTGGAAACGTAAATGTTCATTGACATTGGGTCATGGGACTCACTACTGGAAACACCACTGTTCATAGACACCGGGACAGGGGACTCGCTACTGGAAACACCACTGTTCATAGACACTGGGACAGCGGACTCACTACTGGAAACACCACTGTCCATAGACACTGGGACAGGAGACTCACTACTGGAAACACCACTGTTCATAGACACCGGGACAGGGGACTCACTACTGGAAACACCACTGTTCACAGACACCGGGACAGGGGACTCACTACTGGAAACAAAGCTGTTCATAGACATCGGGTCATGGGACTCACTACTGGAAACACCACTGTCCATGGACACTGGGACAGGAGACTCACTACTGGAAACAGCACTTTTCATAGACACCGGGACAGGGGACACACTACTCGAAAACCACTGTTAATAGACACTGGGACAGGGGACTCACTACTGGAAACACCACTGTTCATAGACACCAGGACAGGGGACTCACCACTGGAAACAGCACTGTTCATAGACACCGGGACAGGGGTCTCACTACTGGATACACCACTGTTCATACACACCGGGAAAGGGGCCTCATTACTGGAAACAGCACTTTTGATAGACACCGGGACAGGGGAACCGCTACTGGAAACGCCACTGTTCATAAACACCGGGACAGAGGACTCACTGCTGGAAACACCCCTGTTCACAGACACCGGGACAGGGGACTCACTACTGGAAACACCACTGTTCATAGACACCGGGACAGGGGACTCACTACTGGAAACACAAATGTTCATAGACATTGGGTCATGGGACTCACTACTGGAAACACCACTGTTCATAGACACCTGGACAGGGGCCTCATTACTGGAAACAGCACTTTTGATAGACACCGGGACAGGGGAACCGCTACTGGAAACGCCACTGTTCATAAACACCGGGACAGGGGACTCACTGCTGGAAACACCACTGTTCACAGACACCGGGACAGGGGACTCACTGCTGGAAACACCACTGTTCATAGACACCGGGACAGAGGACTCACTACGGGAAACAGCACTGTTCATAAATTCCGGGACAGAGGACTCACTGCTGGAAACACCCCTGTTCACAGACACCGGGACAGGGGACTCACTACTGGAAACACCACTGTTCATAGACACCGGGACAGGGGACTCACGACTGGAAACACCACTGTTCATAGAAACCGGAACAGCGGACACACTACTGGAAACACCACAGTCCATAGACACTGGGACAGGAGACTCACTACTGGAAACACCACTGTTCATAGACACCGGGACAGGGGACTCACTACTGGAAGCACCACTGTTCACAGACACCGGGACAGGGGACTCACGACTGGAAACACAACTGTTCATAGACATCGGGTCATGGGACTCACTACTGGAAACGCCATTGTTCACAGACAGCGGAACAGGGGTCTCAATACTGGAAACACCACTGTTCATACACACCGGGAAATGTGCCTCACTACTGGAAACTGCACTTTTCATAGACACCGGGAAAGGGACACACTACTAGAAAAGCACTGTTAATAGACACCGGGACAGGGGACTCACTACTGGAAACACCACTGTTCACAGACACCAGGACAGGGGTCTCACTACTGGAAACAGCACTGTTCATAGACACCGGGACAGGGGACTCACCACTGGAAACGCCACTGTTCATAGACACCGGGACAGGGGACTCACTACTGGAAACACCACTGTTCACAGACACCGGGACAGGGGACTCACGACTGGAAACAGCACTATTCATAGACACCGGGACAGGGGACTCAATGCTGGAAACACAACTGTTCACAGACACCGGGACAGGGGACTCACTGCTGGAATCTCCACTGTTCATAGACACCACGGCAGGGGATTCACTACTGGAAACACCACTGTTCATAGACACCGGGACAGGGGACTCACTAATGGAAAAACCACTGTCCATAGACACCGGGACAGGGACTCACTTCTGGTAACACAACTGTTCATAGATGCCGGGACAGGGGACTCACTGCTGGAAACACCACTGTTCATAGACACCGGGACAGGGGACTCACTACTGGAAACACCACTGTACATAGACACCGGGACAGGGGATTCACTGCTGGAAACACCACTGTTCATAGACACCGGGACAGGGGACTCACTGCTGGAAGAACCATTGTTCATACACATGGGGCAGGGGCCTCACTAATGGAAACAGCACTTTTCATAGACACCGGGACAGGGGACACACTACTCGAAAACCACTGTTAATTGACACCGGGATAGGGGACTCACTACTGGAAACACCACTGTTCATAGACACCAGGACAGGGGACTCACTACTGGAAGCAGCACTGTTCATAGACACCGGGACAGGGGACTCACTACTGGAAACACCACTGTTCATAGACACGGGTACAGGGGATTCACCACTGGAAACACCACTTTCCATAGACACCGGGACTGGGGACTCACTACTGGAAGCACCACTGTTCATAGACACCGGGACAGGGGACTCACTACTGGAAACACCACTGTCCACAGACACCGGGGCAGGGGACTCACTACTGGAAACAGCACTTTTCATAGACACCACGGCAGGGGATTCACTACTGGAAACACCACTGTTCATAGACACCGGGACAGGGGACTCACAACAGGAAACACCACTGTTCATAGACACCGGTACAGGTGAATCACTACCGGAAACTCCGCCGTTTATACACAACACGACAGGGGACTCAGTACTGGAAACACCACTGTCCATAGACACCGGGACAGGGACTCACTACTGGTAACACAACTGTTCATAGACGCCGGGACAGGGGACTCACTGCTGGAAACACCACTGTTCATAGACACCGGGACAGGGGACTCACTACTGGAAACAGCACTGTACATAGACACCGGGACAGGGGACTCACTACTGGAAACACCATTGTTCATAGACACCGGGACAGGGGACTCAGTACTGGAAGAACCATTGTTCATACACATGGGGCAGGGGCCTCACTAATGGAAACAGCACTTTTCAAAGACACCGGGGCATGGGACACACTACTCGAAAACCACTGTTAATAGACACCGGGACATGGGACTCGCTACTGGAAACACCACTGTTCATAAACACCAGGACAGGGGACTCACTACTGGAAACAGCACTGTTCATAGACACCGGGACAGGGGACTCACTACTGGAAACACCACTGTTCATAGACACCAGGACAGGGGACTCACTACTGGAAACAGCACTGTTCATAGACACCGGGACAGGGGACTCACTACTGGAAACACCACTGTTCATAGACACGGGTACAGGGGATTCACCACTGGAAACACCACATTTCATAGACACCGGGACTGGGGACTCACTACTGGAAACACCACTGTTCATAGACACCGGGACAGGGGACTCACTACTGGAAACACCACTGTTCACTGACACCGGGACAGGGGACTCACTACTGGAAACGTCACTTTTCATAGACACTTTGACAGGGAACTCAATGCTGGAAACACCACTGTGCACAGACACCGGGACAGGGGACTCTCTGCTGGAATCTCCACTGTTCATAGACACCATGGCAGGGGATTCACTACTGGAAACACCACTGTTCATAGACCCCGGGACAGGGGACTCACTACTGGAAACACCACTGTTCATAGACACCGGGACAGGGGACTCACTAGTGGAAACACCCCTGTTTATACACACCGGGACAGGGGACTCACTACTGGAAACACCACTGTTCATAGACACCGGGACACGGGACTCACTGCTGGAAACACCACAGTTCATTGAAAGTGGGACCGGGGACTCACTACTGGAAACTCCACTGGTCATAGACACCGGGACAGGGGACTCAATGCTGGAATCACTGCTGTTCATGGACACCAGGACAGGGGACTCACTACTGGATACACCACTGTTCATAAACACCGGGACAGGGGACTCACTACTGGAAACACCACTGTCCATAGACACCGTGACAGGGGACTCACTACTGGAAACACCACTGTTCACAGACACGGGGACAGGGGACTCACTGATGGATACAGCACTTTTCATAGCCACCGGGACAGGCGACTCAATACTGGAAACACGATTGTTTATAGACACCACGACAGGGGACTCACTACAGGAAACACCACTGCCCATAGACACCGGGATAGGACTCACGACTGGAAACACCACTGATCATAGACACCGGGACAGGGGACTCACTACTGGAAGCAGCACTCTTCATAGACACCGGGACAGGGGATTCACGACTGGAAACACCACTGTTCATAGACACCGGGACAGGGGAGTCACTACTGGAAACACAACTGTTCATAGACACAGGGATAGGGGACTCACTACTGGAAACACCACAGTTTATAGACACCGGGATAGGGGACTCACTACTGGCAACACCACTGTTCATAGACACCGGGACAGGGGAGTCACTACTGGAAACACCACTGTTCACAGACAGCGGGACAGGGGTCTTACTATTGGAAACACCACTCTTCATAGACACCGGGACAGGGGACACACTACTGGAAACACCACTGTTCATAGACACCGGGACAGGGGACTCACTACTGTAAACACCCATGTCCATAGGCTCCTGGACAGGGGACTCACTACTGGAAACACCACTGTTCATAGACACCAGGACAGGGGATTCACTACTGGAAACACCACTGTTCATAGACACCGGGAAAGGGGACTCACTACTGGAAACACCACTGTTCATAGACACCGGGACAGGGGACTCACTACTGGATACGCCACTGTTCATACACACCGTGAAAGGTGCCTCATTACTGGAAACAGCACTTTTCATAGACACCGGGACAGGGGACTCGCTGCTGGAAACGCCACTGTTCATAGACACCGGGACAGAGCACTCACTGCTGGAAACACCACTGTTCACAGACACCGGGACAGCGGACTCACTACTGGAAACACCACTGTTCATTGACACCGGGACAGAGGACTCACTGTTGGAAACACCCCTGTTCACAGGCACCGGGACAGGGGACACACTACTGGAAAAACCACTGTTCATAGACACCGGGACAGAGGACTCACTGCTGGAAACACCACTGTTCATAGACACCGGGACAGGGGGCTCACTACTGGAAACACCACTGTTCATAGACACTGGGACAGAGGACTCACAGCTGGAAACACCGCTGTTCATAGTCACCGGGACAGGAGACTCACTACTGGGAACACCACTGTTCATAGACACCACGGCACGGGACTCACGACTGGAAACACCACTGTTCCCAGACACCGGGACAGAGGACTCACTGCTGGAAACACCGCTGTTCACACACACCGGGACAGGGGACTCACTACTGGAAACATCACTGATCATAGACACCTGGACAGGGGACTCACTACTGGAAACACCACTGTCCATAGACAATGGGACAGGAGACTCACTAATGGAAACACCACTGTTCATAGACACCGGTACAGGGGACTCACTACTGGAAACACCACTGTTCACAGACACCGGGACAGGGGACTCACTACTGGAAACACAAATGTTCATAGACATTGGGTCACGGAACTCACTACTGGAAACACCACTGTTCATAGACACCGGGACAGGGGACACACTACTGGAAACACCAGTGTTCATAGACACCGGGACAGCGGACTCACTACTGGAAACACCACTGTTCATAGACACCGGGTCAGGTGAATCACTAATGGAAGCACCACTGTTCACAGACAGCGGGACAGGGGACACACTACTGGAAACAGAACTGTTCACAGACAGCGGGACAGGGGACACACTACTGGAAACACCAATGTTGATAGACACCAGGACAGGGAACTCTCTAATGGTAACACCACTGTTCATAGACACCAGGACAGGGGCACACTAATGCAAACACCACTGTTCATATACCCCGGGACAGGGGACTCAATGCTGGAAACACCACTGCTCATAGACACCGGGACATGGGACTCACTTATGGAAACACCACAGTTCATAGACACCGGGACAGGGGACACACTAATGGAAACACCACTGTTCATATACCCCGGGACAGGGAACTCACTGCTGGAAACACCACTGCTCATAGACACCGGGACATGGGACACACTACTGGAAACACCACTGTTCATAGGCACCGGGACATGGGATTCACAACTGGATACACCACTGTTCATAGACACCGGGTCAGGGGACTCACTACTGGAAACACCACTGTTCATATACAACGGGACAGGTGTCTCACTACTGGAAACACCACTGTTCATAGACACCGGGACAGGGAACTCACGACTGGAAACACCACAGTTCATAGACAGTGGGACCGGGGACTCACTACTGGAAACTCCACTGGTCATAGACACCGGGACAGGGGACTCACTACTGGAAACACCACTGTTCATCGACACCGGGACAGGGGACTCACTACTGGAAACACCAGTGTTCATGGACACCAGGACAGGGGACTCACGACTGGAAACACCACTGTTCATAGACACTGGAACAGGGGACTCACTACTGGAAACATCACTGTTCATAGACACCGGGACAGGGGACTCACTGCTGGAAGCACTGCTGTTCATGGACACCAGGACAGGGGACTCACAACTGGAAACACCACTGTTCATAGACACCGGGACAGGGGACTCACTACTGGAAACACCACTGTTCATAGAAAGCGGGCCAGGGGACTCACTACTGGAAACAGAACTGTTCATAGACACTGGGACAGGGGACACACTACCGGAAACACTACTGTTCATAGACACCGGGAGAGGGGACTCACTACTGGAAACACCACTGTTCATAGACACCGGGACAGGGGACTCACTACTGGAAACACCACTGTTCATACACACCGGGACAGGGGTCTCACTACTGGAAACACCACTCTTCATAGACACCGGGACAGGGGACTCACTACTGGAAACACCACTGTTCACAGACACCGTGACAGGGGAGTCTCTACTGGAAACACCACTGTTCATAGACATGGGGACAGGGGACTCACTACTGGAAACACCACTGTTCATAGACACCTGTACAGGGGACTCACTGCTGGAAGCACCACTGTTCATAGACACCACGACAGGGGACTCATTACCGGAAACACCACCGTTCATACACACCGGGAAAGGGGCCTCATTTCTGGATACAGCACTTTTCATAGACACCGGGACAGGTGACTCGCTACTGGAAACACCACTGTTCATAGACACCGGGACAGAGGACTCACTGCTGGAAACACCACTGTTCACAGACACCGGAACAGAGTCTCACTGCTGGAAACACAACTGTTCATACACACCGGGACAGGGGTCTCACTACTGGAAACACCACTGTTCACAGACACCGGGACAGGGGACTCACTACTGGAAACACAACTGTTCATAGCCACCGGGACAGGGGTCTCACTACTGGAAACACCACTGTTCATAGACACCGGGACAGGTGACTCGCTACTGGATACACAACTGTTCATAGACACCGGGACAGAGGACTCACTGCTGGAAACACCACTGTTCACAGACACCGGAACAGGGGACTCACTGCTGGAAACACAACTGCTCATATACACCGGGACAGGGGACTCACTACTGGAAACACCACTGTTCACAGACACCGGGACAGGGGACTCACTACTGGAAACACCACTGTCCATAGACACCGGGACAGGGGACTCACTACTGGAAACAGCACTGTTCACAGACACCGAGACAGGGGATTCACTGCTGGAAACACAACTGTTCATAGACACCGGGACAGGGGATTCACTACTGGAAACACCACTGTTCATAGACACCGGGACAGGGGACTCACTACTGGAAACACCACTGTTCATAGTCATCGGGTCAGGGGACTCACTACTGGAAGCACCACTGTTCATAAACACCGGGACAGGGGACTCACTACTGGAAACACCACTGTTCATAGACACCGGGTCAGGGGACTCATTAGTTGAAGCACCACAATTCATTGACACCGGGACAGGGGTCTCACTACTGGAAACACCACTGTTCATAGACATCGGGTCATGGGACTCACTACTGGAATCACCACTGTTCAAAGACACCGGGTCAGGGGACTCACTCGTTGAAACAGCACAATTCATAGACACCGGGACAGGGGACTCACAACTGGAAACACCACTGTTCATAGACACCGGGACAGGGGACACACTACTGGAAACGCCCCTGTTCACAGACACCGGGACAGGGGACTCACTACTGGAAGCACCACTGTTCATAGACACCGGGACAGGCGACTCACTACTGGAAACACCACTGTTTATAGAAAGCGGGACAGGGGACTCACTACTGGAAACAGAACTGTTCATAGACACCGGTACAGGGGACACACTACCGGAAACACCACTGTTCATAGACACCGGGACAGGGGACTCACTATTGGAAACACCACTGTTCATAGACACCAGGACAGGGGACTCACTACTGGAAACAGCACTCTTCATAGACACCGGGACAGGGGACTCACTACTGGAAACACCACTGTTCATAGACATCGGGTCATGGGACACACTACCGGAAACACCACTGTTCATAGACAGCGGGTCAGGGGATTCACTAGTTGAAACACCACAATTCATAGACACCGGGACAGGGGACTCACGACTGGAAACACCACTGTTCATAGACACCGAGACAGGGGACTCACTACTGGAAACACCACTGTTCACAGACACCATGACAGGGGAGTCTCTACTGGAAACACCACTGTTCATAGACACCGGGAGAGGGGACTCACTACTGGAAACACCACTGTTCATAGACACCGGGACAGGGGACTCACTGCTGGAAACACCACTGTTCATAGACATCGGGTCAGGGCACTCACTACTGGAAACACCACTGTTCATAGACACCGGGTCAGGGGACTCATCAGTTGAAACACCACAATTCATTGACACCGGGACAGGGGACTCACTACTGGAAACACCACTGTTCATAGACATCGTGTCATGGGACTCACTACTGGAAACACCACTGTTCATAGACACCAGGTCAGGGGACTCACTTGTTGAAACAGCACAATTCATAGACACCGGGACAGGGGACTCAGCACTGGAAACACCACTGTTCATAGACACCGGGACAGGGGACTCACTACTGGAAACACCACTGTTCATAGACACCAGGACAGGGGACTCACTACTGGAAACAGCACTCTTCATAGACACCGGGACAGGGGACTCACTACTGGAAACACCACTGTTCATAGACATCGGGTCATGGGACTCACTACCAGAAACACCACTGTTCATAGACAGCGGGTCAGGGGATTCACTAGTTGAAACACCACAATTCATAGACACCGGGACAGGGGACTCACTACTGGAAACACCACTGTTCATAGACACCGGGACAGGGGACACACTACTGGAAACGCCACTGTTCACAGACACCGGGACAGGGGACTCACTACTGGAAGCACCACTGTTCATAGACACCGGGACAGGGGACTCACTACTGGAAACACCACTGATCATAGAAAGCGGGACAGGGGACTCACTACTGGAAACAGAACTGTTCATAGACACCGGTACAGGGGACACACTACCGGAAACACCACTGTTCATAGACACCGGGACAGAGGACTCACTACTGGAAACACCACTTTTCATAGACACCAGGACAGGGGACTCACTACTGGAAACAGCACTCTTCATAGACACCGGGACAGGGGACTCACTACTGGAAACACCACTGTTCATAGACATCGGGTCATGGGACTCACTACCGGAAACACCACTCTTCATAGACAGCGGGTCAGGGGATTCACCAGTTGAAACACCACAATTCATAGACCCCGGGACAGGGGACTCACGACTGGAAACACCACTGTTCATAGACACCGGGACAGGGGACTCACTACTGGAAACACCACTGTTCACAGACACCATGACTTGGGAGTCTCTACTGGAAACACCACTGTTCATAGACACCGGGAGAGGGGACTCACTCCTGGAAACACCACTGTTCATAGACACCGGGACAGGGGACTCACTGCTGGAAACACCACTGTTCATCGACATCGGGTCAGGGCACTCACTACTGGAAACACCACTGTTCATAGACACCGGGTCAGGGGACTCATTAGTTGAAACACCACAATTCATTGACACCGGGACAGGGGACTCTCTACTGGAAACACCACTGTTCATAGACATCGTGTCATGGGACTCACTACTGGAAACACCACTGTTCATAGACACCAGGTCAGGGGACTCATTTGTTGAAACAGCACAATTCATAGACACCGGGACAGGGGACTCAGCACTGGAAACACCACTGTTCATAGACACCGGGACAGGGGACTCACTACTGGAAACACTACTGTTCATAGACACCAGGACAGGGGACTCACTACTGGAAACAGCACTCTTCATAGACACCGGGACAGGGGACTCACTACTGGAAACACCACTGTTCATAGACATCGGGTCATGGGACTCACTACCGGAAACACCACTGTTCATAGACAGCGGGTCAGGGGATTCACTAGTTGAAACACCACAATTCATAGACACCGGGACAGGGGACTCATGACTGGAAACACCACTGTTCATAGACACCGGGACAGGGGACTCACTACTGGAAACACCACTGTTCACAGACACCATGACAGGGGAGTCTCTACTGGAAACACCACTGTTCATAGACACCGGGAGAGGGGACTCACTACTGGAAACACCACTGTTCATAGACACCGGGACAGGGGACTCACTGCTGGAAACACCACTGTTCATAGACATCGGGTCAGGGCACTCACTACTGGAAACACCACTGTTCATAGACACCGGGTCAGGGGACTCATTAGTTGAAACACCACAATTCATTGACACCGGGACAGGGGACTCACTACTGGAAACACCACTGTTCATAGACATCGTGTCATGGGACTCACTACTGGAAACACCACTGTTCATAGACACCAGGTCAGGGGACTCACTTGTTGAAACAGCACAATTCATAGACACCGGGACAGGGGACTCAGCACTGGAAACACCACTGTTCATAGACACCGGGACAGGGGACTCACTATTGGAAACACCACTGTTCATAGACACCGGGACAGAGGACTCACTGCTGGAAACACCACTGTTCATAGACACCGGGACAGGGGACTCACTACTGGAAACACAACTGTTCAAAGACACCGGGACAGAGGACTCAATGCTGGAAATGCCACTGTTCACAGACACCGGAACAGGGTCTCACTGCTGGAAACACAACTGTTCATAGACACCGGGACAGGGGTCTCACTATTGGAAACACCACTGTTCACAGACACCGGGACAGGGGACTCACTGCTGGAAACACAACTGTTCATAGACACCGGGACAGGGGACTCACTACTCGAAACACCACTGTTCATAGACACCGGGACAGAGGACTCACTGCTGGAAACACCACTGTTCACAGACACCGGAACAGGGGACTCACTGCTGGAAACACAACTGTTCATAGACACCGGGACAGGGGTCTCACTACTGGAAACACCACTGTT
Source organism: Somniosus microcephalus (assembly GCF_052327205.1). Taxonomy (NCBI): domain Eukaryota; kingdom Metazoa; phylum Chordata; class Chondrichthyes; order Squaliformes; family Somniosidae; genus Somniosus; species Somniosus microcephalus. Next base: position 950,289 of record NW_028225179.1, on the reverse strand, counting down.
CACAGACACCGGGACAGGGGACTCACTGCTGGAAACACAACTGTTCATAGACACCGGGACAGGGGACTCACTACTGGAAACAACACTGTTCATAGACACCGGGACAGGGGACTCACTACTGGAAACACTACTGTTCATAGACACCGGGACAGGGGACTCACTACTGGAAACACCACTGTTCACAGACACCGGGACAGGGGAATCACTGCCGGAAACACAACTGTTCATAGACACCGGGACAGGGGACTCATTACTGGAAACACCACTGTTCACAGACACGGGGACAGGGGACTCACTACTGGAAACGGCACTTTTCCTAGACACCAGCACTGGGGACTCACATTCGGAAAGACCACTGTTGATAGACACCACGGCAGGGGACTCACTACTGGAAACACCACCGTTCATAGACACCAGGACAGGGGACTCATTACTTGAAACACCACTGTTCATAGACACCGGGACAGAGGACTCACTGCTGGAAACACCACTGTTCACAGACACGGGGACAGGGGACTCACTACTGGAAACAGCAGTTTTCATAGACACCAGGACTGGGGACTCACAGCTGGAAAGAGCACCGTTCATAGAAACCACGGCAGTGGACTCACTACTGGAAAATCCACTGTTCATAGACAACACGACAGGGAACTCATTACCGGAAACACCACTGTTCATACACACCGGGAAAGGGGCCTCATTTCTGGATACAGCACTTTTCATAGACACCGGGACAGAGGATTCACTGCTGGAAACACCACTGTTCACAGACACCGGGACAGAGGACTCACTACTGGAAACACCACTGTTCACAGACACCGGGACAGAGGACTCACTGCTGGAAACACCACTGTTCACAGACACCGGGACAGGGGGCACACTACTGGAAACACCACTGTTCATAGACACCGGGACAGGGGACTCACTACTGGAAACACAACTGTTCATAGACACCGGGTCAGGGGACTCACTACTGGATACACCACCGTTCACAGACACCGGGACAGGGGACTCACTACTGGAAACACCACTGTTCAGAGAAACCAGGACAGGGGACTCACTACTGGAAACACAACTGTTCATAGACACCGGGTCCGGGAAATCACTTCTGGAAACACCACTGTTCATATACCCCGGGACAGGGGACTCACTGCTGGAAACACCACTGCTCCTAGACACCGGGACATGGGACTCACTACTGGAAACACAACTGTTCATAGACACCGGGTCAGGGGACCCACTACTGGATACACAACTGTTCACAGACACCGGGACAGGGGACTCACTACTGGAAACACCACTGTACATAGAAACCAGGACAGGGGACACACTACTCGAAAAACCACTGTTAATAGACACCGAGACAGGGGACTCACTCCTGGAAACACCACTGCTCATAGACACCGGGACTGGGGAATCACTACTGGAAACAGCACTGTTCATAGACACCGGGACAGGGGACTCACTGCTGGAAACGCCACTGTTGACAGACACCGGGACAGGGGACTCACTACTGGAAACACAACTGTTCATAGACACCGGGTCAGGGGACTCACTACTGGAAACACCACTGTTCACAGACAGCGGGACAGGAGACTCATGAGTTGAAACACCACAATTCATAGACACCGGGACAGGGGACTCACTCCTGGAAACACCACTGTTCATAGACACTGGGACAGGGGACTCACTACTGGAAACACCACTGTTCATAGGCACCGGGACATGGGATTCACAATTGGATACACCACTGTTCATAGACACCGGGACAGGTGACTCACTGCTGGAAACACCACTGTTCATATACACGGGTACAGGGGACTCACCACTGGAAACACCACTGTTCATAGACACCGGGACAGGGGGCTCACTACTGGAAACACCGCTGTTCATATACAACGGGACAGGCGTCTCACTACTGGAAACACCACTGTTCATAGACACAGGGACAAGGAACTCACTACTGGAAACACCACAGTTCATAGACAGTGGGACCGGGGACTCACTGCTGGAAACTCCACTGGTCATAGACACCGGGACAGGGGACTCACTACTGGAAACACCACTGTTCATAGACACCGGGACAGGGGACTCACTACTGGAAACACCACTGTTCATAGACACTGGAACAGGGGACTCACAACTGGAAACACCACTGTTCATAGATACCGGGACAGTGGACTCACTACTGGAAACACCACAGTTCATAGACAGTGGGACCGGGGACTCACTACTGGAAACTCCACTGGTCATAGACACCGGGACAGGGGACTCACTACTGGAAACACCACTGTTCATAGACACCGGGACAGGGGACTCACTAGTGGAAACACCACTGTTCCTGGACACCAGGACAGGGGACTCACGACTGGGAACACCACTGTTCATAGACACCGGAACAGGGGACTCACTACTGGAAACACCACTGTTCATAGAAAGCGGGACAGGGGACTCACTACTGGAAACAGAACTGTTCATAGACACCGGGACAGGGGACACACTATCGGAAACACCACTGTTCATAGACACCGGGACAGGGGTCTCACGACTGGAAACAGCACTCTTCATAGACACCGGGACAGGGGACTCACTACTGGAAACACCACTGTTCATAGACATCGGGTCATGGGACTCACTACCGGAAACACCACTGTTCATAGACAGTGGGTCAGGGGACTCACTAGTTGAAACACCACAATTCATAGACACCGGGACAGGGGACTCACTACTGGAAACACCACTGTTCATAGACACCGGGACAAGGAACTCACTACTGGAAACACCACAGTTCATAGACAGTGGGACCGGGGACTCACTGCTGGAAACTCCACTGGTCATAGACACCGGGACAGGGGACTAACTACTGGAAACACCACTGTTCATAGACACCGGGACAGGGGACTCACTACTGGAAACACCACTGTTCATAGACACCGGAACAGGGGAATCACAACTGGAAACACCACTGTTCATAGACACCGGGACAGTGGACTCACTACTGGAAACACCACAGTTCATAGACAGTGGGACCGGGGACTCACTACTGGAAACTCCACTGGTCATAGTCACCGGGACAGGGGACTCACTACTGGAAACACCACTGTTCATAGACACCGGGACAGGGGACTCACCAGTGGAAACACCACTGTTCCTGGACACCAGGACAGGGGACTCACTACTGGGAACACCACTGTTCATAGACACCGGAACAGGGGACTCACTACTGGAAACACCACTGTTCATAGAAAGCGGGACAGGGGACTCACTACTGGAAACAGAACTGTTCATAGACACCGGGACAGGGGACACACTATCGGAAACACCACTGTTCATAGACACCGGGACAGGGGACTCACTAATGGAAACACCACTGTTCATACACACCGGGACAGGGGTCTCACGACTGGAAACAGCACTCTTCATAGACACCGGGACAGGGGACTCACTACTGGAAACACCACTGTTCATAGACATCGGGTCATGGGACTCACTACCGGAAACACCACTGTTCATAGACAGTGGGTCAGGGGACTCACTAGTTGAAACACCACAATTCATAGACACCGGGACAGGGGACTCACTACTGGAAACACCACTGTTCATAGACACCGGGACAGGGGACTCACTACTGGAAACACCACTGTTCACAGACACCGTGACAGGGGAGTCTCTACTGGAAACACCACTGTTCATAGAAACCAGGAGAGGGGACTCACTACTGGAAACACCACTGTTCATAGACATGGGGACAGGGGACTCACTACTGGAAACACCACTGTTCATAGACACCTGGACAGGGGACTCACTGCTGGAAACACAACTGTTCAAAGACACCGGGACAGGTGACTCACTGCTGGAAACACAACTGTTCATAGACACCGGGACAGTGGACTCACTACTGGAAACACCACTGTTCATAGACACCGGGACAGGGGACTCACTACTGGAAACACCACTGTTCATAGACATCGGGTCAGGGCACTCACTACTGGAAGCACCACTGTTCATAGACACCGGGTCAGGGGACTCATTAGTTGAAACACCACAATTCATTGACACCGGGACAGGGGACTCACTACTGGAAACACCACTGTTCATAGACATCGGGTCATGGGACTCACTACTGGAAACACCACTGTTCATAGACACCAGGTCAGGGGACTCACTTGTTGAAACTGCACAATTCATAAACACCGGGACAGGGGACTCAGCACTGGAAACACCACTGTTCATAGACACCGGGACAGGGGACTCACTACTGGAAACGCCACTGTTCACAGACACCGGGACAGGGGACTCACTACTGGAAACACCACTGTTCATAGACACCGGGACAGGGGACTCACTACTGGAAACACCACTGTTCATAGAAAGCGGGACAGGGGACTCACTACTGGAAACAGAACTGTTCATAGCCACCGGGACAGGGGACACACTACCGGAATCACCACTGTTCATAGACACCGGGACAGGGGACTCACTACTGGAAACACCACTGTTCATAGACACCGGGACAAGGGACTCACTACTGGAAACACCACTGTTTATACACACCAGGACTGTGGACTCACTACTGGAAACACCACTCTTCATAGACACCGGGACAGGGGACTCACTACTGGAAACACCACTGTTCATAGACATCGGGTCATGGGACTCACTACCGGAAACACCACTGTTCATAGACAGCGGGTCAGGGGATTCACTGGTTGAAACACCACAATTCATAGACACCGGGACAGGGGACTCACGACTGGAAACACCACTGTTCATAGACACCGGGACAGGGGACTCACTACTGGAAACACCACTGTTCACAGACACCATGACAGGGGAGTCTCTACTGGAAACACCACTGTTCATAGACACCGGGAGAGGGGACTCACTACTGGAAACACCACTGTTCATTGACACCGGGACAGGGGACTCACTACTGGAAACAGCACTCTTCATAGACACCGGGACAGGGGACTCACTACTGGAAACACCACTGTTCATGGACACCAGGACAGGGGACTCACTACTGGAAACAGCACTCTTCATAGACACCGGGACAGGGGACTCACTACTGGAAACACCACTGTTCATAGACATCGGGTCATGGGACACACTACCGGAAACACCACTGTTCATAGACAGCGGGTCAGGGGATTCACTAGTTGAAACACCACAATTCATAGACACCGGGACAGGGGACTCACGACTGGAAACACCACTGTTCATAGACACCGAGACAGGGGACTCACTACTGGAAACACCACTGTTCACAGACACCATGACAGGGGAGTCTCTACTGGAAACACCACTGTTCATAGACACCGGGAGAGGGGACTCACTACTGGAAACACCACTGTTCATAGACACCGGGACAGGGGACTCACTGCTGGAAACACCACTGTTCATAGACATCGGGTCAGGGCACTCACTACTGGAAACACCACTGTTCATAGACACCGGGTCAGGGGACTCATCAGTTGAAACACCACAATTCATTGACACCGGGACAGGGGACTCACTACTGGAAACACCACTGTTCATAGACATCGTGTCATGGGACTCACTACTGGAAACACCACTGTTCATAGACACCAGGTCAGGGGACTCACTTGTTGAAACAGCACAATTCATAGACACCGGGACAGGGGACTCAGCACTGGAAACACCACTGTTCATAGACACCGGGACAGGGGACTCACTACTGGAAACACCACTGTTCATAGACACCAGGACAGGGGACTCACTACTGGAAACAGCACTCTTCATAGACACCGGGACAGGGGACTCACTACTGGAAACACCACTGTTCATAGACATCGGGTCATGGGACTCACTACCAGAAACACCACTGTTCATAGACAGCGGGTCAGGGGATTCACTAGTTGAAACACCACAATTCATAGACACCGGGACAGGGGACTCACTACTGGAAACACCACTGTTCATAGACACCGGGACAGGGGACACACTACTGGAAACGCCACTGTTCACAGACACCGGGACAGGGGACTCACTACTGGAAGCACCACTGTTCATAGACACCGGGACAGGGGACTCACTACTGGAAACACCACTGATCATAGAAAGCGGGACAGGGGACTCACTACTGGAAACAGAACTGTTCATAGACACCGGTACAGGGGACACACTACCGGAAACACCACTGTTCATAGACACCGGGACAGAGGACTCACTACTGGAAACACCACTGTTCATAGACACCAGGACAGGGGACTCACTACTGGAAACAGCACTCTTCATAGACACCGGGACAGGGGACTCACTACTGGAAACACCACTGTTCATAGACATCGGGTCATGGGACTCACTACCGGAAACACCACTCTTCATAGACAGCGGGTCAGGGGATTCACCAGTTGAAACACCACAATTCATAGACCCCGGGACAGGGGACTCACGACTGGAAACACCACTGTTCATAGACACCGGGACAGGGGACTCACTACTGGAAACACCACTGTTCACAGACACCATGACTTGGGAGTCTCTACTGGAAACACCACTGTTCATAGACACCGGGAGAGGGGACTCACTCCTGGAAACACCACTGTTCATAGACACCGGGACAGGGGACTCACTGCTGGAAACACCACTGTTCATCGACATCGGGTCAGGGCACTCACTACTGGAAACACCACTGTTCATAGACACCGGGTCAGGGGACTCATTAGTTGAAACACCACAATTCATTGACACCGGGACAGGGGACTCTCTACTGGAAACACCACTGTTCATAGACATCGTGTCATGGGACTCACTACTGGAAACACCACTGTTCATAGACACCAGGTCAGGGGACTCATTTGTTGAAACAGCACAATTCATAGACACCGGGACAGGGGACTCAGCACTGGAAACACCACTGTTCATAGACACCGGGACAGGGGACTCACTACTGGAAACACTACTGTTCATAGACACCAGGACAGGGGACTCACTACTGGAAACAGCACTCTTCATAGACACCGGGACAGGGGACTCACTACTGGAAACACCACTGTTCATAGTCATCGGGTCATGGGACTCACTACCGGAAACACCACTGTTCATAGACAGCGGGTCAGGGGATTCACTAGTTGAAACACCACAATTCATAGACACCGGGACAGGGGACTCATGACTGGAAACACCACTGTTCATAGACACCGGGACAGGGGACTCACTACTGGAAACACCACTGTTCACAGACACCATGACAGGGGAGTCTCTACTGGAAACACCACTGTTCATAGACACCGGGAGAGGGGACTCACTACTGGAAACACCACTGTTCATAGACACCGGGACAGGGGACTCACTGCTGGAAACACCACTGTTCATAGACATCGGGTCAGGGCACTCACTACTGGAAACACCACTGTTCATAGACACCGGGTCAGGGGACTCATTAGTTGAAACACCACAATTCATTGACACCGGGACAGGGGACTCACTACTGGAAACACCACTGTTCATAGACATCGTGTCATGGGACTCACTACTGGAAACACCACTGTTCATAGACACCAGGTCAGGGGACTCACTTGTTGAAACAGCACAATTCATAGACACCGGGACAGGGGACTCAGCACTGGAAACACCACTGTTCATAGACACCGGGACAGGGGACTCACTATTGGAAACACCACTGTTCATAGACACCGGGACAGAGGACTCACTGCTGGAAACACCACTGTTCATAGACACCGGGACAGGGGACTCACTACTGGAAACACAACTGTTCAAAGACAACGGGACAGAGGACTCAATGCTGGAAATGCCACTGTTCACAGACACCGGAACAGGGTCTCACTGCTGGAAACACAACTGTTCATAGACACCGGGACAGGGGTCTCACTATTGGAAACACCACTGTTCACAGACACCGGGACAGGGGACTCACTGCTGGAAACACAACTGTTCATAGACACCGGGACAGGGGACTCACTACTCGAAACACCACTGTTCATAGACACCGGGACAGAGGACTCACTGCTGGAAACACCACTGTTCACAGACACCGGAACAGGGGACTCACTGCTGGAAACACAACTGTTCATAGACACCGGGACAGGGGTCTCACTACTGGAAACACCACTGTTCACAGACACCGGGACAGGGGACTCACTGCTGGAAACACAACTGTTCATAGACACCGGGACAGGGGACTCACTACTGGAAACAACACTGTTCATAGACACCGGGACAGGGGACTCACTACTGGAAACACTACTGTTCATAGACACCGGGACAGGGGACTCACTACTGGAAACACCACTGTTCACAGACACCGGGACAGGGGAATCACTGCCGGAAACACAACTGTTCATAGACACCGGGACAGGGGACTCATTACTGGAAACACCACTGTTCACAGACACGGGGACAGGGGACTCACTACTGGAAACGGCACTTTTCCTAGACACCAGCACTGGGGACTCACATTCGGAAAGACCACTGTTGATAGACACCACGGCAGGGGACTCACTACTGGAAACACCACCGTTCATAGACACCAGGACAGGGGACTCATTACTTGAAACACCACTGTTCATAGACACCGGGACAGAGGACTCACTGCTGGAAACACCACTGTTCACAGACACGGGGACAGGGGACTCACTACTGGAAACAGCAGTTTTCATAGACACCAGGACTGGGGACTCACAGCTGGAAAGAGCACCGTTCATAGAAACCACGGCAGTGGACTCACTACTGGAAAATCCACTGTTCATAGACAACACGACAGGGAACTCATTACCGGAAACACCACTGTTCATACACACCGGGAAAGGGGCCTCATTTCTGGATACAGCACTTTTCATAGACACCGGGACAGAGGATTCACTGCTGGAAACACCACTGTTCACAGACACCGGGACAGAGGACTCACTACTGGAAACACCACTGTTCACAGACACCGGGACAGAGGACTCACTGCTGGAAACACCACTGTTCACAGACACCGGGACAGGGGGCACACTACTGGAAACACCACTGTTCATAGACACCGGGACAGGGGACTCACTACTGGAAACACAACTGTTCATAGACACCGGGTCAGGGGACTCACTACTGGATACACCACCGTTCACAGACACCGGGACAGGGGACTCACTACTGGAAACACCACTGTTCAGAGAAACCAGGACAGGGGACTCACTACTGGAAACACAACTGTTCATAGACACCGGGTCCGGGAAATCACTTCTGGAAACACCACTGTTCATATACCCCGGGACAGGGGACTCACTGCTGGAAACACCACTGCTCCTAGACACCGGGACATGGGACTCACTACTGGAAACACAACTGTTCATAGACACCGGGTCAGGGGACCCACTACTGGATACACAACTGTTCACAGACACCGGGACAGGGGACTCACTACTGGAAACACCACTGTACATAGAAACCAGGACAGGGGACACACTACTCGAAAAACCACTGTTAATAGACACCGAGACAGGGGACTCACTCCTGGAAACACCACTGCTCATAGACACCGGGACTGGGGAATCACTACTGGAAACAGCACTGTTCATAGACACCGGGACAGGGGACTCACTGCTGGAAACGCCACTGTTGACAGACACCGGGACAGGGGACTCACTACTGGAAACACAACTGTTCATAGACACCGGGTCAGGGGACTCACTACTGGAAACACCACTGTTCACAGACAGCGGGACAGGAGACTCATGAGTTGAAACACCACAATTCATAGACACCGGGACAGGGGACTCACTCCTGGAAACACCACTGTTCATAGACACTGGGACAGGGGACTCACTACTGGAAACACCACTGTTCATAGGCACCGGGACATGGGATTCACAATTGGATACACCACTGTTCATAGACACCGGGACAGGTGACTCACTGCTGGAAACACCACTGTTCATATACACGGGTACAGGGGACTCACCACTGGAAACACCACTGTTCATAGACACCGGGACAGGGGGCTCACTACTGGAAACACCGCTGTTCATATACAACGGGACAGGCGTCTCACTACTGGAAACACCACTGTTCATAGACACAGGGACAAGGAACTCACTACTGGAAACACCACAGTTCATAGACAGTGGGACCGGGGACTCACTGCTGGAAACTCCACTGGTCATAGACACCGGGACAGGGGACTCACTACTGGAAACACCACTGTTCATAGACACCGGGACAGGGGACTCACTACTGGAAACACCACTGTTCATAGACACTGGAACAGGGGACTCACAACTGGAAACACCACTGTTCATAGATACCGGGACAGTGGACTCACTACTGGAAACACCACAGTTCATAGACAGTGGGACCGGGGACTCACTACTGGAAACTCCACTGGTCATAGACACCGGGACAGGGGACTCACTACTGGAAACACCACTGTTCATAGACACCGGGACAGGGGACTCACTAGTGGAAACACCACTGTTCCTGGACACCAGGACAGGGGACTCACGACTGGGAACACCACTGTTCATAGACACCGGAACAGGGGACTCACTACTGGAAACACCACTGTTCATAGAAAGCGGGACAGGGGACTCACTACTGGAAACAGAACTGTTCATAGACACCGGGACAGGGGACACACTATCGGAAACACCACTGTTCATAGACACCGGGACAGGGGTCTCACGACTGGAAACAGCACTCTTCATAGACACCGGGACAGGGGACTCACTACTGGAAACACCACTGTTCATAGACATCGGGTCATGGGACTCACTACCGGAAACACCACTGTTCATAGACAGTGGGTCAGGGGACTCACTAGTTGAAACACCACAATTCATAGACACCGGGACAGGGGACTCACTACTGGAAACACCACTGTTCATAGACACCGGGACAAGGAACTCACTACTGGAAACACCACAGTTCATAGACAGTGGGACCGGGGACTCACTGCTGGAAACTCCACTGGTCATAGACACCGGGACAGGGGACTAACTACTGGAAACACCACTGTTCATAGACACCGGGACAGGGGACTCACTACTGGAAACACCACTGTTCATAGACACCGGAACAGGGGAATCACAACTGGAAACACCACTGTTCATAGACACCGGGACAGTGGACTCACTACTGGAAACACCACAGTTCATAGACAGTGGGACCGGGGACTCACTACTGGAAACTCCACTGGTCATAGTCACCGGGACAGGGGACTCACTACTGGAAACACCACTGTTCATAGACACCGGGACAGGGGACTCACCAGTGGAAACACCACTGTTCCTGGACACCAGGACAGGGGACTCACTACTGGGAACACCACTGTTCATAGACACCGGAACAGGGGACTCACTACTGGAAACACCACTGTTCATAGAAAGCGGGACAGGGGACTCACTACTGGAAACAGAACTGTTCATAGACACCGGGACAGGGGACACACTATCGGAAACACCACTGTTCATAGACACCGGGACAGGGGACTCACTAATGGAAACACCACTGTTCATACACACCGGGACAGGGGTCTCACGACTGGAAACAGCACTCTTCATAGACACCGGGACAGGGGACTCACTACTGGAAACACCACTGTTCATAGACATCGGGTCATGGGACTCACTACCGGAAACACCACTGTTCATAGACAGTGGGTCAGGGGACTCACTAGTTGAAACACCACAATTCATAGACACCGGGACAGGGGACTCACTACTGGAAACACCACTGTTCATAGACACCGGGACAGGGGACTCACTACTGGAAACACCACTGTTCACAGACACCGTGACAGGGGAGTCTCTACTGGAAACACCACTGTTCATAGAAACCAGGAGAGGGGACTCACTACTGGAAACACCACTGTTCATAGACATGGGGACAGGGGACTCACTACTGGAAACACCACTGTTCATAGACACCTGGACAGGGGACTCACTGCTGGAAACACAACTGTTCAAAGACACCGGGACAGGTGACTCACTGCTGGAAACACAACTGTTCATAGACACCGGGACAGTGGACTCACTACTGGAAACACCACTGTTCATAGACACCGGGACAGGGGACTCACTACTGGAAACACCACTGTTCATAGACATCGGGTCAGGGCACTCACTACTGGAAGCACCACTGTTCATAGACACCGGGTCAGGGGACTCATTAGTTGAAACACCACAATTCATTGACACCGGGACAGGGGACTCACTACTGGAAACACCACTGTTCATAGACATCGGGTCATGGGACTCACTACTGGAAACACCACTGTTCATAGACACCAGGTCAGGGGACTCACTTGTTGAAACTGCACAATTCATAAACACCGGGACAGGGGACTCAGCACTGGAAACACCACTGTTCATAGACACCGGGACAGGGGACTCACTACTGGAAACGCCACTGTTCACAGACACCGGGACAGGGGACTCACTACTGGAAACACCACTGTTCATAGACACCGGGACAGGGGACTCACTACTGGAAACACCACTGTTCATAGAAAGCGGGACAGGGGACTCACTACTGGAAACAGAACTGTTCATAGCCACCGGGACAGGGGACACACTACCGGAATCACCACTGTTCATAGACACCGGGACAGGGGACTCACTACTGGAAACACCACTGTTCATAGACACCAGGACTGTGGACTCACTACTGGAAACACCACTCTTCATAGACACCGGGACAGGGGACTCACTACTGGAAACACCACTGTTCATAGACATCGGGTCATGGGACTCACTACCGGAAACACCACTGTTCATAGACAGCGGGTCAGGGGATTCACTGGTTGAAACACCACAATTCATAGACACCGGGACAGGGGACTCACGACTGGAAACACCACTGTTCATAGACACCGGGACAGGGGACTCACTACTGGAAACACCACTGTTCACAGACACCATGACAGGGGAGTCTCTACTGGAAACACCACTGTTCATAGACACCGGGAGAGGGGACTCACTACTGGAAACACCACTGTTCATTGACACCGGGACAGGGGACTCACTACTGGAAGCACCACTGTTCATAGACATGGGGACAGGGGACTCACTACTGGAAATACCACTGTTCATAGACACCTGGACAGGGGACTCACTGCGGGAAACACCACTGTAGATAGACACCACGACAGGGGACTCATTACCGGAAACACCACCGTTCATACACACCGGGAAAGGGGCCTCATTTCTGGATGCAGCACTTTTGATAGACACCGGGACAGGTGACTCGCTACTGGAAACACCACTGTTCATAGACACCGGGACAGAGGACTCAATGCTGGAAACGCCACTGTTCACAGACACCGGAACAGGGTCTCTCTGCTGGAAACACAACTGTTCATAGACACCGGGACAGGGGACTCACTACTGGAAACACCACTGTTCACAGACACCGGGACAGGGGACTCACTGCTGGAAACACAACTGTTCATAGACACCGGGACAGGGGACTCACTACTGGAAACACTACTGTTCATAGACACCGGGACAGGGGACTCACTACTGGAAACACTACTGTTCATAGACACCGGGACAGGGGACTCACTACTGGAAACACTACTGTTCATAGACACCGGGACAGGGGACTCACTGCTGGAAACACCACTGTTCACAGACACCGGGACAGGGGACTCACTGCTGGAAACACAACTGTTCATAGACACCGGGACAGGGGTCTCACGACTGGAAACACCACTGTTCATAGACACCGGGACAGGTGACTCGCTACTGGAAGCACAACTGTTCATAGACACCGGGACAGGGGTATCACTACTGGAAACACCACTGTTGACAGACACCGGGACAGGGGACTCACTACTGGAAACACCACTGTTCACAGACACCGGGACAGGGGACTCACTGCTGGAAAAACAACTGTTCATAGACACCGGGACAGGGGACTCACTACTGGAAACACCACTGTTCACAGACACCGGGACAGGGGACTCACTGCTGGAAACACCACTGTCCATAGACACCGGGACAGGGGACTCACTACTGGAAACAGCACTGTTCACAGACACCGGGACAGGGGATTCACTGCTGGAAACACAACTGTTCATAGACACCGGGACAGGGGACTCATTACTGGAAACACCACTGTTCATAGACACCGGGACAGGGGACTCACTTCTGGAAACACCAATGTTCATAGACACCGGGACAGGGGACTCACTACTGGAAACACCACTGTTCACAGACACCGGGACAGGGGAATCACTGCCGGAAACACAACTGTTCATAGACACCGGGACAGGGGACTCACTGCTGGAAACACCACTGTTCACAGACACCGGAACAAGGGCCTCAGTATTGGAAACAGCACTGTTCACAGACACGGGGACAGGGGACTCACTACTGGAAACAGCACTTTTCATAGACACCAGGACTGGGGACTCACAGCTGGAAAGACCACTGTTCATAGAAACCACGGCAGGGGACTCACTACTGGAAACTCCACTGTTCATAGACACCGGGACAGGTGACTCGCTACTGGAAGCACAACTGTTCATAGACAGCGGGACAGAGGACTCACTGCTGGAAACACCACTGTTCACAGACACCAGAACAGGGGACTCATTGCTGGAAACACAACTGTTCATAGACACCGGGACAGGGGTATCACTACTGGAAACACCACTGTTCACAGACACCGGGACAGGGGACTCACTGCTGGAAAAACAACTGTTCATAGACACCGGGACAGGGGACTCACTACTGGAAACACCACTGTTCACAGACACCGGGACAGGGGACTCACTGCTGGAAACACCACTGTCCATAGACACCGGGACAGGGGACTCACTACTGGAAACAGCACTGTTCACAGACACCGGGACAGGGGATTCACTGCTGGAAACACAACTCTTCATAGACACCGGGACAGGGGACTCATTACTGGAAACACCACTGTTCATAGACACCGGGACAGGGGACTCACTTCTGGAAACACCACTGTTCATAGACACCGGGACAGGGGACTCACTGCTGGAAACACCACTGTTCACAGACACCGGGACAGGGGAATCACTGCCGGAAACACAACTGTTCATAGACACCGGGACAGGGGACACATTACTGGAAACACCACTGTTCACAGACACGGGGACAGGGGACTCACTACTGGAAACAGCACTTTTCATAGACACCAGGACTGGGGACTCACAGCTGGAAAGACCACTGTTGATAGACACCACGGCAGGGTCTCACTACTGGAAACACCACCGTTCATAGACACCAGGACAGGGGACCCATTACTTGAAACACCACTGTTCACAGACACCGGGACAGGGGACTCATTACTGGAAACACCACTGTTCATAGACACCGGGACAGAGGACTCACTGCTGGAAACACCACTGTTCACAGACACCGGAACAGGGGCCTCGGTATTGGAAACAGCACTGTTCACAGACACGGGGACAGGGGACTCACTACTGGAAACAGCACTTTTCATACACACCAGGACTGGGGACTCACAGCTGGAAAGACCACTGTTCATAGAAACCACGGCAGGGGACTCACTACTGGAAACTCCACTGTTCATAGACAACACGACAGGGAACTCATTACTGGAAACACCACTGTTCATACACACCGGGAAAGGGGCCTCATTTCTGGATACAGCACTTTTCATAGACACCGGGACAGGTGACTCGATAGTGGAAACACGACTGTTCATAGACACCGGGACAGAGGACTCACTGGTGGAAACTCCACTGTTCACAGACACCGGGACAGGGGGCTCACTACTGGAAACACCACTGTTCATAGACATCGGGTCATGGGACTCACTACTGGAAACACCACTGTTCATAGACACCAGGTCAGGGGACTCACTTGTTGAAACTGCACAATTCATAGACACCGGGACAGGGGACTCAGCACTGGAAACACCACTGTTCATAGACACCGGGACAGGGGACACCCTACCGGAAACACCACTGTTCATAGACACCGGGACAGGGGACTCACTACTGGAAACACCACTGTTCATAGACACCGGGACAGGGGACTCACTACTGGAAACACCACTGTTTATACACACCGGGATTGTGGACTCACTACTGGAAACACCACTCTTCATAGACACCGGGACAGGGGACTCACGACTGGAAACACCACTGTTCATAGACACCGGGACAGGGGACTCACGACTGGAAACACCACTGTTCATAGACACCGGGACAGGGGACTCACTACTGGAAACACCACTGTTCACAGACACCATGACAGGGGAGTCTCTACTGGAAACACCACTGTTCATAGACACCGGGAGAGGGGACTCACTACTGGAAACACCACTGTTCATTGACACCGGGACAGGGGACTCACTACTGGAAACACCACTGTTCATAGACATGGGGACAGGGGACTCACTACTGGAAACACCACTGTTCATAGACACCTGGACAGGGGACTCACTGCGGGAAACACCACTGTACATAGACACCACGACAGGGGACTCATTACCGGCAACACCACCGTTCATACACACCGGGAAAGGGGCCTCATTTCTGGATACAGCACTTTTGATAGACACTGGGACAGGTGACTCGCTACTGGAAACACAACTGTTCATAGACACCGGGACAGGGGTATCACTACTGGAAACACCACTGTTCACAGACACCGGGACAGGGGACTCACTGCTGGAAACACAACTGTTCATAGACACCGGGACAGGGGACTCACTACTGGAAACACCACTGTTCACAGACACCGGGACAGGGGACTCACTACTGGAAACACCACTGTCCATAGACACTGGGACAGGGGACTCACTACTGGAAACAGCACTGTTCACAGACACCGGGTCAGGGGATTCACTGCTGGAAACACAACTGTTCATAGACACCGGGATAGGGGACTCATTACTGGAAACACCACTGTTCATAGACACCGGGACAGGGGACTCACTTCTGGAAACACCACTGTTCATAGACACCGGAACAGGGGACTCACTACTGGAAACACCACTGTTCACAGACACCGGGACAGGGGAATCACTGCCGGAAACACAACTGTTCATAGACGCCGGGACAGGGGACTCACTACTGGAAACACCACTGTTCATAGACACCGGGACAGGGGACTCACTACTGGAAACACCACTGTTCATAGACATCGTGTCATGGGACTCACTACTGGAAACACCACTGTTCATAGACACCAGGTCAGGGGACTCACTTGTTCAAACAGCACAATTCATAGACACCGGGACAGGGGACTCAGCACTGGAAACACCACTGTTCATAGACACCGGGACAGGGGACTCATTACTGGAAACGCCACTGTTCACAGACACCGGGACAGGGGACTCACTACTGGAAACACCACTGTTCATAGACACCGGGACAGGGGACTCACTTCTGGAAACACCACTGTTCATATTCAACGGGACAGGGGACTCACTATTGGAAACACCACTGTTCACAGACACCGGGACAGGGGAATCACTGCCGGAAACACAACTGTTCATAGACACCGGGACAGGGGACTCATTACTGGAAACACCACTGTTCACAGACACGGGGACAGGGGACTCACTACTGGAAACAGCACTTTTCATAGACACCAGGACTGGGGACTCACAGCTGGAAAGACAACTGTTGATAGACACCACGGCAGGGGACTCACTACTGGAAACACCACCGTTCATAGACACCAGGACAGGGGACTCATTACTTGAAACACCACTGTTCACAGACACCGGGACAGGGGGCTCATTACTGGAAACACCACTGTTCATAGACACCGGGAAAGAGGACTCACTGCTGGAAACACCACTGTTCACAGACACCGGAACAGGGGCCTCAGTATTGGAAACAGCACTGTTCACAGACACGGGGACAGGGGACTCACTACTGGAAACAGCACTTTTCATACACACCAGGACTGGGGACTCACAGCTGGAAAGACCACTGTTCATAGAAACCACGGCAGGGGACTCACTCCTGGAAACTCCACTGTTCATAGACAACACGACAGGGAACTCATTACTGGGAACACCACTGTTCATACACACCGGGAAAGGGGCCTCATTTCTGGATACAGCACTTTTCACAGACACCGGGACAGGGGAATCACTGCCGGAAACACAACTGTTCATACACACCGGGACAGGGGACTCATTACTGGAAACACCACTGTTCACAGACACGGGGACAGGGGACTCACTACTGGAAACAGCACTTTTCATAGACACCAGGACTGGGGACTCACAGCTGGAAAGACCACTGTTGATAGACACCACGGCAGGGTCTCACTACTGGAAACACCACCGTTCATAGACACCAGGACAGGGGACCCATTACTTGAAACACCACTGTTCACAGACACCGGGACAGGGGACTCATTACTGGAAACACCACTGTTCATAGACACCGGGACAGAGGACTCACTGCTGGAAACACCACTGTTCACAGACACCGGAACAGGGGCCTCAGTATTGGAAACAGCACTGTTCACAGACACGGGGACAGGGGACTCACTACTGGAAACAGCACTTTTCATACACACCAGGACTGGGGACTCACAGCTGGAAAGACCACTGTTCATAGAAACCACGGCAGGGGACTCACTACTGGAAACTCCACTGTTCATAGACAACACGACAGGGAACTCATTACTGGAAACACCACTGTTCATACACACCGGGAAAGGGGCCTCATTTCTGGATACAGCACTTTTCATAGACACCGGGACAGGTGACTCGATAGTGGAAACACGACTGTTCATAGACACCGGGACAGAGGACTCACTGGTGGAAACACCACTGTTCACAGACACCGGGACAGGGGGCTCACTACTGGAAACACCACTGTTCATAGACATCGGGTCATGGGACTCACTACTGGAAACACCACTGTTCATAGACACCAGGTCAGGGGACTCACTTGTTGAAACTGCACAATTCATAGACACCGGGACAGGGGACTCAGCACTGGAAACACCACTGTTCATAGACACCGGGACAGGGGACACCCTACCGGAAACACCACTGTTCATAGACACCGGGACAGGGGACTCACTACTGGAAACACCACTGTTTATACACACCGGGATTGTGGACTCACTACTGGAAACACCACTCTTCATAGACACCGGGACAGGGGACTCACTACTGGAAACACCACTGTTCATAGACACCGGGACAGGGGACTCACGACTGGAAACACCACTGTTCATAGACACCGGGACAGGGGACTCACTACTGGAAACACCACTGTTCACAGACACCATGACAGGGGAGTCTCTACTGGAAACACCACTGTTCATAGACACCGGGAGAGGGGACTCACTACTGGAAACACCACTGTTCATTGACACCGGGACAGGGGACTCACTACTGGAAACACCACTGTTCATAGACATGGGGACAGGGGACTCACTACTGGAAACACCACTGTTCATAGACACCTGGACAGGGGACTCACTGCGGGAAACACCACTGTACATAGACACCACGACAGGGGACTCATTACCGGCAACACCACCGTTCATACACACCGGGAAAGGGGCCTCATTTCTGGATACAGCACTTTTGATAGACACTGGGACAGGTGACTCGCTACTGGAAACACAACTGTTCATAGACACCGGGACAGGGGTATCACTACTGGAAACACCACTGTTCACAGACACCGCGACAGGGGACTCACTGCTGGAAACACAACTGTTCATAGACACCGGGACAGGGGACTCACTACTGGAAACACCACTGTTCACAGACACCGGGACAGGGGACTCACTACTGGAAACACCACTGTCCATAGACACTGGGACAGGGGACTCACTACTGGAAACAGCACTGTTCACAGACACCGGGTCAGGGGATTCACTGCTGGAAACACAATTGTTCATAGACACCGGGATAGGGGACTCATTACTGGAAACACCACTGTTCATAGACACCGGGACAGGGGACTCACTTCTGGAAACACCACTGTTCATAGACACCGGAACAGGGGACTCACTACTGGAAACACCACTGTTCACAGACACCGGGACAGGGGAATCACTGCCGGAAACACAAGTGTTCATAGACGCCGGGACAGGGGACTCACTACTGGAAACACCACTGTTCATAGACACCGGGACAGGGGACTCACTACTGGAAACACCACTGTTCATAGACATCGTGTCATGGGACTCACTACTGGAAACACCACTGTTCATAGACACCAGGTCAGGGGACTCACTTGTTCAAACAGCACAATTCATAGACACCGGGACAGGGGACTCAGCACTGGAAACACCACTGTTCATAGACACCGGGACAGGGGACTCATTACTGGAAACGCCACTGTTCACAGACACCGGGACAGGGGACTCACTACTGGAAACACCACTGTTCATAGACACCGGGACAGGGGACTCACTTCTGGAAACACCACTGTTCATAGTCAACGGGACAGGGGACTCACTATTGGAAACACCACTGTTCACAGACACCGGGACAGGGGAATCACTGCCGGAAACACAACTGTTCATAGACACCGGGACAGGGGACTCATTACTGGAAACACCACTGTTCACAGACACGGGGACAGGGGACTCACTACTGGAAACAGCACTTTTCATAGACACCAGGACTGGGGACTCACAGCTGGAAAGACAACTGTTGATAGACACCACGGCAGGGGACTCACTACTGGAAACACCACCGTTCATAGACACCAGGACAGGGGACTCATTACTTGAAACACCACTGTTCACAGACACCGGGACAGGGGGCTCATTACTGGAAACACCACTGTTCATAGACACCGGGAAAGAGGACTCACTGCTGGAAACACCACTGTTCACAGACACCGGAACAGGGGCCTCAGTATTGGAAACAGCACTGTTCACAGACACGGGGACAGGGGACTCACTACTGGAAACAGCACTTTTCATACACACCAGGACTGGGGACTCACAGCTGGAAAGACCACTGTTCATAGAAACCATGGCAGGGGACTCACTACTGGAAACTCCACTGTTCATAGACAACACGACAGGGAACTCATTACTGGGAACACCACTGTTCATACACACCGGGAAAGGGGCCTCATTTCTGGATACAGCACTTTTCATAGACACCGGGACAGGTGACTCGCTACTGGAAACACCACTGTTCATAGACACCGGGACAGAGGACTCACTGCTGGAAACACCACTGTTCATAGACACCGGGACAGAGGACTCACTGCTGGAAACACCACTGTTCACAGACACCGGGACAGGGGACTCACTACTGGAAACACCACTGTTCATAGACACCGGGACAGGGGACTCACTACTGGAAACACCACTGTTCATATACACCGGGACAGGGGACTCACTGCTGGAAACACCACTGCTCCTAGACCCCGGGACATGGGAATCACTACTGGAAACACAACTGTTCATAGACACCAGGTCAGGGGACCAACTACTGGATACACAACTGTTCACAGACACCGGGACAGGGGACTCACTACTGGAAACACCACTGTTCATAGAAACCAGGACAGGGGACACACTACTCGAAAAACCACTGTTAATAGAAACCGAGACAGGGGACTCACTCCTGGATACACCTCTGTTCATAGACACCGGGACTGGGGACTCACTACTGGAAACAGCACTGTTCATAGACACCGGGACAGGGGACTCACTACTGGAAACGCCACTGTTGACAGACACCGGGACAGGGGACTCACTACTGGAAACACAACTGTTCATAGACACCGGGTCAGGGGAGTCACTACTGGAAACACCACTGTTCACAGACAGCGGGACAGGGGACTCACTAGTTGAAACACCACAATTCATAGACACTGGGACAGGGGACTCACTCCTGGAAACACCAATGTTCATAGACACTGGGACAGGAGACTCACTACTGGAAACACCACTGTTCACAGACACCGGGACAGGGGACTCACTACTCGAAACACAACTGCTCATAGAAATCGGGTCATGGGACTCACTACTGGAAACACCACTGTTCATAGACACCGGGAAAGGTGCCTCACTACTGGAAACACCACTGTTCATAGACACCGGGACAGGGGACTCACTACTGGAAACACCACTGTTCACAGACACCATGACAGGGGAGTCTCTACTGGAAACACCACTGTTCATAGACACCGGGAGAGGGGACTCACTACTGGAAACACCACTGTTCATTGACACCGGGACAGGGGACTCACTACTGGAAACACCACTGTTCATAGACATGGGGACAGGGGACTCACTACTGGAAACACCACTGTTCATAGACACCTGGACAGGGGACTGACTGCAGGAAACACCACTGTACATAGACACCACGACAGGGGACTCATTACCGGCAACACCACCGTTCATACACACCGGGAAAGGGGCCTCATTTCTGGATACAGCACTTTTGATAGACACTGGGACAGGTGACTCGCTACTGGAAACACCACTGCTCACAAACACCAGAACAGGGGACTCACTGCTGGAAACACAACTGTTCATAGGCACCGGGACAGGGGTATCACTACTGGAAACACCACTGTTCACAGACACCGGGACAGGGGTCTCACTGCTGGAAACACAACTGTTCATAGACACCGGGACAGGGGACTCACTACTGGAAACACCACTGTTCACAGACACCGGGACAGGGGACTCACTACTGGAAACACCACTGTCCATAGACACCGGGACAGGGGACTCACTACTGGAAACAGCACTGTTCACAGACACCGGGACAGGGGATTCACTGCTGGAAACACAACTGTTCATAGACACCGGGACAGGGGACTCATTACTGGAAACACCACTGTTCATAGACACCGGGACAGGGGACTCACTTCTGGAAACACCACTGTTCATAGACACCGGAACAGGGGACTCACTACTGGAAACACCACTGTTCACAGACACCGGGACAGGGGAATCACTGCCGGAAACACAACTGTTCATAGACACCGGGACAGGGGACTCACTACTGGAAACACCACTGTTCATAGACACCGGGACAGGGGACTCACTACTGGAAACACCACTGTTCATAGACATCGTGTCATGGGACTCACTACTGGAAACACCACTGTTCATAGACACCAGGTCAGGGGACTCCCTTGTTCAAACAGCACAATTCATAGACACCGGGACAGGGGACTCAGCACTGGAAACACCACTGTTCATAGACACCGGGACAGGGGACTCATTACTGGAAACACCACTGTTCACAGACACCGGGACAGGGGACACACTACCGGAAACACCACTGTTCATAGACACCGGGACAGGGGACTCACTACTGGAAACACCACTGCTCATAGACACCGGGACAGGGGACTCTCTACTGGAAACACCACTGTTCATAGACACCGGGACAGGGGACTCACAACTGGAAACACCACTGTTTATAGACAGCGGGTCAGGGGATTCACCGGTTGAAACACCACAATTCATAGACACCGGGACAGGGGACTCACTACTGGAAACACCACTGTCCATAGACACCGGGACAGGGGACTCACGACTGGAAACAGCACTGTTCACAGACAACGGGACAGGGGATTCAGTGCTGGAAACACCACTGTTCACAAACACCAGAACAGGGGACTCACTGCTGGAAACACAACTGTTCATAGACACCGGGACAGGGGTATCACTACTGGAAACACCACTGTTCACAGACACCGGGACAGGGGACTCACTGCTGGAAACACAACTGTTCATAGACACCGGGACAGGGGACTCACTACTGGAAACACCACTGTTCACAGACACCGGGACAGGGGACTCACTACTGGAAACACCACTGTCCATAGACACCGGGACAGGGGACTCACGACTGGAAACAGCACTGTTCACAGACACCGGGACAGGGGATTCACTGCTGGAAACACAACTGTTCATAAACACCGGTACAGGGGACTCATTACTGGAAACACCACTGTTCATAGACACCGGGACAGGGGACTCACATCAGGAAACACCACTGTTCATAGACACCGGGACAGGGGTCTCACTACTGGAAACACCACTGTTCATAGAAACCACGGCAGGGGACTCACTACTGGAAACTCCACTGTTCATAGACAACACGACAGGGAACTCATTACTGGAAACACCACTGTTCATACACACCGGGAAAGGGGCCTCATTTCTGGATACAGCACTTTTCATAGACACCGGGACAGGTGACTCGCTACTGGAAACACCACTGTTCATAGACACCGGGACAGAGGACTCACTGCTGGAAACACCACTGTTCATAGACACCGGGACAGAGGACTCACTACTGGAAACACCACTGTCCATAGACACCGGGACAGGGGACTCACGACTGGAAACATCACTGTTCACAGACACCGGGACGGGGGATTCACTGCTGGAAACACAACTGTGCATAGACACCGGGACAGGGGACTCACTTCTGGAAACACCACTGTTCATAGACAACGGGACAGGGGACTCACTATTGGAAACACCACTGTTCACAGACACCGGGACAGGGGAATCACTGCCGGAAACACAACTGTTCATAGACACCGGGACAGGGGACTCATTACTGGAAACACCACTGTTCACAGACACGGGGACAGGGGACTCACTACTGGAAACAGCACTTTTCATAGACACCAGGACTGGGGACTCACAGCTGGAAAGACCACTGTTGATAGACACCACGGCAGGGGACTCACTACTGGAAACACCACCGTTCATAGACACCAGGACAGGGGACTCATTACTTGAAACACCACTGTTCACAGACACCGGGACAGGGGGCTCATTACTGGAAACACCACTGTTCATAGACACCGGGACAGAGGACTCACTGCTGGAAACACCACTGTTCACAGACACCGGAACAGGGGCCTCAGTATTGGAAACAGCACTGTTCACAGACACGGGGACAGGGGACTCACTACTGGAAACAGCACTTTTCATACACACCAGGACTGGGGACTCACAGCTGGAAAGACCACTGTTCATAGAAACCACGGCAGGGGACTCACTACTGGAAACTCCACTGTTCATAGACAACACGACAGGGAACTCATTACTGGGAACACCACTGTTCATACACACCGGGAAAGGGGCCTCATTTCTGGATACAGCACTTTTCATAGACACCGGGACAGGTGACTCGCTACTGGAAACACCACTGTTCATAGACACCGGGACAGAGGACTCACTGCTGGAAACACCACTGTTCATAGACACCGGGACAGAGGACTCACTGCTGGAAACACCACTGTTCACAGACACGGGGACAGGGGACTCACTACTGGAAACAGCACTTTTCATAGACACCAGGACTGGGGACTCACAGCTGGAAAGACCACTGTTGATAGACACCACGGCAGGGGACTCACTACTGGAAACTCCACTGTTCATAGACAACACGACAGGGAACTCATTACTGGGAACACCACTGTTCATACACACCGGGAAAGGGGCCTCATTTCTGGATACAGCACTTTTCATAGACACCGGGACAGGTGACTCGCTACTGGAAACACCACTGTTCATAGACACCGGGACAGAGGACTCACTGCTGGAAACACCACTGTTCATAGACACCGGGACAGAGGACTCACTGCTGGAACACCACTGTTCACAGACACCGGGACAGGGGACTCACTACTGGAAACACCACTGTTCATAGACACCGGGACAGGGGACTCACTACTGGAAACACAACTGTTCATAGACACCGGGTCAGGGGACTCACTACTGGATACACCACCGTTCACAGACACCGGGACAGGGGACTCACTACTGGAAACACCACTGTTCATAGAAACCAGGACAGGGGACTCACTACTGGAAACACAACTGTTCATAGACACCGGGTCAGGGAACTCACTACTGGAAACATCACTGTTCATATACACAGGGACAGGGGACTCACTGCTGGAAACACCACTGCTCCTAGACCCCGGGACATGGGAATCACTACTGGAAACACAACTGTTCATAGACACCAGGTCAGGGGACCAACTACTGGATACACAACTGTTCACAGACACCGGGACAGGGGACTCACTACTGGAAACACCACTGTTCATAGAAACCAGGACAGGGGACACACTACTCGAAAAACCACTGTTAATAGAAACCGAGACAGGGGACGCACTCCTGGATACACCTCTGTTCATAGACACCGGGACTGGGGACTCACTACTGGAAACAGCACTGTTCATAGACACCGGGACAGGGGACTCACTACTGGAAACGCCACTGTTGACAGACACCGGGACAGGGGACTCACTACTGGAAACACAACTGTTCATAGACACCGGGTCAGGGGAGTCACTACTGGAAACACCACTGTTCACAGACAGCGGGACAGGGGACTCACTAGTTGAAACACCACAATTCATAGACACTGGGACAGGGGACTCACTCCTGGAAACACCAATGTTCATAGACACTGGGACAGGAGACTCACTACTGGAAACACCACTGTTCACAGACACCGGGACAGGGGACTCACTACTCGAAACACAACTGCTCATAGAAATCGGGTCATGGGACACACTACTGGAAACACCACTGTTCATAGACACCGGGAAAGGTGCCTCACTACTGGAAACACCACTGTTCATAGACACCGGGACAGAGGACACACTGCTGGAAAAACCACTGTTCATAGACACCGGGACAGGGGACACACTACTGGAAACACCACTGTTCACAGACACCGGGACAGGGGACTCACTACTGGAAAAACCACTTTTCATAGACACCGGGACAGGGGACTCAATGCTGGAAACACAACTGTTCACAGACACCGGGACAGGGGACTCACAACAGGAAACACCACTGTTCATAGACACCGGGACAGGGGACTCACTACTGGAAACACCACTGTTCACAGACACCGGGACAGGGGACTCACTACTGGAAAAACCACTTTTCATAGACACCGGGACAGGGGACTCAATGCTGGAAACACAACTGTTCACAGACACCGGGACAGGGGACTCACAACAGGAAACACCACTGTTCATAGACACCGGGACAGGGGACTCACTACTGGAAACACCACTGTTCATAGACACCGGGACAGGGGACTCACTGCTGGAAACACCACTGTTCATAGACAACGGGACAGAGGACACACTACTGGAAAAACCACTGTTCAGACACACGGGGCTTGGGCCTCACTAATGGAAACAGCACTTTTCTTAGACACCGGGACAGGGGACACACTACTCGAAAAACCACTGTTAATAGACACCGGGACAGGGGACTCACTACTGGAAACACCACTGTTCATAGACACCGGGACAGGGGACTCACTGCTGGAAACACCACTGTTCATAGACAACGGGACAGAGGACACACTACTGGAAAAACCACTGTTCATAGACACCGGGACAGGGGACTCACTACTGGAAACACCACTGTTCATAGACACCGGGACAGGGGACTCACTGCTGGAAACACCACTGTTCATAGACAACGGGACAGAGGACACACAACTTGAAAAACCACTGTTCATAGACACCGGGACACGGGACTCACTACTGGAAACACCACTGTCCATAGACTCCGGGACTTGGGACTCACTACTGGAAACAGCACTGTTCATAGACACCGGGTCAGGTGACTCACTATTGGAAACCCCACTGTTCACAGACACCGGGACAGGGGACTCACTACTCGAAACACAACTGTTCATAGAAATCGGGTCATGGGACTCACTACTGGAAACACCACTGTTCATAGACACCGGGAAAGGTGCCTCACTACTGGAAACACCACTGTTCATAGACACCGGGACAGAGGACACACTGCTGGAAAAACCACTGTTCATAGACACCGGGACAGGGGACACACTACTGGAAACACCACTGCTCATAGACACCGGGACAGGGGACTCATTACTGGAAAAACCACTGCCCATAGACACCGGGACAGGGGACTCACTACTGGAAACAACACTGTTCATAGACACCGGGACAGGGGACTCATTGCTGGAAACACCACTGCCCATAGACACCGGGACAGGGGACTCACGACTGGAAACAAAACTGTTCATAGACACCGGGACAGGGGACTCACTACTGGAAACACCGCTGTTCATAGACACCGGGACAGGGGACTCTCTACTTGAAACACCACTGTTCATAGACACCGGGACAGGGGACTCACTACTGGAAAGACCACTGTTTATACACACCGGGACAGGGGACTCACTTCTGGAAACACTACTATTCATAGAAAGCGGGACAGGGGACTCAATGCTGGAATCACTGCTGTTCATGGACACCAGGACAGGGGACTCAATACTGGATACACCACTGTTCATTTACACCAGAACAGGGGACTCACTGCTGGAAACACCACTGTGCATAGTCACCTTGACAGGGGACTCACTACTGGAAACACCACTGTTCATAGACACCGGGACAAGGGACTCACTACTGGAAACACCACTCATCATAGACACCGGGACAGGGGACTCACTACTGGAAACACCACTGTTCATAGACACCGGGACAAGGGACTCACTACTGGAAACACCACTGATCATAGACACCGGGACAGGGGACTCACTACTGGAAGCAGCACTGATCATAGTCACCGGGACAGGGGACACACTGCTCAAAAAAACACTGTTAATAGACACCGGGACAGGGGACTCACGACTGGAAACACCACAGTTCATAAACACCGGGACTGGGGACTCACTACTGGAAACACCACTGTTCATAGACACCGGGACATGGGACTAACTGCTGGAAACACCACTGCTCATAGACACCGGGACAGGGGACTCATTACTGGAAACACCACTGTTCATAGACACCGGGACAGGGGACTCACTACTGGAAACACCACTGCTCATGGACACCGGGACAGGGGACACATTACTGGAAAAACCACTGTTCATAGACACCGGGACAGGGGACTCACTACTGGAAACACCACTGTCCATAGACACCGGGACAGGGGAGTCACTACTGGAAACACCACTGTTCATAGACACCGGGACAGTGGACTCACTACTGGAAACACCGCTGTTCATAGACACCGGGACTGGGGACTCTCTACTGGAAACACCACTGTTCATAGACACCGGGACAGGGGACTCACTACTGGAAAGACCACTGTTTATACACACCGGGACAGGGGACTCACTTCTGGAAACACAACTATTCATAGACACCGGGACAGGGGACACAATGCTGGAATCACTGCTGTTCATGGACACCAGCACAGGGGACTCACTACTGGATACACCACTGTTCATAAACACCAGAACAGGGGACTCACTGCTGGAAACACCACTGTGCATAGTCACCTTGACAGGGGACTCACTACTGGAAACACCACTGTTCATAGACACCGGGACAAGGGACTCACTACTGGAAACACCACTCATCATAGACACCGGGACAGGGGACTCACTACTGGAAACACCACTGTTCATAGACACCGGGACAAGGGACTCACTAATGGAAACACCACTGATCCTAGACACCGGGACAGGGGACTCACTACTGGAAACAGCACTGTTCATAGACACCGGGACAAGGGACACACTGCTCAAAAAACCACTATTAATAGACACCGGGACAGGGGACTCACTACTGGAAACACCACTGTTCATAAACACCGGGACTGGGGACTCACTAGTGGAAACACCACTGTTCACAGACACCGGGACAGGGGACTCACTACTGGAAACACCACTGTTCACAGACACCGGGACAGGGGACTCACTACTGGAAAAACCACTTTTCATAGACACCGGGACAGGGGATTCAATGCTGGAAACACAGCTGTTCACAGACACCGGGACAGGGGACTCACAACAGGAAACACCACTGTTCATAGCCACCGGGACAGGTGACTCACTACTGGAAACACCACTGTTTATACACAACACTACAGGGGACTCACTACTGGAAATACCACTGTCTATAGATACTGGGAAAGGAGACTCACTACTGGAAACACCACTGTTCATAGACACCGGGACAGGGGACTCACTACTGGAAACAGCACTGTACACAGACACCGGGACAGGGGACTCACTACTGGAAACACCAATGTTCATGCACACCGGGGAAGGGGCCTCACACCTGGAAACAGCACTTTTCATAGACACCGGGACAGGGGACTCACTACTAGAAACAGCACTGTTCATAGACACCGGGACAGAGGACTCACTACTGGAAGCACCACTGTTCATAGACACCGAGACAGGGGACTCACTATTGGAAACACAACTGTTCATAGACACAGGGACAGGGGACTCACTACTGGAAACACCACTGTTCATAGACACCGGGACAGGGATTCACTACTGGAAACACAACTGTTCATAGACACAGGGACAGGGGACTCACTCCTTGAAGCACCACTGTTCATAGACACCGGGACAGGGGACTCACTACTGCACGCACCACTGTTCATAGACACCGTGACAGGGGACCCACTACTGGAAACACCACTGTTCCTAGACACCGGGACAGGGGAGTCTCTACTGGAAACACAACTGTTCATAGACACCGGGTCAGGGGAATCACTAATGGAAGCACCAATGTTCACAGACAGCGGGACAGGGGACACACTATTGGAAACACCACTGTTCGTAGACACCGGGACAGGGAACTATCTACTGGCAACACCAATATTCATAGACACCAGGACAGGGGACTCACTACTGGAAACTCCACTGTTCATACACACCGGGACAAGGGACACACGAATGCAAACACCATTGTTGATATACCCCGGGACAGGGGACTCACTGCTGGAAACACCACTGCTCATAGACACTGGGACATGGGACTCACTTAAGGAAACACCACAGTTCATAGACACCGGGACAGGGGACACACTAATGGAAACACCACTGTTCATATACCCCGGGACAGGGGACTCACTGCTGGAAACACCACTGCTCATAGACACCGGGACATGGGACTCACTGCTGGAAACACCACTGCTCATAGACACCGGGACATGGGACTCACTACTGGGAACACCACTGCTCATAGACACCGGGACATGGGACTCACTACTGGTAACACAACTGTTCATAGACGCCGGGACATGGGCCTCACTGCTGGAAACACCAATGTTCATAGACACCGGGACAGGGGACTCACTACTGGAAACACCACTGTACATAGACACCGGGACAGGGGATTCACTACTGGAAACACCACTGTTCATAGACACCGGGACAGGGGACTCACTACTGGAAGAACCACTGTTCATACACATGCGGCAGGGGCCTCACAAATGGAAACAGCACTTTTCATAGACACCGGGACAGGGGACACACTACTCGAAAACAACTGTTAATAGACACCGGGACAGGGGACTCACTACTGGAAACACCACTGTTCATAGACACAGGGACAGGGGACTCACTACTGGAAACAGAACTGTTCATAGACACCGGGACAGCGGACTCACTACTGGAAACACCACTGTTCCTAGACAGTGGGACCGGGGACTCACTACTGGAAACTCCACTATTCATAGACACCGTGACAGGGGACTCAATACTAGAATCACTGCTGTTCATGGACACCAGGACAGGGGACACACTACTGGAAACACCACTGTTCATAGACACCAGGACAGGGGACTCACTACTGGAAACAGCACTGTTCATAGACACCGGGACAGGGGACTCACTGCTGGAAACAATGCTGTTCATAGACAGCGGGACAGGGGACTCACCACTGGAAACATCACTTTTCATAGACACCAGGGCGGGGACTCACTACTGGAAACACCACCGTTCATAGACACCGCGACAGGGGACTCACTACTGGAAACACCACTGTTCATACATACCAGGACCGCACTACTGGAAACACCACTTTTCATAGACACCGGGACAGGGGATTCACTACTGGAAACACCACTGTTCATTGACACCGGGACAGAGGACTCACTACTGGAAACACCACTGTTCATAGACACCGGGACAGGGGACTCACTACTGGAAACACCTCTGTTTATAGACTTCACGACAGGGGACTCACTACTGGAAACACCACTGTCCATTGACACAGGGACAGGGGACTCACTACTGGAAACACCACTGTTCATAGACACCGGGACAGGGGACTCACTACTGGAAGCACCACTGTTCATAGACAACGGGACAGGGGACTCACTACTGGAAACACCACTGCTCATAGACACCGGGACAGGGGAGTCACTAATGGAAACACCACTGTTCACAGACAGCTGGACAGGGGGCACACTACTGGTAACACCACTGTTCATAGACACCGGGACAGGGGACTCACTACTGGAAAAACACTGTTCATAGACACCCGGACAGGGGACTCACTATTGGAAACACCACTGTTCATAGACATGGGGACAGGGGTTTCACTATTGGAAACACCTCTGTTCATAGACACCGGGTCAGTGGACACACTATTGGAAACACCACTGTTCATAGACATGGGGACAGGGGATTCACTACTGGAAACACCCATGTCCATAGACACTGGTACAGGAGACTCACTGCTGGAAACACCACTGTTCATGCACACCGGGAAAGGGGCCACTCTACTGGTAACAGCACTTTTCATAGACATCGGGACAGTGGACTCACTTCTGGAATCACCACTGTTCATAGACACCGGGACAGAGGACTCACTGCTGGAAACACCGCTGTTCATAGACACCGGGAAAGGGGCTCACTATTGGAAGCAGCACTGTTCACAGACACGGGGACAGGGGACTCATTACTGGAAACAGCACTTTTCATAGACACCGGGACTGGGTCTCACAGCTGGAAAGACCACTGTCCATAGACACCGGGACAGGGACTCACTACTGGAAACACAACTGTTCATAGACACAGGGACAGGGGACTCCCTACTGGAAACACCACTGTTCCTAGACACCGGGACAGGAGACTCACTACTGGAAGCAACACTGTTCATAGACTTCGGGACAGGGGACTCACTATTTGAAACACCACTGTTCACAGACACCGGGACAGGGGAGTCACTCCTGGAAACACAACTGTTCATAGACACTGGTTCAGGTGACTCACTAATGGATACACCACTGTTCACAGACAGCGGAACAGGGGACACACTACTGGTAACACCACTGTTCATAGAGACCGGGACAGGGGTATCACTACTGGAAACACCACTGTTCATATACACCGGGACATGGCACTAACTTCTGGAAACACCACAGTTCATAGACACCGGGACAGGGGACTCACTAATGAAAACACGACTGTTCATAGACACCGGGACATGGGACGCACGATTGGAAACACCCCTGTTCATAAACACCGGTACAGGGGAATCACTACTGGAAACACCACTGTCCATATTCACCGTGACAGGGGACTCACTACTGTAAGCACCACTGTTCATAGACACCGGGACAAGGGACTCACTACTGGAAGCACCACTGATCATAGACACCGGGACAGGGGACTCACTACTGGAAACACCACTGTTCATAGACACCAGGACAGGGGACTCACTACTGGAAGAACCACTGTTCATACACACGGGGCATGGGCCTCACTAATGGAAACAGCACTTTTCATAGACACCGGGACAGGGGACACACTACTCGAAAAACCACTGTTAATAGACACCGGGACAGGGGACTCACTACTGGAAACACCACTGTTCATAGGCACCAGGACAGGGGACTCACCACTGGAAACAGCACTGTTCATAGACACCGGGACAGGGGACTCACTACTGGAAACACCACTGTTCATACACACGGGTACAGGGGATTCACCAGTGGAAACAGCACTTTTCATAGACACTGGGACTGGGGATTCAGACTGGAAACACCACTGTTCACAGACACCGGGACAGGGGACTCACTACTGGAAACACCACTCTTCACAGACACCGGGACAGGGGACTCACTACTGGAAACACCACTTTTCATAGACACCGGGACAGCGGACTCAATGCTGGAAACACAGCTGTTCACAGACACCGGGACAGGGGACTCACAACAGGAAACACCACTGTTCATAGCCACCGGGACAGGTGACTCACTACTGGAAACACCACTGTTTATACACAACACGACAGGGAACTCACTACTGGAAACACCACTGTCCATAGACACCGGGACAGGGGACTCACTACTGGTAACACCACTGTTCATAGACACCGGGACAGGGGACTCACTATTGGAAACACAACTGTTCACAGACACGGGGACAGGGGACTCACTGCTGGAAAGAGCACTTTTCATAGACACCGGGCCTGGGGACTCACAGCTGGAAAGACCACTGTGCATAGACACCACGGCAGGGGACTCACTACTGGAAACACCACTGTTTATAGACTTCACGACAGGGGACTTACTCCTGGAAGCACCACTGTCCATATACACCGGGACAGGGAATCACTACTGGAAACACAACTCTACATAGACACAGGGACAGGGGACTCACTGCTGGGAACACCACTGTTCATAAACACCGGGACAGGGGACTCACTACTGGAAGCACCACTGTTCATAGACACCGTGACAGGGGACTCACTCTTGGAAACACCACTGTTCCTACGGGACAGGGGAGTCACTACTGGATACACAACTGTTCATAGACACCGGGTCAGGTGACTCACTAATGGAAGCACCACTGTTCACAGACAGCGGGACAGGGGACACACTACTGGTAACACCACTGTTCATAGACACTGGGACAGGGGACTCACTACTGGAAACACCACTGTTCATACACACCGGGACATGGCACTCACTTCTGGGAACACCACAGTTCATAGACACCGGGACAGGTGACTCACTACTGGAAACACCACTGTTCATATACCCCGGGACAGGGGACTCACTGCTGGAAACACCACTGCTCATAGGCACCGGGACATGGGAATCACTACTGGAAACACCCCTGTTCATAGACACCGGGACAGAGGACTCACTACTGGAAACACCACTGTTCATAGACACCGGGACAGGGGACTCACGACTGCAAACACCACTGTTCATAGACACCGGGACATGGGACTCACAACTGGAAACAGCACTGTTCATAGACACCGGGACAGTGGACTCACTACTGGAAACACCACTGTTCATAGACACCGGGACAGGGGACTCACTACTGGAAACACCACTGTTCATAGACACCGGGACAGGGGACTCGCTACTGGAAACACCACAGTTCATAGACACCGGGACAGGGGACTCACTACTGGAAACACCACTGTTCATAGACACCGGTACAGGGGACTCGCTACTGGAAACACCACAGTTCATAGACAGTGGGACCGGGGACTCACTACTGGAAACTCCACTGGTCATAGACACCGTGCGCTATCAATTACTCATATAAGATGGCGAGTTAGGAGTGTAACTAGAAGGCTTTTAATTGCAAGGAACAGAGCATGCCTCTCGTGGTTGACTGGTTTCCAAGAAGGCATGGGGCTGTAGAGCAATCACCTTTATACCTGGGCATGTGGGTGTAGCCAGGTGCGGAGCCAGCTGAGGCATGCATAGGTGCAACAGTGTGCAACAACAACAACAACGGTGAACAACAATAACAGTGGTTTACCACATTCACCCCTTGTTTAAAATTGAGTCCGACGGGGTGAAGTGTACTAAAGGTTCGTGTAAGTAAGTCTATCAGGTGGCCTTGTATGCCGTCATGATCGTCGTGGTGGTGGCGGTGATGGTGCAGCATCCAACGTTGGATCTGGCGTCTCATTGAATAGTTGGGTGGTCAATGACGGGTCCTGGGGCTGCGGCATGCCGTCTAGAGGGGTTGGGTTGTGGGTAGTGGTGGATGGCAATGGTAGTGTTTCAGGGGCACCCGAAGGTGCGAGGTCTCGTATGGAGACTGTGTCCTCCCGCCCGTCCGGGTACGCCACGTAAGCCTACTGGGGGTTGGCGTGGAGGAGGCTCACCCTCTCGACCAGGGGGTCCGTTTTATGGGACCTCATGTGCTTCCGCAGTAGGACGGGTCCTGGAGACGTCAGCCATGTTGGTAGCGAAGTCCCCGATGTGGACTTCCTGGGGAATGTGAACATGTTTTCATGGGGGTTGGCATTGGTGGCCGTACAAATCAGTGACCGAATGGAGTGGAGCGCCGCATGGAGGACCTCCTGCCAGCGAGAGGTCAGAAGGCCCTTAGAATTTAAGTTTAAGAGGACGGCCTTCCAAACCGTCGCGTTCTCTCTTTCCACCTGGCCGTTCCCCCGGGGTTGTAGCTGGTGGTTCTGCTTGTAGCAATACCTCTCGTGAGCAGGTACTGACGGAGTTCGTCGCTCATAAAGGATGAGCCCCGGTTGCTATGGATATAGCTAGGGAAGCCGAACAAGGCGAAAAGGTCATTCAGACATTTAATGACCGTGGTACTGGTCATGTCTGGGCAAGGGATGGCAAACGGGAAACGGGAGTGCTCATCAATTATGTTGAGGAAGTACACGTTGCGGTCAGAGGAGGGGAGGGGCCCTTTAAAATCGACACTCAGGCACTCGAAGGGGCGAGTGGCCTTGATCAGGCTTGCTCTGTCTGGCCTATAAAAACGCGGTTTGCACTCGGCACAGATTTGGCAGTTCCTGGTCATGGTCCTGACCTCCTCGATGGAATAGGGCAGGTTACGGGATTTGATGAAATGGAAGAACCTGGTGACCCCCGGGTGGCAGAGGTCATTGTGGAGGGTCTGCAGTCTATCAACCTGCGCGTTGGCGCATGCACCACGTGATAGGGCATCTGGGGGCTCATTGAGTTTCCCGGGCCGGTACAAAATATCGTAATTGTAGGTGGAGAGTTCAATTCTCCACCTCAAAATCTTGTCGTTCTTGATTTTGCCCCTCTGCTCATTATTAAACATAAAAGCTACTGAACGCTGGTCAGTGAGCAGGGTAAATCGTTTTCCGGCCAGGTAATGCCTCCAATGTCGCATCGCTTCCACAATGGCTTGGGCCTCCTTTTCAACAGAGGAGTGTCGAATCTCGGGGACCTGAAGGGTCCTTGAGAAAAAGGCCACGGGTCTCCCCGCCTGGTTAAGGGTTGCAGCTAGGGTGAAGTCGGATGCGTCGCTCTCCACTTGGAAAGGGATGGACTCTTCCACTGCGTGCATTGTGGCCTTCGCAATGTCTCCTTTTATGAGAGTGAAGGCTGCACATGCCTCTGCTGTCAGAGGGAAGGAGGTGGACTTGATGTGGGGTCTGGCTTTGTCCGCATAGTTGGGCACCCACTGAGCATAGTAAGAGAAAAACCCTAGGCATCTCTTCAGTGCTTTTTGGCAGTGGGGGACGGGGAGCTCCATAAGGGGGCGCATTCTGTCGGGGTCGGGGCCGATGACTCCGTTCTCCACTACGCAGCCAAGAATGGCGAGGCGCGTGGTGCGAAACATACATTTGTCCTTGTTGTATGTTAGATTCAGCCACTGGGCCGTACAGAGGAATTTCTCTAGGTTAACGTCATGGTCCTGCCGGTCGTGGCCGCAGATGGTGACGTTGTCTAGATAGGGGAAGGTGGCCTGCAGCGCGTTCTGGTCAACCATTCGGTCCATCTCCCTTTGGAAGACCGAAACCCCATTGGTGATGCCGAAGGGGACTCAGAGGAAGTGGTAGAGATGACCGTCAGCTTCAAGAGCTGTGTACTGGCGGTCCTCAGCCCTGATGGGGAGCTGGTGGTATGCCGACTTCAGATCAATCGTCGAGAACACCCGGTATTGTGCTATCTGATTGACCATGTCAGATATGCGGGGGAGTGGGTATGCATCTAACTGGGTGTAGCGATTGATTGTCTGGCTGTAGTCAATAACTAGGCGCTGTTTTTCGCCAGTCTTCACTACCACCACTTGTGCTCGCCATGGGCTAGTGCTACCCTCAATAATCCCTTCCTTCAGGAGTCTTGCTACTTCACATACAGAATCACAGAATCACAGAAACCCCACAGTGCAGATAGAGGCCATTTCGGCCCATCGAGCCTGCACCGACACATATCCCACCCGATCCCCGTAACCCCAAAACATATCCCACCCTATCCCTGTAACCCCACCTATTTAATCCCCCTAAAACTAAGGGTCAATTTCGGATTTAATGATGCTCCTATCCCGGGCACTTTACCGCCTGCTTTTGGTAGCGATGGGCTTACAGTCACGGGTGAGGTTAGCGAACAAGGGAGGGGGGAGACTTTAAGCGTGGAGAGGCTGCAAATGGTGCACGGCGGGCGATTTAAAAGCTGCTGGCTGCAGACTGTGAGTGGGGGTAGGGGTCCATCGTACGCTAATGTGACACTTTTAAGGTGGCACTGAAAATCCAACCCCAGTAGAACGGCAGCGCAGAGATGGGGCAGGACAAGAAGTTTAACATTTTTGTATTCTGTGCCCCTTACTGAAAGGGTCACTACACAGTAGCCACCGACGTCTGCTGAATGGGATTTGGAAGCCATAGAGATCCGATGGTGCGTTGGCAGGACCGGGAGAGAGTAACTGCGCACCGTGTCGGGGTGGATAAAGCTCTCCGTGCTCCCGCTGTCGAAAAGGCAGGTAGTGGCGCGGCCGTTTAACGTAATGTCCATCATGGACCTGGACAGTTGGTGAGGGAGAGATTGGTCCAGCGTCACAGAGGTCGAGCGAGTCGCTGTGGTCTTCAGACGAGGCGGCGGTTGAGTCCGGTCACCCGCGATTGGAGTTGGATGCGTCCAAGATGGCAGACAAAATGGCTGCGCCCATGATCTCGATCCCCACGCAGCTGGAGGTGTCTAAGATGGCGGACAAGAAGGCTGCCCCCACGGTTCACACGCGGCGCTGCTGACGTTAGCGGTTTTACCTTTGCAGGTGCTGACGTAGTGTCCTTTCTTCCCGCAGCCAGAGGAGGTGGCGCTTTTCGCCGGGCAGCGTGCTCTGGGGTGTTTAGCCTGGCCACAAAAGTATCTTTTCGGGCCCTTGGACATCGCTGCAGCAGTTGGTGCCGGGGGTGGCGGTCCCATGACCCAAGGTTGCGGCGTCCACGGTGCGGAACAGTTAGGGGAGAATGCATCCATATTCCGGTGGGCTGCATCTAGCGAGAGCGCGAGCGACACTGCATTCTTCAGGTCGATTTTGCCCTTCTCCAACAGTCTCTGCTAGGAGTAGTTGGACTTGAGGCCCACAACGAAAGCATCTCGGATAAGTCCCTCCGTGTGTGTCGCGGCCGATACCTCTTTACAATCGCAGGCTCGGCCGAGTATGCCTCCACCGATTCCCCGGACTGCTGTTTGTGGCATCTCATGAGGTGTCTGGCATAAACCGTATTTACCGGGCGTGTGTATTGTCCTTTTAGCAGATCGATAGCCGCCGCGTAGGTAGTCGTGTCCTGGATGAGCGTGTAGACTTGGTGGCGTACCTTGGAGGCCAAGATTTTTAGTTTGTTTCCATCTAGTGTCACGGCTGATGCGTCCAGGTAAGCTTCGAAGTAACGCAGCCATTATGCGAACTTGGTAGATGAACCCGCCTCTTGAGGGTCTAGGTCCAGGCATGTTGGTCTGAGGGCATGCAGCAGCGCCAGCTGCTCAGCGTTTGGTGCCGTCGTTTGCTGCAGCACCTGCTGCTAAGCGTTTGTTGGCAACATTTTGTTTTTGCTAATAAAATTGTTGCACTATCAATTACTCATAAAATACGGAGAGTTAGGAGTGTAACTAAAAGGCTTTTATTAGCAAAGAACAGAGCATGCCTCTCGTGGTTGACTAGTTTCCAAGAAGGCAGGGGGCTGCAGAGCAGTCACCATTATACCTGGGCATGTGGGTAGAGCCAGGAGCGGAGCCAGCGGAGGCATGCATAGATACAACAGTGTGCAACAACAACAACAACGGTGAACAACAATAACAGTGGTTTACCAAAGGGACTCACTACTGGAAACAGCACTGTTCATAGACACCGGGACAAGGGACTCACTACTGGAAACACCACTGTCCATAAACACCGGGACAGGGACTCACTACTGGAAACACCACTACTGGAAACACCACTGTTCATAGACACCGGGACAGGGGACTCACTACTGGAAACACCACTGTTCATACCCACGGGGCAGGGGCCTCACTAATGGAAACAGCACTTTTCATAGACACCGGGACAGGTGACTCACTACTGGAAACAGCACTATTCATAGACACCGGGACAGGGGACTCACTACTGGAAACACCACTGTTCATAGACACGGGTACAGGGGATTTACCAAAGGAAACACCACTGTTCATAGACACCGGGACAGGGGACTCACTACTGGAAACACCACTGTTCACAGACACCGGGACAGGGGACTCACTACTGGAAACACCACTTTTCATAGACACCGGGACAGAGGACTCAATGCTGGAAACACAACTGTTCACAGACAACGGGACAGGGGACTCACTACTGGAATCTCCACTGTTCAAAGACACCACGGCAGGGGATTCACGACTGGAAACACCACTGTTCATAGACACCGGGACAGGGGACTCACTAGAGGAAACACCACTGTTCATAGACACCTGGACAGGTGACTCACTACTGGAAACACCACTGTTTATACACACCACTACACGGGACTCACTACTGGAAACACCACTGTCCATAAACACCGGGACAGGGACTCACTACTGGAAACACCACTGTTCACAGACACCGGGACGGGGGACTCTCTACTGGAAAAATCACTGTTCATAGACACCGTGTCAGGTGACGCACTACTGGAAACACCACTGTTCATAGGCACTGGGACAGGGGTCTCACTACTGGAAACACCACTGTTCATAGACACCGGGACAGGGGATTCACTACTGGAAGCACCACTGTTCATAGACAACGGGACGGGGGACTCACTCCTGGAAACACCACTGTTCATACACACCGAGTTAGGGGACTCACTACTGGAAACACAACTGTTCATAGACACCGGGTCAGGTGACTCACTACTGGAAACACCACTGTTCACAGACAGCGGTACAGGGGACACACTACACGAAACACCACTGTTCATAGACACCGGGACAGGGGACTCACTACTGGAAACACCACTGTTCATACACACCGGGCAAGGGGCATCACTACTGGAAACTCGACTGGTCATAGAAACCGGGACATGGAATCACTACTGGAAACACCACTGTTCATAGACACCGAGACAGCGGACTAACTGCTGGAAACACCACTGTTCATAGACACGGGGACAGGGGACTCAATACTGGAAACAGCACTTTTCATAGACACCGGGACAGGGGACTCACTATTGGAAACACCTCTGTTCATTGACACCGGGACAGAGGACTCAATACTGGAAACACCACTGTTCATAGACACCGGGACAGGAGACTCACTGCTGGAAACACCACTGTTCGTAGACACCACGGCAGGGGACTCAGTACTGGAAACATCACTTTTGATAGACACCGGGACAGGGGACTCACTACTGGAAACACCACTCTTCATAGGCACCGGGACAGGGGCTCACAACTGGAAACACCACTGTTCATAGACACTGGGACAGGGGACTCAATACTGGAAACAGCACTTTTCATAGACACCGTGACAGGGGACTCACTACTGGAAACACCTCTGTTCATTGACACCGGGACAGGGGATTCAATACTGGAAACAACACTGTTCATAGACACCGGGACAGGGGACTCACTGCTGGAAACACCACTGTTCGTAGACACCACGGCAGGAGACTCAGTACTGGAAACATCACTGTTTATACACACCACGACAGGGGACTCACTGCTGGAAACACCACTGTTCACAGACACCGGGACAGGGGACTCACTACTGGAAACACAACTGTTCATGGACACCGTGTCAGGTGACTCACTACTGGAAACACCACTGTTCAAAGACAGCGGGACAGTGGACTCACTGCTGGAAACACCACTGTTCATACACACCGGGACAGGGGACTCACTACTGGGAACACGACTGTTCATACACACCGGGACATGGGACTCACTACTGGAAACAGCACAGTTCATAGACAGCAGGACCGGGGACTCACTACTGGAAACTCGACTGGTCATAGACACCGTGACATGGAATCACTACTGGAAACACCACTGTTCATAGACACCGGGACAGGGGACTCACTATTGGAAACACCACTGTTCATAGACACCGGGACAGGGGACTCACTAATGGAAACACCACTGTTGATAAACACTCTGACAGGGGACTCACTACTGGAAACACCACTGCTCATACACACTGGGACAGGGGACTCACTACTGGAAACACCACTGTTCAAAGACACCGAGACAGGGGACTCACTACTGGAAACAGCACTGTTCATATACACCGGGACAGTGGACTCACTACTTGAAACACCACTGCTCATAGACACCAGGACAGGGGACTCACTACTGGAAACACCCATGTCCATCGACAACGGGACAGGGGACTCACTGCTGGAAACACCACTGTTAATAGACACCGGGACATGGGACTCACTACTGGAAACACCACTATTCATAGACTCGGGACAGGGGATGCACTACTGGAAATGCCGCTGTTCATAGACACCGGGACAGGGGTCTCACTGTTGGAAACTCCACTGTTCACGGACACCGGGACAGGGGACACCACTACTGGAAACACCACTGTTCATAGACACCAGGACAGGGGACTCACTACTGGAAACACCACTGTTCACAGACACCGGGACAGGGGACTCAATGCTGGAAACACAACTGTTCACAGACAACGGGACAGGGGACTCACTACTGGAATCTCCACTGTTCATAGACACCACGGCAGGGGATTCACTACTGGAAACACCACTGTTCATAGACACCGGGACAGGGGACTCTCTAGAGGAAACACCACTGTTCATAGACACCGGGACAGGCGACTCACTATTGGAAACACCACTGTTTATACACACCACGACACGGGACTCACTACTGGAAACACCACTGTCCATAAACACCGGGACAGGGACTCACTACTGGAAACACCACTGTTCACAGACACCGGGACGGGGACTCACTACTGGAAAAATCACTGTTCATAGACACCGTGTCAGGTGACACACTACTGGAAACACCACTGTTCATAGACACGGGGACAGGGGACTCAATACTGGAAACAGCACTTTTCATAGACACCGGGACAGGGGACTCACTATTGGAAACACCTCTGTTCATTGACACCGGGACAGAGGACTCAATACTGGAAACACCACTGTTCATAGACACCGGGACAGGAGACTCACTGCTGGAAACACCACTGTTCGTAGACACCACGGCAGGGGACTCAGTACTGGAAACACCTCTGTTCATTGACACCGGGACAGGCGATTCAATACTGGAAACAACACTGTTCATAGACACCGGGACAGGGGACTCACTGCTGGAAACACCACTGTTCGTAGACACCACGGCAGGAGACTCAGTACTGGAAACATCACTGTTTATACACACCACGACAGGTGACTCACTGCTGGAAACACCACTGTTCACAGACACCGGGACAGGGGACTCACTACTGGAAACACAACTGTTCATGGACACCGTGTCAGGTGACTCACTACTGGAAACACCACTGTTCACAGACAGCGGGACAGTGGACTCACTGCTGGAAACACCACTGTTCATACACACCGGGACAGGGGACTCACTACTGGAAACACGACTGTTCATACACACCGGGACATGGGACTCACTACTGGAAACAGCACAGTTCATAGACAGCAGGACCGGGGACTCACTACTGGAAACTCGACTGGTCATAGACACCGTGACATGGAATCACTACTGGAAACACCACTGTTCATAGACACCGGGACAGGGGACTCACTACTGGAAACACCACTGTTCATAAACACTGGGACAGGGGACTCGCTACTGGAAACACCACTGTTCATAGACACCGGGACAGGGGACTCACTAATGGAAACACCACTGTTGATAAACACTCTGACAGGGGACTCACTACTGGAAACACCACTGCTCATACACACTGGGACAGGGGACTCACTACTGGAAACACCACTGTTCAAAGACACCGAGACAGGGGACTCACTACTGGAAACAGCACTGTTCATATACACCGGGACAGTGGACTCACTACTTGAAACACCACTGCTCATAGACACCAGGACAGGGGACTCACTACTGGAAACACCCATGTCCATCGACAACGGGACAGGGGACTCACTGCTGGAAACACCACTGTTAATAGGCACCGGGACATGGGACTCACTACTGGAAACACCACTGTTCATAGACTCGGGACAGGGGATGCACTACTGGAAATGCCGCTGTTCATAGACACCGGGACAGGGGTCTCACTGTTGGAAACTCCACTGTTCACGGACACCGGGACAGGGGACACCACTACTGGAAACACCACTGTTCATAGACACCAGGACAGGGGACTCACTACTGGAAACACCACTGTTCACAGACACCGGGACAGAGGACTCACTACTGGATTCACCACTTTTCATAGACACCGGGACAGGGGACTCAATGCTGGAAACACAACTGTTCACAAACAACGGGACAGGGGACTCACTACTGGAATCTGCACTGTTCATAGACACCACGGCAGGGGATTCACTACTGGAAACACCACTGTTCATAGACACCGGGACAGGGGACTCTCTAGAGGAAACACCACTGTTCATAGACACCGGGACAGGCGACTCACTATTGGAAACACCACTGTTTATACACACCACGACACGGGACTCACTACTGGAAACACCACTGTCCATAAACACCGGGACAGGGACTCACTACTGGAAACACCACTGTTCACAGACACCGGGACGGGGACTCACTACTGGAAAAATCACTGTTCATAGACACCGTGTCAGGTGACAC
Organism: Somniosus microcephalus; assembly: GCF_052327205.1. Taxonomy (NCBI): domain Eukaryota; kingdom Metazoa; phylum Chordata; class Chondrichthyes; order Squaliformes; family Somniosidae; genus Somniosus; species Somniosus microcephalus. Next base: position 905,545 of record NW_028225179.1, on the reverse strand, counting down.
ACTACTGGAAACACCACTGTTCATAGGCACTGGGACAGGGAACTCACTACTGGAAACACCACTGTTCATAGACACCGGGACAGGGGACTCACTACTGGAAGCACCGCTGTTCATAGACACCGGGACTGGGGATTCACTCCTGGAAACACCACTGTTCATACACACCGAGTTAGGGGACTCACTACTGGAAACACAACTGTTCATAGACACCGGGTCAGGTGACTCACTACTGGAAACACCACTGTTCACAGACAGCGGTACAGGGGACACACTACAGGAAACACCACTGTTCATAGACACCGGGACAGGGGACTCACTACTGGAAACACTACTGTTCATACACACCGGGCAAGGGGCCTCACTACTGGAAACTCGACTGGTCATAGACACCGGGACATGGAATCACTACTGGAAACACCACTGTTCATAGACACCGGGACAGGGGACTCACTACTGGAAACACCACTGTTCATGGACACCGGGACAGGGGACTAACTACTGGAAACACCACTGTTCATAGACACGGGGACAGGGGACTCAATACTGGAAACAGCACTTTTCATAGACACCGGGACAGGGGACTCACGATTGGAAACACCTCTGTTCATTGACACCGGGACAGAGGACTCAATACTGGAAACACCACTGTTCATAGACACTGGGACAGGAGACTCACTTCTGGAAACACCACTGTTCGTAGACACCACGGCAGGGTACTCAGTACTGGAAACACCACTTTTGATAGACACCGGGACAGGGGACTCACTACTGGAAACACCACTCTTCATAGGCACAGGGACAGGGGACTCATTACTGGAAACACCACTGTTCATAGACACCGGGACAGGGGACTCAATACTGGAAACAGCACTTTTCATAGACACCGTGACAGGGGACTCACTACTAGAAACACCTCTGTTCATTGACACCGAGACAGGGGATTCAATACTGGAAACACCACTGTTCATAGACACCGGGACAGGGGACTCACTGCTGGAAACACCACTGTTCGTAGACACCACGGCAGGAGACTCGGTACTGGAAACACCACTTTTTATACACACCACGACAGGGGACTCACTGCTGGAAACACCACTGTTCACAGACACCGGGACAGGGGACTCACTACTGGAAACACAACTGTTCATAGACACCGTGTCGGGTGACTCACTACTGGAAGCACCACTGTTCACAGACAGCAGGACAGTGGACTCACTACTGGAAACACCACTGTTCATACACACCGGGACAGGGGACTCACTACTGGAAACACCACTGTTCATACACACCGGGACATGGGACTCACTACTGGAAACAGCACAGTTCATAGACAGCAGGACCGGGGACTCACTACTGGAAACTCGACTGGTCATAGACACCGGGACATGGAATCAATACTGGAAACAGCACTGTTCATAGACACCGGGACAGGGGACTCACTACTGGAAACACCACTGTTCATAGACACTGGGACAGGGGACTCGCTACTGGAAACACCACTGTTCATAGACACCGGGACAGGGGACTCACTAATGGAAACACGACTGTTCATAGACACCGAGACAGGGGACTTACTACTGGAAACAGCACTTTTCATATACACCGGGACAGTGGACTCACTGCTTGAAACACCACTGCTCATAGACACCAGGACAGGAGACTCACTACTGGAAACATCCATGTCCATAGACACCGGGACAGGGGAATCACTGCTGGAAACACCACTGTTCATAGACACCGGGACATGGGACTCACTACTGGAAACACCACTGTTCATAGACTCGGGACAGGGGATGCACTACTGGAAACGCCGCTGTTCATAGACAGCAGAACAGGGGACTCACTGTTGGAAACTCCACTGTTCATCGGCTCGGGACAGGGGACTCACTACTGGAACCACCACTGTTCACGGACACCGGGACAGGGGACTCACTATTGGAAACACCACTGTTCATAGACACCAGGACAGGGGACTCACTACTGGAAACACCACTGTTCATAGACACTGGGACAGGGGACTCAATACTGGAAACACCACTGTTGATAGTCACTGGGACAGGGGACTCACTACTGCAAACACCACTGTTCATAGATACCCGGACAGGGGACTCAATAATGGAAACACCACTGTTCATAGACACCGGGACAGGGGACTCACTACTGGAAACACCACTGTTCATAGACACTGGGACCGGGGATTCAGCACTGGAAACACCTCTGTTCATAGACACTGGGACAGGGGACTCACTACTGGAAACACCACTGTTCATAGACACCGGGAGAGGGGACTCACTACTGGAAACACCACTGTTCATAGACACCAGGACAGGGGACTCTCTACTGGAAACACCACTGTACATAGACACCGGGACAGGGGACTCACTGCTGGAAACACCACTGTTCATTGACACCGGGACAGATGACTCACTACTGGAAACACCACTGTTCATAAGCACCACGACAGGGGACTCACTACTGGTAACACCACTGTTCATACACACCGGGACAGGGGACTCACTGCTGGAAACAACACTGTTCGTAGACACCACGGCAGGGGACTCCGTACTGGAAACACCACTTTTGATAGACACCGGGACAGGGGACTCACTACTGGAAACACCACTGTTTATACGCACCACGACAGGGGACTCACTGCTGGAAACACCACTGTTCATAGACACCGGGACAGGGGATTCACTACTGGAAACACCACTGTTCACAGACAGCGGGACAGGGGACTCACTACTGGAAACACCACTGTACACAGACACCGGGACAGGGGACTCACTACTGGAAACACCACTGTTCATAGACACCGGGACAGGGTACTCACTGCTGGAAACACCACTGTTCATAGACACCGGGACAGGAGACTCGCTGCTGGAAACACCACTGTTCACAGACACCGGGACAGGGGACTCACTACTGGAAACACAGCTGTTCATAGACACCGTGTCAGGTGACTCACTACTGGAAACACCACTGTTCACAGACACCGGGACAGATGTCTCACTACTGGAAACACCACTGTTCATATACACCGGGACAGGTGACTCACTATTGGAAACACCACTGTTCATAGACACCAGGGCAGGGGACTCACTACTGGTAACAGCACTGTCCATAGACACCGGGACAGGGGACTCACTATTGGAAACACCACTGTTGTTCGGCACCGGGGCAGGGGACTCACTACTAGAAACACCACTGTTCCTATACACGGGGACAGGGGACTCACTACTGGAAACACCACCGTTCATAGACACTAGGCCACGGGGCTCGAAGCTGGAAGCAAAAACAATAACAACAACTTTAATGTATATAGCGCCTTTAACGTAGTTAAACATCCCAAGGCGCAGGTGTATTATAACGCAAAAATAAATGACAGCGAGCCGCTCAAGGAGAAATTAAGACAACTGACCAAAACATTGGTCCAAGAGCTAGCTATTAAGGAGCGTTTTGAAGGAAGAAAGAGAGGTAGAGAACCGGAGAGGTTTAGGAAGGAATTACAGAGCTCAGCGACTAGGCAACCGAAGGCACGGCTACCAAATGTTGAACGATTATAATCAGGAATGCTCAAGAGGGCAGAATTAGAGGAGCACAGATATCTCGGGGGTTGTGGGGCTGCAGGAGATTATAGAGCTAGGGAGGGGCGAGGCCATGGTGGGATTTGAAAGCAATGAGGAGAAGTTTGAAATCGAGGCTTTAACCGGGAGCCAATGTAGGTTAATGAGCACAGGGGTGATGGGTGAATGGGACTTGGTGAGAGGTAGGACACGGGCAGCCGAGTTTTAGATAACCTCAAATTTACGTCGGGTAGAATGTGGGAGGCCAGCGAGGTGTGCGTTGGAATAGTAAATCTACAGATAACCAAGGAATGGATGAGCATTTCAGCAGTGGATGATCTGAAGCAAAGGCGGAGACGGGCGATGTTACTGAGGTGGAAATAGGCGGTCTTCATTATGCTGAAGCTCATTCCAGTGTGAATTATGACCCAAGGTTGTGAACAGTGTGGGTCAGCCTCAGACAGATTTTAGGGAGAGGAATGGATTCAGTGGCTGGGAATGGAGTTCACCACTGTTCATCAGCACATGTCCAGGAGACTCGCTACAGGAAACAACATCACTTAAATTCCAATAAAGTCCAAAGTCCCGGGGATGATGGAGAAACTGTTCACGAACTAGAGAAAGTAAAAGTCCAAAGACAACACAAGCTAATTGGTTTACTGATCTGTTTATTGTTCTTCAGGCATTCTACGCTCATGAACCACCACAGTTATCGTTCATGTCCTTATATTAATTCGATATTAATTACAGACAGGCTTATTCTCCTTTCACAATCAACTGGTGTAACCCACGGGTTCTGCCGTTCATCCAGCAATCAACATCCCATTCTCACATCAGCCTAAACCTCAATGCTGGGTCTTGTGTCCCTATGTGTCCAGAGTTTGATTTAATCCAATTAAACCCCTACCGCTATTATAACCTAACCATCCACATAATGCTAACTCTTCCATCTTGCTCACTGACTCGTACATAGGAAAACACGGGCGTTATATCTGGAGAAGCCTGAGGCAGAGATGGAGCCTCTTGGGGTTCAGGTAAAAGATGGCAAAAACACAGGATGGGATATGAGATGCAATGCAGATCTAATGTTGGGAATCCCTCCACTCTTTTCTTTGCTTAACTAATTTAAATATTATTCTCACTGGATATTTAAGCCCGATCTTCAGCTCCTCTCTGAAGTTAGTCTGGGTCACAGCATAAATACATGTGTTTGTGCAGCAGCTCAATAGCAGGAGCATATAGCTGGTCCAATCTGCGATAAGCATCGGGTCATTAAAACCTGTTGAATAATAACGGTTTGTAATTCGCATTAATAAGAAAACTATCACATACATCATCCAGAGCAGTATGAAGTTGCTGGATATAGCGAAGAGTAAGATAATGGATTTCCTTCGGTTCTCCATCTCCGGATCATTGTGATTCGCATCATTCTTGCTCCTCCTCAGCCTCCTGCGGACTCTAATGGCTGCCAAAATGTGTCCTACGGTCAGAGCATTGAGCAGCAACATCAGGAATATTGGGAGCAGTGGGTTGAAACAGCGGTGAATCCAGCTAAATGCTACCCACGCAATTACAGTGTAATACTCTAGTTTTGACCTACAGCCCCAGGGCACGTTGTCGATTGTAATGTAGGGTTCAAATGTAAAGTACCAGGGAATGTTTTTCAAACAGAACAGCAGGCACACGGTTCCTATAACCACGGCTGCAGTTTTCTCAGTGCAATATTTAGTCCTCAGCCTCTGGCAACAAATGATAATAAAACGATCAAAAGTGAAAGCGACTGTTAACCAGACAGAAATATCTGTGACTGCACGGACCAGGACAGTGTGGAAAGAACACACAGGTGTGAGGAACAGGAAGGTAGTAGGGAAATAAGAATCATTAATCCGAAGCAATATCACGTCAGTGATAATGACCAGTAGATCCACCGCTGCCATGGCCACCAGGTAGCGGGTGATACACCTGGAGAGACCGCACTTTCCCCGGGACAGGATCACAATCGTCATCACGTTCGCTGTAAATGGGAAACAAACAGAAACAGGGAATCAGCCTTCAGGTTACAGCAAGGGAGCCAGTTTCACAGTATTTGGTGTGAAATGTACTTTACTGCAGGATCTGGGAATGGGAACTGAACTCGTTACCGCTGCTACAATTGTGTAGTTGGAAACGATTTTAACATAAAATTGCAATGTTCAGTATATGAGAGTCTGCAGTAAATAAGTAAAAATAAACGCCTCCAGCAAAGAGTAAAACATGAACAAAATGGATTATCTTGGAATTTCCTCAGAGCTGCTCCTCTTCCACCATCACAGCTTCATCAGAAGTGCAAGGAATCCCGGTGAGTTCTGAATAAATTACCGGCCCTTTAATTGTACGAGCAAATGGACAGCGAGATAATGAGTTATAATTAATAGCAAGAAGTAGCAGTTCAGTGACGGAAGAACGAATGAAAAGAAAACCAAAGAAAAGTGATTGAAAATAAGTACTGAATGGTCAGTTATAAATTGGGAGATAAATGATGGGTGAGGAGCAGTGAGAATGAAGCCGGCCCAAAATGCAGTGACTGCTAAATGGGGAGCACCGAGGGTGAGATCAAACGGCGGGGTTTGGATCTGTGAGCAGGACAGGAGAGCAGATACCAGGCGGGGGTCAGAACAGGCTCTAATTTTTCAGGTTGTATTCTCAAACTGGGGGTCATGACTAAAAACTGTTGATAAAACAAATGTCAAACTTTATGTTACAAAGTGACTTGTGGTTGAACTCGACCAGTTTCTCTTTACAAAGCACTAGATGGACAGTCCATCTGATCAACCGACATTCCCTCGCTGGAAATCCCAGGTATTGACATCGGTGCCTTGAACAGTTCACCATCATCTGGGCAAACGCCAACAGTGACCACAAGGGGGAGAAGGTCAGATGTGAGCAGCAACAAACAACCCGACCTTGTTCTGTGATCGCAGGACTAATTGAACCTTCCAAAGTACACGATGTAAGATGGAGCACACCACCGGCCTCGCTTTTGTAACCTCTGATAATGGATGAAACTTCAGAGGGAGGTGATCACGGCGATTCCGAGCTCGCAACAATGATCAGTGCAAGTGACAACAGCGGCTGCAGTCTAACCCAGGACAACAAAGTACCTGCAGGGATTCGGCTACAGAGAGACTGACTGGAAAGGTCGTACCTCTGAATTGGATGAATGCATCTGTAATATTAATCCGGCACGTGAGAAATATTGAGAATCTGTCTCCCTGTTGTGGTAGAGTGTCCAAAATTACATCCATGGGGATATGGGACATTATATACAACTGAACATTCGGATTAAACAGTCAACATAATCAGAGCTATTCAGAAGTGTTTGACTCAGGATAATGTGTCGTATGGCAGGTTGTCAGCTTGACATGGAAAGGAGCGGCATGGGTTTATTGTAGTACAGTGTGTCATATAATCGGTTATCAGCTTGATATGGGTAAGAACATGCATAAGACATAGGAGCAGGAGTAGGTCATTTGGCCCCGCGAGCCTGCCCCGCCATTCAATAACATCATGGCTGATCTGATCTTGGCCTCAACTCCACTTCCCTGCCCGTTCCTCATAACCCTTCATTCCCTTAACATTCAAAAATCTTTCTATCTCCACCTTAAATATATTCAATGACCCAGCCGCCACAGCTCCCTGGGGAAGAGAATTCCAAAGATTCACGACACTCAGAGAAGAAATTCCTCATCTTTTCCGTTTTAAATGGGTGCCCCCTTATTCTGAAATTATGCCCCCGCGTTCTAGATTCACCCACGAGGGGACACATCCTCTCTGCATCTACTCTGTCAAGCCCCTTCAGAATATTATATGTTTTAATAAGATCCCCTCTCTTTCTTCTAAACTCCAATGAGTATAGGCCCAACCTACTCATCCTTTATTCATAAGACAACCCCTTCATCTCTGGGAGAAACCTTGTGAACCTTCTCTGAACTGCCTCCAATGCAATTGTAGCCTTTTTTTAAATAAGGAGACCAAAACTGTACACAGTGCTCCAGCTTTGGTCTCAGCAACGCCCTGTACAACTAGTAACAGAAATTCTCTACTTTATACTCTATTCACTTTGCATTAAAGGCCAACATTCCATTTGCCTTCCTAATTACTTGCTGTACCTGCATGCTAACTCTTTGTGATTCATGTACAAGGACCCCCAGATCCCTCTATACCTCAGCATTTTGTAATCTCTCCCCATTTAAATAATCATTTTCTTACTTCATTTTCGTACCAAAGTGGATAACCTCGCATTTTCCCACAATATACCTCATCTGCCAGATTTTTGCCTACTCACTTTTCCTATCTATATCCCTTTGGAGATTATTTGTGTCCTCCACACAATTTGATTTCCCAGCTATCTTTGAATCTTCAGAAAATTTGGCTACATTACACTCAGTCCCTTCTTCCAAGTCATTAATATAGATTGCAAATAGTTGAGGCCCCAGCACTGATCCCTGCAGCACCACAGTAGTTACATTTTGCCTACCTGAAAATGACCCATTTATCCCGACTCTCTGGTTTCCATTAGTTAGCACAATCCTCTATCCATGCTAATATATTACCCCCAACCCAGTGAACTCTTATCTTGTGCAGTAACCTTTTATGTGGCACCTTATCGAAAGCCTTCTGGAAATCCAAATACACGTCATAGAAACATAGAAGATAGGAGCAGGAGTGGGCCATTCGAGCCTGCTCCGCCATTTTAACGAGATCATGGCTGATCATCCAAACCTTAGCACCCGGTGCCTACACCGACAGCCATCCCACCCAAGCCCTAGCCCCGTAACCCCACGCATTTAATCCCCCCTAGCACTAAGGGCCAATTTTTATCATAGCCAATCAACCTAACCCGCACATCTTTGGACTGTGGGAGGAAACCGGAGCACCCGGAGAAAACCCACGCAAACACGGGGAGAATGTGAAAACTCCACGCAGACAGTCACTCGAGGCCGGATTTGAACCCGGGTCTCTGGCGCTGTAAGGCATTAGTGCTAACCACTATGCCACCGTGCTGCCCATCAACTGGATTCCCTTTATCCACCCTGCTCGTTACATCCTCAAAGAAATCCAGCAAATTTGTCAAACGTTATTTCCCTTTCATAAAACCATGCTGACTCTGGTTGACTATATTATGATTTTCTGAATGTCCTGCTATCACTTCCTTTATGAGGGACTCCAGCACTTTCCCAAGGTAAGATGGTAGGCTAACTGGCCTGTATTTGTCTGCTTTCTTCATCCCTCATTTCTTAAATAAGAGCGTTACATTTGCGGTTTTCCAGTCCGCTGGGACCTCTCCAGAATCCAGGGAATTTTGGTAGATTACAACCAATGCATCCACTATCTCTGCAGCCACATCTTTTATGACCCTAGAATGCAGGCCATCGTGTCCACGGAACTTGTCCACCTTTAGCTCCATTAGTTTGCCTAGTACTTTTTCTCTAGTGATAGTGATTGTTTTAATTTCCACCCCACCCCAATAGACCCTTGATTATCCATTATTGAGATGCTTTTAGTGTCTTCTACCGTGAAGAGCGGTACAAAATATTTGTTCAAAGTCTCCACCATTTCCCTGTTTCCCATTATTAATTTCCCACACTCATCTACTAGGGGAGCAACATTTACTTTAGCTACTGTCTTCCTTTTTATAGACATGTAGAAGCTCTTACTGTCTGTTTTATATGTCTTGCTAGCTTACTCCCATAAGCAATCTTGTCTCTCTCTATCATTTTTTATCGTTCTTTGCTGGTTTTTAAAAATGTCACAATCCGCTGGCCTCCCACTATACTTTGCAACATTATATGCCTTTGTTTTCAATTTGATACTATCCTTAACTTCCTTAGTCAGCCATGGATAGTTCAACCTTCTCAGAGTTTTTCTTTCTCACTGGAATATATCTTTGCTGAGAGCTATGAAATATCTCCTTAAATGTTTGCCACTGCTTTTCTACAGTCTTTCCCTGGAATATATTTTCCTAGTCCACTTTAACTAAGTCTGCCTTCATACCTTTGTAATTACCTTCATTTAAGTTCAGGACACTTGTTTGGGACCTAGCTTTCTCAGGCACAAACTGAATTTGAAATTCTACCATGCTATGATCACTCTTCCCAGTAGGATTCTCTACTTCAAAGTGATTAATTAATCCAGCCTCGTTACACATTATCAGATCTAAAATAGTCTGCCCCCTGGTTGGTTTCACAATGTATTGTTCCAAGAAACCATCCCGCATACACTCTAAGAACTCTTCCTCAAGTCCACCTTTGCCAATTTGCTTTGTCCAATCAATATGCAGATTAAAATCTCCCATGATTATAGCCGTACCTTTCTTACAAGCCTCTATTATTTATTGATTTATACTCTGTCCTACAGTGTGGGTACTGTTTGTGGGCCTGTAGACCACTCTCATCAGTGACTTCTTACCCTTATTATTTCTTATAGCCACCCAAACTGATTATATGTCTTGATCTTCGAAGCCAATATCAATTCTCACAAATGTACGGATCTCATCCCGTATTAACAGAGCTACATCACCTCCTTTTCTTTTATGCCTGTCCTTACGAAATGGCAAATACCCCATAATATTCATTTGTAGGACAATGTGTCATGTAATCGGTTATCAGCTTGATATGGGTAAGGAACATCATTGATTAATTGGTACATAATAAGAGTGAGAAAGAGTGCGGGGGAGAGAGAGAGAGAGAGAGAGAACGAGACAGGGAGAGGCGAAAAGAAAGCGAGAGAGAGAGAGTCAGCGAGGCAGAGAGAGGGGAGACAGAGGCTGAAAGAAATATTGAGATTGAGATTGAGTGGCAGAGAGAGAGAGAGAGCGAGAGAGAGAGAGCAAGAGAGAGGAAGGAGAATCCATATATACTAGAGACAACTCTGTGCAGAAGGTACAACCTGAGCAAGATAAGGTAGATGAAACAGAAATAATTCACTGTATTCTTCTAAAACCGACTTTGGACAAGAAAATCTCAGGCGAAAATTATATGACATGATTTTACGAGTGTATACGTTTAAAATAGTTAAGTAACTGGGGGGATCTCCATGGAAACAGAAATATAGTGTAACTGTACTGCCAACATAAGGCTAAAATGCCCCCGAATCAAAGATCAGAGATGTGAGGTGCTGTCCAATGACCATGAGCAGGTGGAGGTGGACCTTCTGCTTGAACCGCTGCAGTCTGTGTGGTGAAGCTGCTTCCACAGGGCTGTTAGGGCGGCACTTCCAAGATTTGGACCCAGTTACTGTACAACAAGTGTGAGGGGATAATTCTTCCCAATGTTGCCAATATTCTGTACTGAATCAAATCGGTCAGTAATTTATTTATCAAAAATATGCAGCTTTATACAAAATTGCTAAAATTATTCGCCATATTTATCATTCACTAAACCATTAATTGATTCAACAATTGGATCAGTGTTTCAAGGACTTATTAATTTTAGTCCCGCCTTACTAGGAGTCACACTTTAAACAGTGGTGGCACTTAATTAACGAATGATCTGGTAACACAATGATTGCCATCAATTACACTTGTTTCTATTTCCAAGTGCAATGACGAGATGCGAAGAAAAGAATATCCGCCACTCAGAGAATCCAGTGTTGCCAGTTAAAATTAACACTATCTTTACTGCTGTGCTGTAATGTTGCTATTTCCCCAGCTCTCCATTCCTTCAGTCTCCGGGCTCAATCTCCGTGCAATGTCCTGAATATAAACATTAAAGCACGGAACATTATAATATCAATAAGCATATCGCAAAATGAAAAGGGAGGGCAGTTAGGGCGTGATATTCCCAGAATTTCTGAAACTGACCCGTAATCTGTAAAATAATCACCTCCGGACAAACGCAGCAACTGACCAGGCCCGGAAGGAGAGCAGTAATACAAAGAGACACGGACTTATACAATCAATAACCGGTTACAATGGCTCACCGGAACTCCACGGGCTGCAAGGATAACGGCAGAAATCACTTATATCAGTTACACTGAAAATGGACACGCGATTAATGGAACTCCCATTGCAGAAATGACGATGACTCGTACTGCTTGACACAGAGAAACACAGCAACGCAGGAACACAGGAGGAGGTCATTCAGCCCCACAAGCCTTTTCCGACATTACATTAGACCCTGGCTGATCTGCACCTTAACTCCATTTACCCGTCTTGGTTCCATATCCCTTGATACCCATACCATAAAAATTATATCCATCACAGTCTTGAACAATTCAATTGAACAAGCATTGACAGACTTTTGGGAAAACGAGGTCCAGATCTCCACTGCCCTTTGTGTAAGAAAGTGTTTCCTGATTTCCCTCCTAAATGGCATAACTCTCATTTTAAGATCATGTCCCCTCGTTCTCCAATCTCCACCAAGGAAACAGTTTCTCTGCATCTACATTATCGAATCTCTTTATCATTTTAAATAACTCGATCACAACACCCCTCAACATTCGAAACACAAGGAATACAAACTAAGTTTCTGCAACCTGTCCTCACAATTTAACCCTTTAAGCCCCGGTGTAATTCTGGTGAACCTGCGCTGAACTCCCTCCAAGATGAATACATTTTTCCTGCGGTGCGGTGCCCAAAACTGAACCTCGTGCTCCAGATAGGGTCTGACCAAGGTTCGATTTAACTGAAGCATCACTTGCTCACTTTCGAATTTCAACACCCTTGTGATAAAAAGACACAAACCCATCAACATTTGTCCCCACTTTACGCCTCCTTCCTCGCAAACAACTACCGACCCGTATCACAAGGTTACCTCCAATTTTGTGCGATCTCACTTTTTTCATGATCTCTGTGCGAAATCTTATCTTAAGCAGGGAAATAACTGACACTGTAATGCAATTTGAAAATATGGGAACCAACATTCCATTGCATCGTGTGCTGACGATATTTGCAGTTCAAATTACCCCCGCTGACAGGACATTGAATGATAACAATTGGAGATTTTGATGGACATTACAAGTGCATTATGATCTCAACGAACATATCACTCAAGGAAGGTGGCGGACAGGGAGGATGTGATATTCAATTAAATTTTGTCTGTGATTTTGAACGAGCAAAACAAATGCTTCAGAAGAACAGAAACAATATTGGACACGTAGAAAGACCAGTGACGCACTTAAATCCTGGTTCACAAAGTCAGTCAGTTCAGAATCAGTTAGTGCAAACAACAAACACCACTTGTAGAACGGGAACATGGCAAACAGATATACAATACATTCAACTTTATTTATCTCTGAGAAATGTGCGGGACACCGAGCCACAACTGACCCTGTGAGCTGAAATATTCAGAGAAACCCTTATTAATACAGGAGCGAAGCTTTTAGTTGAAGCATTAGGCTGCATTGTCCCTGAGATTGGTGAGCCAACTCACTTCACGCTGTCCTTACTGAGTAACATCTTTAAACAGACCTGGCAGAGTTTTAAAACCAATAGTAGAAATATTGGAGTTTGATGCCGATCACATTTGTTCAAAAAGCAACGTGGAACTTTTAGTAGCAGCAGGTGTTGGGAACTCATTCCACTGAATGTGAGATTTCAGTTTCCCAGCTGAAGGGGAGAAGTTTTGATTCCTTGTAATGTAGGAGTTAAAATACACCGGTTTCATACTTTGGGCTCTGTCACACCAAACTATGAATCTGAGCTAGAGGAATATAACACAGACACACATTGCAGGGCGATATGATCAAAGTGTTTAAAATGATGAAAGGAAGGGAGAAGGTAGATAGAAGCAGATTAGTTCCAGCAAATGATGGGGTCAAGAACGAGGTGTCATAGATACAAGATTGAACAGAAGACATTCGGAACATTGGAAAAGGGAGCGGGAGAAACATCTTTACAAAGAGAGGTGGGAGGCGGTGGAGTTCAGTTCCAGAGTTATTGGTTGAGGCAGAAGCTATGCTCAGTTTCAGAGTAGAGTGGATAGGTTGATGGAGGAAGAGGAGATGAAGGGATATCGGGACAGGCTGGTTAAATGTGTTTACAAATATCTTCTAACTGTAAGGAACAGAAGGGAATTAAATATAACTTGATATCGAGCAGCGGTTTGACCGGGCGACCAGGCTGGCTGAGAGTTCAGCCAGTGTTATATCAACATGCAAGTGTATGATCTGAACAATAAAAGTGTCCGGTTTGTATAAAGGGATCTGAACCCGGATTCTGATCGGTGCTCTGGGTAAAATGCGGGTGATGGAAGCTGAAACGGATTTTTCAAATGGGGACAACCCAGGAGAGTTTCACAGAGCGCCGCTGCTATGTTTCAACCGCTCTCTCACTGCATTGGATTCCCGGACTGAGCTGCAAGAAGGACTGTGACAGAAACCAGCTGCCGCACACCGACTGAAGGCAGCACAATGCCCGCCCGGTGGGTGAAGGGGAGTCTGAGAACAGGCTAGTGACCAGTCAGGGGAGAAGACCAGGGGAGAGTCCGTGTCCCGGCATGGAGCAGAAACCCACCCTCGGCATGGAATGTGATCAGCAAGAACAATATCCAGCACATTGTATGAAACAGACCGAGAACAGCGGGGAGATTCTGATTAATGAGACGGAAAAAATCCCAATCCCGACTGTCAGGATTCCCAGGTATATATCCAGGAGCGGCCATCAGTGAATCAGTCCCCAGCGGGAGTCAGAGGGGGAGAAACTGCAGCATTTTACAACACAGTGAATGTTTAGTAAAACATAGTCCTTGTTAGATATTACCGAGTGTTACCGGAAAGAAGGGGAAGAGAGAAAAGCTGTTAGGCCATGGAAACAATGGAATTAAAATAAACCATTGAATCACACATTGCACGGGTTCTCAGTTAACATGGAATAATTTGAAAGACATTAAATGAAGAAAATAATCTGTACTCTTTATGGGGGTTTAAATAACATTAAAAATTCAACAAGTGCTCAGTCAATGAACGAGGGAGAGCGGGAATTACAGTCACTGAATTCCTGCCTTTAAATTGACTCGGGAAAAGTACAGTGAAAAAAGGACAGTTAAGAGCAGGAACACAGTTAATCCCTGATTCACAACTTTAGTAATGGAATATAATCACTTACCGGGGATTCCAACGGATGCTATAATCGGATAGTAAATCATTGCTGCCTGGAGAACTGGTGGTAACTCGGTAAATGGATACGCGGTTAAGGGAACTCTCATTCTGTTTGAGAAGTGATGGTGACTCTTGGCACTGGACACAGGGCTCAAATGAATCTGTGAGATGAGAGAGTAAGAGAAACCCATTATTTATAATTGAATGTCACGTCCCGTGGGATCCGGAAACAGCAGGAATATTGAAATTACTTACAGTCATTTGGGCAGCACGTCAACACCCTTCACTGTAATGTTTCTGCTGCACTAATTAGATACAAATTGATATTGCAAGTGTTTTGAAATGAATCCGCCCAAAGACTGGATTAATATTTTGCTCACATTTCTCTCTGTCAATGTACTGAAAGCCGGGCTCTGACCACATCGCTGCAACACCTTAAACAGAAGCAGCTTCAGGTTCCCCTCTGTGACGTCACACGGCTCACTCCTGTCGATGCACCAACTGAATTCCCACAATTCTCAAACATCTTTCAATGTTTACACCGCCGCGGCGCTCCAAACTCAGCCCTTTGAATGTGGGAGTTTAGGCTGGCAATTGAATGAGGAATTTATGACTTTAGGACAGGAAGAGTTCGGACTTTGCACCAACACCTGGAATAAATTCAATCTATAATCTCAGGTAGAAAAATGTAACCATGGACACGGGCTCAAAAATCCTGGATTTCACTGAAATCCATATTCTGTAAAGGTTACAGGTGATGTTAAAACACATCCCTTTCAGTTTTAAGCGGGCTAACCCAGGTATAGGGTACTGTACAATATTGCAATAGTTTGGGCCACATATGGAGCAGATTCTCTGTGGAAATCTCCATCCCCCAGGATTCTGTGGGCTGCGGTGGGGTTTCCAGTTTCTGCTCATTTCATTATTTTCTATTATTATCCCATTCCCGGTAGTTTCACTTTGATCTTTCCAGTGATATTATCGAAGGCCAGGCCGTGTAATACAGTTGCATTAAAACCAGGAGTAGGTCAATCAGCGTCTCGGGCCTGCTCTGCCATTCAATTTGATCATGGCTGATCTGCAGCTCAGCGCCATTTCCCCGGCTTTGCTACTTATCTCTTCATATCCTCAGCGTACAACAATGTAACTATCACAGCCATGAAAGCTCCAAATGATCCCGAGCATCTGCAGCTTTTTTGGGGGTTAGAGTTTCTAATTTCCACCAGCCATCGTGTGCAAAAGTGCATCTTGATTTCGCTCCTGAATGACATAAATCTAATATGAAGCTTATTGTATAGAATTACATATAATATACAGCAGAGAAACAGGCCATTCGGCCCAACTAGTCTATGCTGGTGTTTCTGCTCTACCAGTCTCCTCGCACCCCATCACCATGGCCTTCTAGTCATTTCACCCTCATGTGTTGATCTAGCTTCCCCTTAAATACATCTGTGCAACTCGATTCAACTAATGATTGTGGAAACGAGTTCGACAATACGTCCCCTTGTTCATGATTCTTGCACGAGACGGAATCGCTTCCCGGCATCTACCCTATTGAATCGTTTGACATTTAAAGCACCTCTTACAGGTCAGCCCTCAATCTCCTTTACTCAAGGGAAAGGATGCCATATTTTATTAACCTGTCCTCGTAATTTAACCCTTTTAGCTCAGGTAAATTTCAGGTGATTCTACGCTCCACCCACTCCAAGGCCTATATATAATCAGTGAGGGCCTCGGGAGTCAGGGGAAGAAAGGAAGACTGAAGAATGGGGTTGGTGGGGGAGATTGTGGCCTCGTGTAAAGAGAGGGGCAATGGGGGTCGGAGGATGGGGAGACTGGAGAATGGGAGGTCAGAGAGAGGATAATGGGGTCAGCCAGAGGGGGAATGAGGGTCATGACAGGGAAATGGGATTAGGGAGAGGGGGCAAGAGGGTCAACAGCAGGTAAATGGGGTCCGAAAGAGGGGGAAGAGGGTCAGCAGCATGTAAATGGGGTCAGAGAGAGGGGGAAGAGGGCCAGCAGCAGGTAAATGGGGTCAGAGAGAGGGGGGAAGAGGGTCAGCAGCAGGCAAATGGGTCAGAGAGAGGGGGAAAGAGGGTCAGCAGCAGGTAAATGGGGTCAGAGAGAGGGGGAAGAGGGTCAGCAGCAGGTCAATGGAGTCAGTGTGAGGGGGAAGTGGGTCAGCAGCACGTAAATGGGGTCAGAGAGAGGGGGGAAGAGGGTCAGCAGGAGGTCAATGGGGTCAGAGAGAGGGGGAAGAGGGTCAGCAGCAGGTCAATGGAGTCAGTGTGAGGGGGAAGTGGGTCAGCAGCAGGTCAATGGAGTCAGTGTGAGGGGGAAGTGGGTCAGCAGCACGTAAATGGGGTCAGAGAGAGGGGGGAAGAGGGTCAGCAGGAGGTCAATGGGGTCAGAGAGAGGGGGAAGTGGGTCAGCAGCAGGTAAATGGGGTCAGAGAGAGGGGGAAGAGGGTCAGCAGCAGGTAAATGGGGTCAGAGAGCGGGGGAAGAGGGTCAGCAGCAGGTAAATGGGGTCAGAGAGAGGGGGAAGAGGGTCAGCAGGAGGTAAATGGGGTCAGAGAGAGGGGGAAGTGGGTCAGCAGCAGGTAAATGGGGTCAGAGAGAGGGGGAAGTGGGTCAGCAGGAGGTCAATGGGGTCAGAGAGAGGGTGGAAGTGGGTCAGCAGGAGGTAAATGGGATCAGAGAGAGGGGGAAGTGGGTCAGCAGCAGGTAAATGGGGTCAGAGAGAGGGGGAAGATGGTCAGCAGCAGGTAAATGGGGTCAGAGAGAGGGGGAAGTGGGTCAGCAGGAGGTAAATGGGGTCAGAGAGAGGGGGAAGATGGTCAGCAGCAGGTAAATGGGGTCAGAGAGAGGGGGAAAGAGGGTCAGCAGCAGGTAAATGGGATCAGTGTGAGGGGGAAGAGGGTCAGCAGCAGGTAAATGGGGTCAGTGTGAGGGGGAAGAGGGTCAGCAGCAGGTAAATGGGGTCAGAGAGAGGGGGAAGAGGGTCAGCAGCAGGTAAATGGGGTCAGTGTGAGGGGGAAGAGGGTCAGCAGCAGGTAAATGGGGTCAGAGAGAGGGGGAAGTGGGTCAGCAGCAGGTAAATGGGGTCAGAGAGAGGGGGAAGATGGTCAGCAGCAGGTAAATGGGGTCAGAGAGAGGGGGAAGAGGGCCAGCAGCAGGTAAATGGGGTCAGAAAGGGGGAAGAGGGTCAGCAGCAGGTAAATGGGGTCAGAGAGAGGGGGAAGTGGGTCATCAGGAGGTAAATGGGGTCAGAGTGAGGTGGAAGTGGGTCAGCAGCAGCTAAATGTGGTCAGAGTGAGGGGGAAGAGGGTCAGCAGCAGGTAAATGGGGTCAGAGAGAGGGGGAAAGAGGGTCAGCAGCAGGTAAATGGGATCAGTGTGAGGGGGAAGAGGGTCAGCAGCAGGTAAATGGGGTCAGTGTGAGGGGGAAGAGGGTCAGCAGCAGGTAAATGGGGTCAGAGAGAGGGGGAAGAGGGTCAGCAGCAGGTAAATGTTTCAGAGAGAGGGGAATCTCCAGAGGGCTGTGGATGACTATCTTCATGACTGAGATCGATAGATATCTGGGCACTAACTGAATCAAGGGATATGGAGATCGGGCAGGAAGCTGAAGTTGTGCTGGAAGTTCAGCCATGATCTTACTGATTGGTGGAGCAGCCTCGAGTGGTTCTATGTCCTACTCCTGCTCCTTTCCTTATGTTGTGATGAAACGCAGCAGCCAATTTGTGCATTGCAAGCTCCCACAAACGGCAATGTGATAATGACCAGATAATCTGTTGTTTTGAGTAGATTGAGGGATAAATATTGGCCAGGTCACCGGGTAACTTCCCTGCTCTTTTTCAAAGTAGTGCCGTATGTGATCTTTTACGCCCACCTGAGTGGGCAAACGGGGCTTGGGTTTAACGTCTCAGCTAAAACATGGCAACTCCGACAGTGCAGCACTCCCTCAGTGCGGCACTGCAGTGCTCAAGTCACTGACCCAATATCTTTCTGATTCAGGGTGTCACCAACTGAGCCACGGTTGACACACGGCCTCCCTGAAGGCCCGCGTCATTGTATCGAAACAGAGCTGGAGCTTCCCGGATTGTTGGGACCGACAGGTTGCAGGTGTCCTGTTGAGCGAAAGAATCTCTCTGAGATATGGAGGAAGCCAATTGGGGAAATTAACGGCAGTGGTGAATCAGTGACCTGCCAGACACCCAATCCGGGAATGACGGATTCAAACAAATATAGGAAAGAAGGAACTCGACGGGTACCTGTTCGGTAATTCTTCAACATCGTGAAGCCATCCCAAATAATTCTCCCAGTGTCCTGGCCGGTATTTCCACCTTACATTAATTTCACGGAAACTTTGGCTATAAACCAGACAATAGTCAGAAGAGGGCAGCGTGAATCTACATTGCAGCTGAATGTATTGTCATGTATTGTGTTTAAAGTTACCTCACACTATTTGTAAAATGGGGCGCACAGTTAAGATGAAGAGGGGCCGACGGACTGTGGATTCCACCACGGCTGCTGCTCAACAATAATTGTCTTCAGTGTGTACAGTGAGCAGAGAGGAATTGCTGCTGTTTCTTCACATTTCCCGCTGCACTCATTGTCATTCTGCTTTAACAGAACCAGCTTGGATCTCCAGATATATTTAAACATTAAACCTCGGGGCTGATAGAATAATAATACAATAATATGAACATCATGTGCTTTCAATGGAGACGTGTTTTCCACCTGCCGTGAGCAGACAGCTTGGTGAAGACAGCGTTGGGTGAATCTGCTAAACTGAGTGGTGATGGGAAGTTGGTGAGAGTGGGAATTCGGTGCAGAGGGGGAAGGAGCTGCTCAGTAATTTAAATCAAGGAACAACAGTAAATACACCAAAATTGTGTAATTAATTAGATAATTAGATCTAGGGATAAAATTAAAATTAACTAAGTTCAGGATAGCAGCATTAAAGGAATCTGAATTGCATTAAATAATAATCGGATGTACATCATTAATTAAATAATAAGTAGGAGAAAGGGGTGCTAAACAAATATATATAGAATAATAGAATAGAATCACAGAATTTACAGCACTGAAGGGGCCATTCGGCCCATCGGACCAGTGCCTGTTCTTTGAAAGAGCTGTAAAATTTGAACACCGACCCCAGCGTTTCACTCTTAACCCTGCAAATCTGTTCCCTTCAAATACAGGTCCAATTGTAATCAAGATCAAGGGGCAGCTGAGACCCATTGCCTGCAATTCTTGTGGTATTTAGCAGCTGCAGAAAGTTTCCTGTGTCCTGGACAACCACGTGTGCAGGAAGAGCCTCCAGTTGCTCGAGCTCAGGGATTCTGAGACTGAGGAGTGGTGCGAGTCACTGCTGGGCATTCGGGAGGCTGGCAATTCCCTGCAGAAAAAGTTGCAGGAGGTGGTAACCCCGCAGCTACAGAGAGTTCAGGTGGGAAGTGCGTGGGTGGCCAACTGGCAGGTTAGGAAGAGGCAGGCCGTGCAGGAATCCTCCGCGAATCTGGCTCTCTCAACCCGGTTTTCCGTGCTGATACTGGTGACGGTGACGACACCCCGGGGGAGTGCATACTAGAGCAAAGAGCTTGGTGAAGGGAGAGTTGGGTGAATCTGCTAAACGGCTTCGTGGGGCAAATGGCTGCAAAGGGGGCGCAGCAAAGCGAGCACATTCAGTAGTGCTTGGGGATTCCATATTCAGGGGGGATAGACTGGCATTACAGCATCCGTCGCTGTAAATCTCGGAGGGTGTGTTGCCTCCCTGATGCCAGGGTGATGGACATCACTGGTAGGGTGCGTAACATTTTGCGCGGCACAGATGAACAGCCAGCAGCCATGATCCATGTTGGAACCAATGATGAAGATAGGAAACGGGCTGTGGTCCTACAGACAGATTTTCCAGAGCAAGGGACGAAGTTAAACTGCAGGACCAAAAAATGTATTAATCTCTGTATTACTCCCAGTTACACGCCCTGGAGCGTATATGAGAAGTAAGATAAGAAATGTTAACGTATAAATGGAGAACTGGTGCTGATGGGATGTGTAAGACGTTCTGATTGTCTGACAGTTTATAGAGTTCAGACTCGTGGAACAGGCAACACAAAACCCAATGAATCTGTGAACCTTCTTTTACTTAAAAATCCACAAGAGGTTACAAGTAATTACCAGAAGACAAACTGTACTCAATTCATACACTTATCACAAGCAATTATCTAAAACCATTGACTTTAAGCTCAGGCGATTATAAGCAAAACCACATGCATACAACAACTGGTTGGGTATTGGAGCCGGGTGGAGGCAGTGGGTGAATGGTTGGGTATTGGAGCCGGGAGGCAGTGGGTGAATAGTTGGATATTGGAGCCGGGGGGAGGCAGTGGGTGAATGGTTGGGTATTGGAGCCGGGGAGAGGCAGTGGGTGAATGGTTCGGTATTGGAGCCGGGGGGAGGCAGTGGGTGAATGGTTGGGTATTGGAGCTGGGGGGGCAGTGGGTGAAAATTGGGTATTGGAGCCGGGGAGGGGGCAGTGGGTGAATGGTTGGGTATTGGAGCCGGGGGGCAGTGGGTGAATGCTTGGGTATTGGCGCCGGGGGGCAGTAAGTGAATAGTTGGGTATTGGAGCCAGGGAGGGGGCAATGGGTGAATGGTTGGGTATTGGAGCCGGGGTTCGTGGGTGAATGGTTGGGTATTGGAGCAGGGGGGCAGTGGGAGAATGGTTGGGTATTGGAGCTGGGGGGGGGCAGTGGGTGAATGGTTGGGTATTGGAGCCGGGGGCAGTGGGTGAATGGTTGGGTATTGGAGTCGAGGGGCAGTGGGTGAATGGTTGGGTATTGGAACCAGGGGTCCGTGGGTGAATGGTTGGGTATTGGAGTCGGGGGGAGGCAGTGGGTGAATGGTTGGGCATTGGAGCCGGAGGGAAGTGGGTGAATGGTTGGGTATTGGAGCCGGGAGGCACTGGGTGAATGGTTAGGTATTGGAGCCGGGGGGAGGCAGTGGATAAATGGTTGGGTATTGGAGCCAGGGGGAGGCATTGGGTGAATGGTTGGGTATTGAACCGGGGGTCCGTGTGTGAATGGTTTCGTATTGGAACCGGTGGGGCAGTGGGTGAAAGGTTGGGCATTGGAAGCAGGTGTCCGTGGGTGAATGGTTTGATATTGGAGCCGGTGGGGCAGTGGTGAATGGTTGGGTATTGGAGCCGGTGGGGCAGTGGGTAAATGGTTGGATATTGGAGCCGGGGGACAGTTGGTAAAAGGTTGGGTATCGGAGACGGGGGGCAGTGGGTGAATTGTTGGGTATTGGAACCGGGGGTCCGTGGGTGAATGGTTTGGTATTGGAGCCGGGGGGCAGAGGGTGAATGGTTGGCTATTGGAGCCGGTGGGGCAGTGGGTGAATGGTTGGTATTGGAGTCGGAGGGGCAGTGTGTGAATGGTTTGCTTTGGAGCCAGGGGGCAGTTGTTGAATGGTTGGGTATTGTAGCCGGTGGGGCAGTGGGTGAATGGTTGGGTATTGTAGCCGGTGGGGCAGTGGGTGAATGGTTGGGTATTGGAGCCGGTGTGGCAGTGGGTGAATGGTTGGGTATTGGAGCCGGTGGGGCAGTGGGTGAATGGTTGAGTATTGGAGCCGGGAGGCAAAGGGTGAATGGTTGGTTATTGGAGCCGGGGGGGGGAGGCAGTGGATAAATGGTTTGGTATTGGAGCCAGGGGGAGGCATTCGGTGAATGGTTGGGTATTGGAGCCGGGGGTCCTTGGGTGAATGGTTTGGTATTGGAGCCGGTGGGGCAGTAGGTGAATGGTTGGGTATTGGAGCCGGTGGGGCAGTGGGTGAATGGTTGGGTATTGGAGCTGGGAGGCAATTGGTGAATGGTTGGGTATTGGAGCCGGGGGTCCGTGGGTGAATGGTTGGGTATTGGAACCGGGGGGCAGTGTGTGAATGGTTGGGTATTGGATCCGGGGGTCCGTGGGTGAATGGTTGGGTATTGGAGCCGGGGATCTGTGGGTGAATGTTTGGGTGTTGGAGCTGGGGGTCCGTGGGTGAATGGTTGGGTATTGGACCGGGGGGGGCAGTGGGTGAATGGTTGGTTATTGGACCTGGGGGGCAGTGGGTGAATTGTTGGGTATTGGTACTGGGCGGCAGTGTTTGAATGCTTAGGTACTGGGGCCGGGGGGGAGCAGGGGGCAATGGTTGGGTATTGGAGCCGGGGCCAATGGTTGGGTACTGTAGCTATGGGGGGGCAGTGTTTGGGTATTGGGTCCGGGGAGCAATTGTTGGGCATTGGAGCCGGGGTAATGGTTGGGCATTGTAGCTGTGGGGGGAGCAGTGTTTAGCTATTGTATCCGGGGGGTCAGTGGTTGTATTTGTAGCTGCGGTGGGAGCAGTGGGTATGTATTTGAGCCGGGGGCAATGGCTGTGTATTGGAGCTGGTGGCAATGTTTGGGTATTGGAGCCGGGGGTTAGTGGTTGGGTATTGTAACTGTGGTGGGAGCAGTGGTTGGGTATTGGAGCCGGGGGTCAGTGGGTGAATAGTTGTGCATTGGAGCCGGGGGGGCAGTGGGTGAATGGTTGGGTATTGGAGCCAGGGGTCAGTGGGTGAATAGTTGGGTGTTGGAGCCGGGGGTCAGTGGGTGAATGGTTGGGTATTGGAGCCGGGGGTCAGTGGGTCAATAGTTGGGTATTTGGGCCGGGGGGCAGTGGGTGCATAGTTGGGTATTGGAGCCGGGGGGCAGTGGGTAAATGGTTGGGTACTGGAGCCAGGGAGAGTGGGTGAATGGTTGGGTATTGGAGCCGGGTGGCAATGGTTGGGTATTGGAGCTGGGGGCAATGGTTGGGTATTGCAGCTGTGGTGGGAGCAGTGGTTGGGTATTGGAGCTGTGGTGGGAGCAGTGGTTGGGTATTGGAACCGGGGAGCAATGGTTGGGTATTGGAGCTGGGGGCAAAGGTTGGGTATTACAGCTGTGGGGGGAGCAGTGTTCAGGTATGTTATCCGGGGGGCAGTGGTTGAGTTTGTAGCTGTGGTGGGAGCAGTGGGTATGTATTGGAGCCAGGGGGCAATCGTTTGGTATTGCAACCGGGGGGCGGTGCAATGGTTGTGTATTGGATCCGGTGGGGCAATGGTTGTGTATTGGAGCCGGAGGGCATTGGTTGGGTATTGGATCCGGGGGGGCAATGGTTGGGTATTGGAGCTGTGCTGGGAGCAGTGGTTGGGTATTGGAGCCGGGGGTCAATGGCTGGGTATTGAGCTGGGGGGCACTGCCAGGTGCAATATGATGGCCACTGATTCCTTGGCTGAAAGTGTGGAAAAGATGCAACGGCAGCTTAAAGGAATGTTGCTAAAGGAGAACCAGATGTTCGAGGGCCAGGGAGCGGAGATTAGACAGGTTTTGTTCTCAGTGATGGAACAATGAACATAGAATGCAGGACAGAATTAGTGCACTATCCAAGTGGATGATCAGGCTTCAAGGGACGGCTCCAAGGGAGTTGCTTGAAGCATGTATGGGATATTCCTTCTTTCCCCCATGCAACACGGTTTGGATGATATCAAGAACAACCTAATCCCCATCTTTGTGACAAATAAACAGCTGGCAGAATGGAAGGTGTCGATGTCACGCTTTCCATTTGTGAACTCAGGAGGTTGGGCAGAGTCTGGGCAACGTCTCACCCGTGCCATGGTAAACTGAAGTGTCTGGGAGGGATCATTCCTGCCCTGACAATACAAGCGACCCATGGATCCATAAAAGTATGGTCAGCAGAATCAGTTCGGATATTGGAGGAGAAATTGCATCATGAATATCAGCCCTTCCCACCGTACGTCGTTCAAGTAAATGAAGGAAAGACAGCGACAGACATGGCAGGATGGTCCTTAATCAAAGGATGTGTTGATATCACCTGAGAGAAGCTAACGAAACACTATGCGGGTTTTGTTTGGAATAAAGAAACTCCAAATTGCACCATGCCTGGAACAAGCTGGCACCAGAGATAAACTAATGCTAGTTGTGTCGCACAGGGTCGCTAATGTGTCACTACGGCCGCAGCCTCTGTGAATATGGACACCTCACCTGCCCTGTCACCCACTCCTCTTTCTGCTTTGATCCAACCCAGGTTACCAAGATAGTTCATGAGATCCTGATACCAGTGACCAAACATGATGTTACTAACATCACAGTGCACGGTGATATGCTCTCAGACACTGACAAAATATTGATTGGATTTGGATATCCACTGGATGCCCCTCCGCCACCCCACACATGACACTAAAACTAAAAGAGATTATAGAACGAACCGAGATCTCAGTAAAACACCTGCACCAACTACACCAGGAAAATGAAAACCTGCTAACAGCGATAGAGGGGGTGGAAAGGAAATCACGGTGGGAGCAAGTCAATAACATCTCGATACACCCGTTGTTCAGAATTATTTCACAACTGTTAATTATTTTCCAATGCCGTCTACTGGTCCTGGTCATCATCGTGTACGCATTGCTTCGACAAGCCCTTACACAATTGAAGAGGAAAAACAAGGAGCCGGGTCAGCAGAGAGCTCTCCCAAGCCTGGAATGCGGGGGAACTCAGAATAATTATCAACCAATGAAATAAGACCAAAGGAACCATTGGAGCCGTGCGGACATGTTCGGTGTGCTGACATCAATGTAACAGGAATCGACTGTAAACTCCAAGCAGATCAACGGTAAAGACTGAAAGAAAGTTAATTGGCTCAGAGTGATTGCTCAAATTCTGTGTCTAAAGGGGGGAAATGTTAGAATGATTTAAGATGATTTATGTTAGAATGCTTTAAGATGATTCACTGGTCCAACTATCCCAGCGTCCTTTCACTTAGGTTTGCATTATTATATCAACATGGGAGATCGAAGCATATTAATAGGAACTTGCAAAAGTGAATTGAGGTGTTCCGCAAAGCAATCACTCAATCTCTGTGTGGTTTCCCCAATGTAGCGGAGTCTGCAGCAATTACAGTTTACTAAATTGCAAGAAGAAAAGTAAATCGTTGTTGCACCTGGAAGTTGTGTTTGGGTCCCTGGACAGTGAGATGGGAGGAGGTAAAAGGGCCTGATGTGCTATCAATTACTCAAAAGACTGAGGTTAAGCGAGTAACTAACAGGCTTTTATTAACAAGAGAATGAAGGTGTGCCTCGAGAGGTCGACCGGTCCAGAATACAGAGGGACTGTGGAGCAGTCACCTTTATACCTGGACTCGTGGGAGGAGTCAGCCGAGGCATGTACAGACATGTACACAGTGGAATACACACAGTGGTTTACCACAGGGCCGGTGTTGCATCTCCTGCGCTTGCACGGGAAGGTGTCGTGGGAAGGGGAAGGGGTGGTCGGGTGATAGATGAGTGGACCAGAGTGTCGCAGAGGGAGCGGTCTCTTCCGACTGCTGAAAGGGGACGGGAGGGGAAGATGTGTTTAGTGATGGGATCACGCTGGAGGTGGTGGAAATGGCGGAGGATGATCCGTTGAATGTGGAGGCTGGTGGGGTGAAAGGAGAGGACAAGGGAAATCCTATCGTGCTTCTGAGAGGAAGAGGAATGGGTGAGAGCAGAAGTGCGGGAAATGGAACAGTCGAGAGTGCTGTCCACCATGGTGGAGGGGATTTCTTGGTTGAGGGAAAAGTAAAACATATCAGAAGGTGGCATCATCAGAAGAGATGCGATGGAGATGGAGAAACGGAGAAACAGTAATAGAGCCCTTACAGGAATCAAGGTGGGAGGAATTGTCGTCAAGTTAGCTATGGGAGCAGCTGGGCTTATTTGGTTGAAGTGAATGGATTCAAAGGAGAATTAGTTCAATGTATTTTCAATACAAGGGCAGCCAGGCGGAGGAGGGGCTGGTGGATGGTGACTGTGTTGGCCTCCGTTCAAGGAAGAAGCGGAGGGCCCTTCTGCCGTCCTGGTGGCTGATGGAGGTGTAGAGGGATTGGACGCCCACAGTGAAAGGGAGACGGTGAGGACCAGGAAACTGGAAAGTAACTGTTGTTTGTTCCCACAGCAGCTTTCAAATCACTGGCATTATCAATGGATTGGTATGTTGATGTGAAAGGAATTTGTTGAATTGTGTACAACTGCGCGTCGCTGTTTAAATCAGCAGGGCGGTTGAAGGACTCCTGTTAAAGATCGAGTGTACTTCAGTTCGTGTGGTTTCGAGCACTGCTGCTGGTGGATGTGATAATTCGTCCGAGAAGTGTAACCATTGGACAGGAACTTTTAATATTTATATCTCACATTTCCAGGCAGCGTTCCTACATTTACAGCAGGCGCTCCGCCGATTGACAGCAAATAGAAACAGGAGTAGGCCATTTAACCCTTCGAGCCTGTTCCGGCATTCAGTGAGATCATGTCTGACCTGGATCTTAACTTCACCCACCTGCTTTGACTCCAAATCAATCCCTATCTTGTCTGACAGAAAACTATCGACCTGAGCTTTAAATTATTAATTACATTGGCAAAAGAGCGCGAGGTGAGATGAGATTGTTTTATTACTCAGACGATGAGATTGTTTTATTACTCAGAGGGTAGTTATGATCTGGAATTCACTGTCTGAACTGTTGGTGGAAGCAGATCCGATCGCTGATCCAATAGTCACTTTCAGAAGGGAATTGGATAAATACCTGATGACGAACAATGTGCAGGGCTGTGGGGAAAGTGCGTCATTCTATGGTTCTATGATGCGACAATGCTCTCCCTCAGTGAGCTTGTGTTTTCACCGGTAAACCTCAGGTCCCGGCTTTAATTCCCGTCTGAGCAGGCAGCGACTTTCTCACCTTTAATGTGATGTTTCTCTTTTTCTCGCTCTATGATTCGCTCTATTTCTCTCTGTTTCTGTCGTTCTTACCATCTGTCAGTCTCTCTGTATGTCTCACTCAGTGTCAGTCACTTTCTGTAAGCTTTTCTAATTGGATCTCTGTTTATCTGTCCAACTATTACTTTCTCGGTCACTCTCCCCATCGCTCCCCCACAACATTTTACTCTGCATCTTATAATATAACCCTTTAAGCGCTGGCTCAGTTTAGAGCTTGCTGATCCTGGGTGTTTGACCTGCATTTTAACATTCTTCCTTCAAAGGTTTTCAGTGTTGATGGGTAGGTTACATGTTCTGTGGGCTGAAAGCCGAGGGGTTTCTTGTCTAGTTACGACCGGTCAGCTCAATGCATTACTTGTCCAGCTGCTGTGCTTTTGCAGTTCAGCTTTTCACAGTCTGTAGTTTTAGAAAATGTCTTTATCCTCTCACATTTTCAGATTATGCTGACGCGTAGTTTACCCTGCGCTGAAAACTAAACTTAGTCAGCAAGGGATTTGTCGAATTTTCAAGCACTGCACGGCTGGATTTTTATCACCAGGGTGGCCGAGTGGTTAAGGCGTTGGACTTAAGATCCAATGGACGTGTGTCTGCGTGGGTTCGAACACCCACTCCTGGTAAATGCTCAGGCAACGAGGTTGAAAGTCAAAGCTAAAGCTATTTTTGGTATGAAAACGCTGATGATCTCTGCAAAGGATAGTGCCATATTTATAATTCACCCTTCAAGACAGCGTTTCTTCATTTACAATTGGTGTTCTGAACATCGAACCGGAGGAGGCCATTCAGCCCCTCGAGCCTGTTCGCCATTCAGTGAATTCCTGTCTGAGCTGTGTCTTAACTCCATCCAGCTGCTTTGGCTCCAGATCATTTTAACCCGTGTCTAGCAAAAACCTACCGATCTCAGATTTACATTATTAGCTGAGCTGGAATATGCTGCTATTTTGTGGGAGAGAGTTCCACACTGCTACAAACCTTCGTGTGAAGAAATGTTTCCTAACTTCTTTCCCGAATGGCCTGCCTCTGATTTTACGATTATGTCCCCTTGTCCTCGGCTCCCCCACCAACGGCGAAAAAAGCTTTCTCTCTATCTAACTTATCAATTCGTTTCAAAATCTTAAAAACCTCAATCAAATCCCCCCTACCTTCTATATTCCAGGAAGTACAAGCCCAGTTTATGTAATCTCTCCTCATATTTTAACCATTGGAGCGCTGGTAACGTTCTGGCGAATGTGCACTGCACTTCCTCTAAGGTCAATCTATCCTTTCTAATGGGCGGTGCCCAGAACTGTACACAGAACTCCAGATATGGTCTAACCAGGTCTCTGTATAGCTGTAGAATAACTTCCTCTCCTTTATATTCTAATTTTGATTATTTTTGTACCTTACTGCTACATTTCAGTGGTCTGTGTACATGGACCCGAAACCCCTTTGGAACTCCACTGTTCCGAGCTGTGCACCATGTAATTAATACTCGGATCTACTTTTTAGGTCTAAAATGAATGACGATATACTTACCTGCGTTGAAATCCATCAGCCACTGTTTCGCCCATTCACTTAATCTATCAATATATCTTTGTAATTATATGCTGCTATCTACACGACTTACCATACCACCAGCCTTTGCATCATCGGCAAACGTGGATATAGGAATTTTCTAAGTCATTAATAACTATAGAAGTGTTGTGGAGTATTTTAAACCAACACTTGACACAAGGTTTGCGGATCGATAATCAAGTTGTCTTTATTACACCAGTGGGGAGACAATCTGCTCTGTCTTAGCCAGACGTCTCCAAATTGGTACAGCAAGCCCTACATTTTTATACATTACAACATATATGTCCAGCTCATTCAAAACTCATTGCTACCACCTGATTGGTCCTTGGCCCGTATACATATTCACTGATTGGTTGCCTATACTGCGTTATATTAAAGTACCGCCTTTATTATCGGAAAAGTACATGTCCATTATCCTCCAAGCTGTTGCACCTATGACCTTTGTTTATGCCAGATGGGGTCTCATCAACATTGTACTTCAGACTCATTGTCCTCCTTTCCTGCCTCTCTTGGCCTCTTTACTTCCAACTCATTATTTTACTTTCCTGCCAGAACAGAGCTTACATCCTCTAGGCCTCTTATGGCTTCCACCTCCGACTATTTGCAATTGTCTCTTAGTGACACAGTAAGCAGTTCTTCAACTATTGCTTAGGTTATCTCAACTGCCAGTTCAGCAATTTAGAAAAAGCTTACTACTGCAAAGACCTATTAGATTATTCTGTTTATTACACCATTCAGTGAAGCTGCCAGCGATGTCAGTTTAACTCATTCCCCACTGCAATCCCCCCTTTTGGTACTTGGCCACTGCCCAAGTTAAACTGCATGTATAAGTATTGCTGTGCCTCCTGCCCCATGTGGTGATCAGGCGCTGGTTCGGGAGGCCCTGCATACCCATCATGTCCAGAGCAAACTTGTTTTTTCCAGCTCTTTCCGCTTTGCTTTAGCTCTTTGTTGGTCCGTTTCTTGTTACAAGCGGTGCATGCTGCTATTCCCCATCATATAGCCATGACTAACTGTGCTATCACTAATATATATGGGAAATGATGCGGATCCATGGGTGTATGTTGACATTCATTCCCCAATCCCACAGCTTCTCATACCACGGGACCTCCTGTAGCTCTATCTCTATGACCCTTTCTAATTCCCCAAGGTCCCTTTGCAGCACTATGTATTGTTTCACCATCTTACTTAAATCCTCTTTCAATTCTTGCAGATCCTCTTGCAGGTGGGGTATTGCGGTCCCTACTGGTACTTCATAATTGACTAACTCTTTCTTTAGACTATCTGGCACATTTAGCTTTATCTCCTCGCTTGAATGTACATACACCAATCTGGTGTGCCCAATTGTGACAGGGATCTTTGGCGTAAAGCAGAAGTTAGGCATTGTGATTGCACATACAAGGTTACTATATTGGCACTCAGCCTCTGTGGTGGCTGTACAATACTCCCCTTTGCCTTTATATCCCGAGCGCGTGTGATGGTGATCAACATGTGATAAGTCCAACACACACTCTCTGTCTTGTTGTAGGCGCACTCATCCATAGGGCCTTCTCCTACTGGATGTGGGCACATCGTAAGCGTGCCTTTCCTGTGGCATCCGTTTAGGGAGACTCCTCTCATAGTATCATTCTTCCTGATGGCATAGGTATCAATTGAATAGTATTGGAGGTATGTCTCACCCCTCACTATGCCTATGTTTGTTACCTGGTACTGTGGGTATGGAGCCATGTCTAGTCCCACCACTGGCATCAGGAGTACCATGCCTATCATTGCTGTCACTTCAGCTTTACATTTTTGTATCACTGGATATACTCTGGTCATCCCTTTGAGGGTACAAGCAGTCAGAGGGCCTGGATTCAGGCTCAGGCCACAGAGCTGTGTGCTGTTAATCCAGTCTGGTACCTCACCTCGCTGTATCTGTGCCAGATTGTGTTTAACTGTCCGGTGATCCATTGGCCATAGGCTTAACACAAGCCTCTTCCTACCCTGTCCTTTGCCTGTTCCTCATCTCTATGGTTTGGTTTGTTGATAATGCTAGCATGGTCCTCTATAACCTTGATTCCCTTGAGTAACTTCCTTATCGTATGTCCTCCCAACTCTGATCCTTGTCGAACCAAACCAGTTTCCTTCTCTAAAATCTGTTGTATCACCCTTTGTAGTCGTTCCACACTACTTTGGACACCTTGTATATCTAGGGCATTAATGAATGATGTCCCCGTGTTTATTCCCATGGGTATGTCGGTTACTAAGCTCCTCTTAATCCTTTGGTGAAATGCAGCATGTCCCCTAACGTCAGTAGCCCCTGTCACATCAGCAGCTTGGTTAATTACATTCTTTACCATATATGCATAGAATTTTCTAGTTCTAGTAAACCTTTCAGAATATCCTGGCCATTGTAACATGGTTAAGTTCATTAGTACCGGTACAATTTCGTGTCTCACGCTATCATACAATTGTTCTCCCTCAGTAAATATCACCAGTCCATTTTCAGGCCCAGGCGTCCATTTCGGACACCTCCATTCTTCAGGTATTGTTGTGATTGGGGGTGTTGTTGTTTCTCGGGTTAACCCTTGTGGTGTGGTCCTTGTTGTTGTTGGTTGAGGTGTTGTAATGCCGTGTACAATAGTCCATCTTATATCATTTTCCGTGCAGCTCAGGACATATCCTCCCCCTACTTGAGCCAACACCTGCCAGTGTCTATTACATTCTACCATATTGCTGGCATTTTTTCATTCTACAGGGTCCGCATGGTTGTTGATCCAAGTTCACTCAGGTACCGTTACACCTGTAACATCATTTTCCTTGTTTTTCACACTCCTAACTGTGTGATATGATGAAGCCTCCATGAAGTCGCCATTAGGGGATCTTAACCTGCAGTCCATTTCTTCCAGCCCGTTATTTGTACTTATAAATGCTGTCATCAGGGTAGTTATGACAATCCATCTTACGGGATCCATGTTTATCTGTAATTTAAACAGAGGTCTGGCTGTCACCAGAGGTAGCTCATCTCCAGTGTTTATTCCATTGTTTCTGTGGGACTTAAGATCAGATGGGTTATTGTTGTACCGGTTTAGTTGTGTCCAATGTTTCCATCTATCCTTTCCCCTCATATGTATACATGCGCGCATATCGCTGATCATGATATCCTCAAATGTTCTGGTCCATCTAGGTGTGAATCCCGATCTCTCTGGCAATATTTTAATAACTACCTGCTCGCCCACCTTGGGTAGGGGCTCCGAGGACCCCTACTTTTGTCTATTTTTATCTCTGATGTCTTGTTGTTCTTTAACTTCTTGTTAGAGCTCTTTCAATTGATTATCCAATGTTTGTACTTATTTCATAATTTTATCGTTTAATGGTCCTTGTCCCTCGCTACCAGATGCTAATACTTCCGGCAGACACATTGCTTGGCCACTCATGAGTTCATATGGTGTCAGTCCGGTGATCCTGTTTGAGTTAGCTCGCAACCTCATCAGGATACATGGAAGGACATCCACCCACCCCTGTCCAGTTTCGGCTATGGCCTTGCTTAAGGCTGTTTTCAGGGTTCTGTCCATTCGCTCTACCATGCCTGAGCTTTGCTGATGGTAGGGGATATGGAACTTCTGTCTTACTCCCAGTAACTTACAAGTTTCTTTCATTACCTTTCCCGTAAAGTGGGTACCTTGATCTGAACCTATTTGCAACGGGACCCCCATCTCAGTATCACGTCGTATGCAAATATTCGGGCCACAGTCTGAGCACTAAAGTAGGGAATGCTTCCACCCACCTTGTAAACTGGTCTATGATCACTAAACAGTATTTCTTCCCTCTACTGTTAGGTACGGTTCCAGTAAAGTTTAATTGGAGGTTTTCCCAGGGGCCTTTGTGTCGTGGCTGGTGGGCTATTCTAACCTTTATGGGCCTACCTGGGTTGTGTTGTCCACAGATGCTGCAGCGTCTGCAGTATCTTGCCACATCTTTTCCCACTCCACTCCACCACCAATCTGTACTTAGCCTACCCATCATGCCATTCCGCCCCCCATGGTCTGGCTCATGGTACATTTTCAACAAGTTCCCCTGTGATCCTTTTTCCATATTCCATCTCTACCTTTGGCTGCGCCTTTCTTTATCTACTGCTCCTGCTCCTCCATTTCGGTCTCCTCTTGGATTCTTTTAATGTTCACTTCCTCTGCTGTTATTCTACCTGTAGCTATTGGTGTAGGGATCTCTGTGTCCGCTGTTGTTCTTGCTGCCTGATCAGCTAGCATATTTCGTTTTTGTTGCTCGCTCACTACCTTGCGGTGTGCCTTTATTTTATTCACTGCTACCTCTTCTCCTCCTTTTACCGCTTCTACTAGGTCTCTCACTACTTCCTAATGCTGTATTTCTCCTACTCCGGAGGTTACATATCCTCTCATGTTCCACGCTATCATATAATCATTCACTACCCCAAACGCATATCTACTGTCTGTGTATATATTTACTCGTTTTCCTTTTGCCAATTTCAATGCTTCCGTGAGAGTCACTAGTTCTGATCTGTCTGGTTTACCTACAGGCCAAATTGGTGAATTTATGGTTGCTGTGGTTTCTTTTAACACTCCCTGTTTCAGTAACTCGGTTATTATCCTGAATACGGCCTCTTTGGCTGCTGGTTTTATCGAGTATTGTCTATGCGCCTTGTGCTCCGGTCCGGGTATCATGATAGGGTTAATTGTAGTTAGTCCACAGTCCTATTTAAAGGTGACCCATGCTCCTTCCACCGCCTGGCATAGGAGTCCCCATATTCCATATTGTTCCCAATCCCTTTACTACCGATCTTTATCATATAACTGGCCATAATCCTGGCTTCAAATTTATCATCAATTACGCGCTTTCGTAATACAGTCTTATTTCATACATCTGTCACATGGTCCAGTTCACTTATTTTATCCACTCCTAAGATTGTTCCCTCTGGGTTATCACATGCCCATAACTGGAAAGGGAGAAAAATTCCTCCTTGTTCCAATAATTGTGTCCCGCTTTTGTAGGCGCGATTACTCTTCCCGCCCACTCCTTGTATCATTATTGAGGTTTTGAGGTTTTTGTGTGCGGGAGGTCCAAATTGGTTATAGACACTGATGCCCCTGTGTCAACTAACTTATCGCACTGCTGGCCCCATAACAGTGCTGTTAGATACAGACGGGGATCGGTGCCTGTACCGAGGGCCGATGCTACCTAGCGGGACTGTGACAGGGTTTTGATTAGTTTGATCAATTGAATCTTATTCATATTGGCCTCGTCCGTTATCTTCTCGCTACACACTGCCTCTTGTTGTCTTGAGCCTTGGCCTTCCTTCCCCCCTCCCTTGGACCAACAGTCTCGCTGTTTGTGTCCAGGTTTATTACAGTTTTTACATCTCCTTCCTGTGTCTTTCCTAGTTAATGTGCAATGATAACTCTTGTGCCCAAGCCTATTGCATTTTATACGGACTTCCATCTCCTTTACTGCAGCTATCTGTTCCTCCAAGGCAGCCACCTTAACTTTCTGCTGGTTGTCTACCTCGGTCGCCCATCTGATCAATTCATCAAAGGTCTGTATGGTGACCAATCCAATTTGTACTATGGCCTGATGGGCACGACTCAGCCCTTGTACATTTTCAAAAATGCCAAATTGTCTAGTTGTAGTGCTATTATACCGGAGTGGGCTACAAAACTAGTCCACATCCGTTCTCCATAATCATGGGTGGACACCCCTTTCCCCTAACTAATTCCCATGACTAGTCCCCAGTTTACTGGTACTAATCCTAAAACTTGCGTAACAGCGGTCCTAAATGCTGTATAATCCACATCTCGTTGCTGGTTTATAGGGGCTACATCTTGACACCATGTCCCCTCCCTATATTGTTGAGGTGATTGACCCAACATATCTTCGCTCATTTTTGCCCTCACTAGTCCATCAACATCCCGGTTGTGGAAGTTGTGACATATCCTCATTTCTCTTAGTTTCTGCCAGAATATGGCATTACTCTGTCGGAGCTTTAGTTCCGGCAGAATTTGAAGCAACTTTAATTCATCTCCTGCAGAGAATGATACGTAAGTGATTTATACCTGAACTGGTACTGCTGGGATCGCTACGGTGCCTGGGGGTGCCCCTACCAGTATAGGCACTTCCGGGGTGACCGGAATAAATTCCACCTTAATAGGTGCCACTTTTACATCGTCATATGGGGCGAGATTTCCCCATCATTATAGTCGGGGTCATGTTCAGCAACTTTCCGGCTCAGCGCATCCCAGTCTATCCTGTCCTCGTCTACTCTTTTCACCTTAGATGGCGCTACAGGAGCTGTTGCCATTATAGGTACTTGGGTACAATTTTGGCACCCGTGTTTGGTCCAAACTTGAGCACATCTGCTCAACTCATAATATGCATGAGCCACTAAAATGATGGCATTTTCTTCCTTTAAATTTGTTTCTTTAGCCCACCATTCTCTTTGTTTGGCCGGTGGGTCGTTCGGTTGCCAATCGTTATTAACAATTTTGTCATTAAATCTTTTACTTTTGTCCACTAATTAGCGTATCAGCGACCCCACCATTCCCCTCGAGTTTTTCACTTTCCATGGTTAATTGTTGTCAGCGGTATGACCCATCCTTTACTCTCACAGTGTGAGACGGTACTTGCAACCGCAGTTGTCAGAAGTAGCTCCCTTATTTACTCTCGCAGAGTGAGGCCATACTTGCAACAATTTTGTTCAGGTAATTTGTTGTCAGATGTATGCTTAGCATTGCTTGAAACTGGAATTGTCAGAGGTATGCTTAAACTTTCTGCATTGCTTGTAACTCGAGTTGTCAGAGGTATGCTTCAGACTTTTACTCCAAAGTTAACGCAGTACTTGCAACACATACCACGCCTATAGTTCTGCGTATTTCACCTGAACCCCAAGACCGCTTGACTTATTGATTCAAATCTTTTAGTTCTTTGATTCCAAAGGGGGCGGCGGACACGAGACGGTGTTGCCTTGCCCTAATTGAACGTTGTTTTTCAAAATAACTCACATTTTTGGCTCAGCTTCACTCGCCCATGCCTCCCATCCGTGTGGGATCCTGTGCATGATGCCAATTGTTGTGCAGTATTTTAAACCAACACTCGACACAAGGTTTTCGGATTGAAAATCAAGTCATCTTTATTACACTGGTGGGGAGACAATCTGCTCTGTCTTAGCCAGACTTCACCAAATTGGTACAGCAAACAGTACATTTTTATACATTAAAACATATATGTCCAGCTCGGTCAGAATTCATTCCTGCCACCTGATTGGACCTTGGCCCGTATGCATCTTCACTGATTGGTTGCCTATGCTGCGTTACATTAAAGTACCACTTATATTATCGTAAACCTATATGTCTGTTATCCCCCAAGCTATTGTTGCACCTATGACCTTTGTTTATGCCAGATAGGGTCTCATCAACATTGTACTTCTGACTCATTGTCCTCCTTTCCTGCCTCTCTAGGTCACTTTACTTCCAACTCATTATTTTACTTTCCTGCCAGAACAGAACTTACATCCTCTAGGACTCTTATGGTTTCCACATCCGACTATTTCCCATTGTCTCTAATTGACACAGTATGCAGTTCTAACACTACTGCTTAGGTTGTCTCAACTGTCAGTTCAGCACTTTAGAAAAAGATTACTACAGGAAATACCTATTAGATTTTGTCTTTATTACACCATTCAGTAAAAATACCAGCGGTGTCAGTTTAACTCTTTCTCCACTGCAGAAGGAACCATTTATTTCATATCAAAATTTATAAATGAGCCATGCTGGGACACCCTGGCACGATCTTTGGGGAGAGGAAGGTAAGGTTAAGGTTTCAGCTCGATGACCTACAAATAAACATCATGCATGTGTTCGTAGTTTTTAAACAGTAAAAAAGAGAACCTGCACTCCTATAGCACCTTTCACGACCTTGGGACGTCCCAATTGCTCACCAATGCTCAGTTTGAGTCCCGACAGGACCACTAGTTTCCAGACCTCATTACAGCCTTGATCCTAACATGGACAAAGGAGCTGAATTCTAAAGGCGAGGTGAGAGTTATTGCTCTTAGCAGCAAAACAGCATTAGACCAAGTGTTGCATCAAGGAGCCCGAGTAAAATTGAAGTCAATGGAACCTGTGGGTGGACACGGGGGAAAGTCCACTGTTAGAGACGTACCTAGCATAAAGGAAGATGCTTGTGGTTGTTGGAGGTCAATCATGTCAGCACCGGGACATCACTGCAGGAGTTAATCTTCTGCTTCATCAATGACCTTCCCTCTATCATAAGGTCAGATGTGGGGATGTTCAGCGATGATTGCAAAGTGTTCAGTTCCATTCTCATCTCATCAGATAATTAAGCAATCCTGGCCTGCATGCAGCAAGACCTGCACAACATTCAGGCTTGGGCTGATATGTGGAAAGTAACAATTGCGCTACACAAGTGCCAAAGCTTCTTCCACAGCACCTCCCAAAACCGCGACCTGTACCTCCTAGAAGGACAAGAGCAGTTCGCGCATGGGAACACCAGCACCTGTAAGTTCCCCTCCAAGGCATGCACCATCCTGACTTGGAAATATATCGTCATTCCTTCATTGTCGCTGGGTCAAAATCTGGGACCTCCTTCCCTAACAGCACTCTGGGTCCCTTCACCTCACGGACTGCAGTGGTTCAAAAAGGGGCTCATCACCACCCTCTCAAGGGCAATTGGGATTGTGCAATAAATGCTGATATTGTCAGCGACATCCACATCCCATGAATGCTGATTTTTTTTTAAATGGCTTCACAGAAGATGAAGTACTTTTTGAAGCGTAGTCACTGCTTATAATATAGGAAAACAAGGCAGCCGAATTCTACACAGCAAGATCCCACTGTGATGTTGTTCCTGTGCCTGTTTGGGCGCTGTTTTATGGCGCCGATGAAGATGGCTGCCGTCCTGGCGGGCTCCGTGTGTACCAGGCAGCTAAGTGTCCTTGCTGCTTGGTGCGCTCGGCTCGTTAAGGAAAAAGCATTTCACTGACTGGATTTCACTTGTTGTATTTGGTTACGTGACAAATAAAATTGAAATTTAATTGATGTTGGCTGTCGGACACAGCTATGCCCAGGACAGCTAGGAAAATCAGTACCTCTTAGAATCATAGAACCTTAGAAATTTACAGCACAGAAGGAGGGTCATCGGCTCTGGTCGAAAGAGCTATCCAGCCTAATCCCACTTCCCAGCTATTGGTACGTAGCCTTGCAGTTTACGGCACATTAAGTGCATATCCAAGTACTTCTCAAATATGATGAGGGTTTCTGCCTCTACCATCATTTCAGGTAGTGAGTTACAGACCCCCACCACCCTTTGGGTGAAAAAAGTTCTCCTCAACTTCCCTCTAATTCTTCTACCAATTACATTAAATCTATTCCTCCTTGTTATTGGCCTCTCTGCTAACTGAAATAGGTGCTTCCTATCCACTCCAGCTCGGCCCCTCATAATTTTATACACTTCAATTAAGTATCCCCTCCGCCTCCTCTGTTCCAAAGAAAACAACTCCAGCCTCTCCAATCTTTCCTCAGAATCAAAATCCTCCAGTCAAGGCAACACCCAGACGACAACAGGCGACATCGAATTGGCAAAAGATCCAGAGGGGAGATGAGGAGATTTTCTTTTTTACATTACAAGTTATTATCATCTTAATGCTCTGCCTGAAATGGTGGTGGAAGCAGATTCAATAGTAACTTTCAAAAGGGAATTGGATAAATACTTGAATTGGAAAATTTTGCAGGGGTATGGGGAACGAACTGGGAATAATTGGATTGCTCTTCCAAGAGCACGACGGGGCAAATGGCCTCCTTCTGTGATGTAGGATTCTGTGATTCTCTGAAAGGTTTTATGAAAAGATTCATCGAAATGCTGGCTCCACTATCTCATTTTATTCCTTTAACAAGTGTCTGTTCTGCTTTCCCTCAACCTCAAAGCAATTGCTGATGTACGGCGTGGAGACCAAGTGGCAAGGCGTCTGTCACATAAACTAAATATCATGGGCTCGACCCCCAACTGTGCCTGGGTGGATTTTATCATATTTACTTTTACATTTTTAAGGTTTCTCCTTTTTTATCTCTATCATAACCATTCATAATTTTGAACATTTCTATCAACTCTCCTCTTGACATTCACTGCTCTAAGAAGAAAAATCCCAGCTTCTCCAGTCTCTTCCCATAAATGAGGTCCCGCATCCCTGGTACCATTCCAGTAACTCTAGTCTGCACTCTCTCCAAGGCCTTGACTTCTTTCCTAATATGTGGTGCCCAGAATTGAACGCAATACACTAGTGCTTTATAAATGTTTAGCATAATTTCCTTGCTTTTATGCTCTATTCATCTATTAATAAAAGAAAGGAACCCTAATCATTTTTAACATCCTTCTCGCCTTGTCCTCCCACCTTCAAAGATTTGTGTGCACACACCCACTGTCTCCCTGTTCCTGCACCCTCTTTATAATTGTACCATTTAGAGCTGGTTAATAAATTGCAGCGGAGAGCATTGTGAGCAGTTTCGGGGCCAGTGATCTCCAGCGGGAGCCGATAAAAGGAAATAATCGGCCCCATTAAAATAGTACCATTTAGTTTACATTGCCTCTCCTCATTCTTCCGACCAAAATATATCACTTTGCACTTCTCTGCGTTAACTTTTATCTGCCATGTGTCTGCCCATTTCACCAGTCTCTTTCTGTTCATACTCCCTCTTTTTAGCTATTACTATCTGCTCTTACTATCTGTTCTTTGTATCTTTCCCATTCGCCAGGATCTGTGCTATGTTTAGCATTTTTGTATGCTTTTTATTTTATTTTACCGCTGTCTGTCTCTTACCTCTAGTCGTCCATGCCTGTTTTTTTGTCCAGTAGAGTTCTTGCCCCTCGGGGGTATAAACTGATTCTGTACCATGTTAAATTTATTTTGAACACCTCCCACTGATCTTCTGTCATTTAACATATTAACAGATTTGCCCAGTTTAATGTGGACAGTCTCTGCCTCATCCGTTGAAGTCGGCCCCACCCAAATCTAGAATCTTAGTAGCTGATTCGCGTTTCTCCCTTTCAAATACTACGTTGAACTCGATCATGTTATGATCACTATTAAATAAATGTTCATGCACCTTTAGTCTGTTGAATAAATCTGACTCGTTACTCATTACTAAATCAAATATGGCCTGCCCGTGTGTTGTTTCTAAGGCATATTGTTGTAGAAAACTATTCAGGACGCACTCAATAAATTAATTAACTTTCTGATAGGTGCTAGTCTGCTTATCCCTATCTATATGAAAATTAAAACCCTCCATTAAAACCACTCTGCTTTTCTGACACGCTTGTCTAATTTCTGCTTTTATAATATCTAACATTTCACAGCTGCGACCAGGGGGCCTCTACACAACTCCCACTACAGTCTTAAATCTTTTCCTAGCTATTAATTCTAATAAAGTTTCCATTGCCTGCTTATCTCTCATTATATCCGATCTTAGCATTGAAGTGATTTCACCCTTAATCACTAAGTGTGCTACTCCCCCTGTACCATTTCCCAATCTTTCCTGTAGACTTCCAGCAGAACTTCCACCACTCTGTATTACCGCCAACTTGAGATGAAGGCTACAATTCCATGAAACTTTCATTTTATGTTGTACCTGTCCAGTAGTTTGAAGTAATTACTCTACGTGGAGTTTTAACACTTTCTGCTAATCCAGAGTTCCTAACTCCTCACCTTTTTGAATATACACTGAATTGTATTTCTCAGGTCTAAAGTGGATGATCTCACAGTTCTCCACGTTGAACTCCATCGGCCACAGTTGTGCCCACTCATTTAATCTATCAATGTTCCTTTGGAACTTTCTGCTCTCACCTACACTACTTACTGTGCCACCTAACTTAATGCCATCAGCAAACTTGGTTATAGGATGGACGTCATCGAAATGTGAAAGAGGGCTGGGAATGGGAACAGATCTGCGCGCTGAGCTGACAGGATATTGGAATTCAGAATGTATAAAGTGCAGTCTCCAATGCTCCACTTACCTAAATCAGACTGAAAGTAATTTGTAATACATCATCGATCCATATTGGTCGCTGTAACCTGAGGTTGTAGCTCGGTGTTTCAGTTTGGAAAGGGTTGTGTCTCTGTGGCACAATCGGTTGACAAGGTCAGCTGTCAGCTCAAATAATTGATGGTTCCATTAACGATCGAGTAATCTTTACCTTATTGTCTCACAGTTTCAGTTTTCAACGAATGAACACAAATGTGCTGCAAACATTGCCAGCTGGGCCCGGCTGATATTCCCAACATTTACCCTGCGGTCGGATCGCACGCACATCAAAAATATATAAAAGCCTGAGACTGGCTTCACGGAAATCAGAATTCATCTTAGCAGACAAGGCCCCGAAAGGACGGATGGGAGGCTGCACTGGCTGCAGGAGAGCTGGTTCGCTGTGACATGGATATTTCCACAGTGAGCCACACCAGGCTCTCTCCGTGTTTCCACAATGAATGTTCCACCGTTTATTTTGGAAAAGCAAAATGAAATTCACATTCTGACTGGTTTCAGTTGATTTGTGAGAGATAATTATAAGATCCTGAAGGGCTGCCTCGGTTAATAACAACTGTTTTAAGCTGAATTTGAGAAACGGCAGCAAATCTATAATTTTGTTGCTGTTTTCCAGAGCCCAGAATGAGTGAGGCCGTGAAAAGCAGCTCTCTTCAATAACCCGCTGATGGAAATAGCAGCGAATGTGGCCTCAGACAGCGCATTACAGCCCGTTTCTGGGGAACAAGATACCGCTGAAGCAGAGTTGTGCAGAGCTTTGCATCTCTCGCCTATAGGTGACGCCATGGAGATCGATAACATAGAATGATAGAATATTACAGCACAGTAGGGGGCATTCGGCCTATCCAGCCTTTGTAAGAGCGAACCAATTAATCCCACTCCCCTGCGGGTTCCCCATAGTCCAGCATATTTTTTTATTTCCAAGTGTTTATCTAATTACCTTTGAAATGTTAGTATTGAATCTGCTTCCACTACCCCTTCAGGCAGTGCATTACAGATCATAAAAATTCACTGTATTAATGTTTCCTCCTGTCACTTCTGTTTCAGTTCCAAATACCGTAAATCTGTGAATTCAGGTAACCCACCCTCTGGTCACTGGAAACAGATTGTTCTTCTTAACTCTCCCCAAATCCTTCAAGTTTTTAATCACCTCCCTCAAATCTCCCCTTAATCTTCGCTGCTCCAACGAGAACAACCCAGCTTCTCCAGTCTCTGCACCTAACTGAAGTCTTTCATCACTGGTGCCACTCCAGTAAATCTTCACTGCACACTCTTTGAGGGCTTGACATCCTTCCTCACTGTGGAGCCCAGAATTGGCCACAATACTCCAGCTTGGGCCTAATTAGTCTTTTATGAAGTTTGAACATAAATTCCTTGCTTTTTCCTCAATTCCTCGATTTATAAAGTCATGGACCGCGAATGCCCTCCTTACAGCCTTCTCAACTTGTCCCACCACCTGCAAACACATGTGAACGTACACCCCGAGATCGCTCTGTTCCTGCACCCACTTTAAATGTAACACGTGGTTTATTTTGACTCTCCTGATACTTCCTACCAAACTTAATTAATTTGACAAATTTCCTCTGCCATGACCATTTCGCCGGTCTGTCTATGTCCTCCTGAAATCTGCCAATAACATACTCACTACTTATTACGTTGCCAACACATCCACAAACTTTGACATTTGACTCGCTATACCCAACTCCAGGTCATTTATATATAACAAGAAAAGAAATAATCCTAATACCCATCGCTGGGTGACCCACTGCAGCGAAAGCAGCGCATTACTGCCAGTGAAGCAAGATACCACATGGCCCAGCGAGGCCTCCTCATACACAGAACACATTGACAGTGAAATCCCAGGGCCTTCCAGCAACAGTTCGCGTTTTGTTTACCTCAGTGTGTAACTGCAGGGTCATTAGGTTTTGAATTAGGTAGTCAGAATGACCGAATGGTCTAAAGAGCTCTGTTTAAGTTGTAATTTTCTCTGGAGACGAGTGTTCGAATCCCACTTCTGACATTTTGTCCTTTACTTATACAGAACGATTTTTCCTAGATTTTTTGGAGGTAATTTTTCGGCCCAGTTGATTTATTCCTTCCAGAAAACAAAGCCCACTTCCATCCAAGGCAGGTTTGTTTTATTGGTTGTAAGTATGTATTGTGTTGGCAGTCAGCAGAACAGGGCCAGTGGAATCAATCCATTGTGTTCAAACTTGCAGTTCCACATCATAAATTATCAGATAGGACCCAACTCATTCCACAGCAATCTCCAGTGGCTTTGGAAGAAGGTTATTGTAAACTAGCATATTTACTTCAGGACTTAAAGGCACCCAATTAAAGTCTTTTTTTAGCAATCAATTACCTGTGATCCTTTAAAATATATTTGGGTGTGCCCATGTTAGATACACATGTATTTGCGAGTTGCTAATGTGTTGGCTGTAAATGATTTTGTGTCTCTGTTAGTTTCTAATATAGTTAGATGTTCTGTATTATTATTTAATATATTGGGTGGGGGATCTGTGTCAGTTATAAATGTATATCTGAGCGCTGCAAATGTCCAGTCCGACCACATTCTATCTTCCCATTGTCCCCACTTAGGACATGGCAGTCCAGCTGTTACATTCGGATTCAACTTTGCTTTCATTAACCATGTTGATATTTAGACAATGTGAAGTTTAGACGATAACAACTCTTGTTCCACCAGACTCGCTGCTACCACCTAAGCGTTCCTCAGTCTTTCTGATAAAACCTCATTTCCCACTCTGATATCTCCAGAGCATTGGTTACTCTCACTGATAGCTCCTCAGCGTCCCGTACCCTCTTCGATACATTCTGAGCGCCCCTTACTCTCTCTCATACCTCCCGAGCGCTCATTAACCTCTCTGATACCTCCTGAGTTCCCTTTCCCTCTACAATACCTTCTGAGTGTCCGTTACTCTCTCTGGTATCCATTTAGAGCCCACATACCCACGTGATACTATCTCAGAAACCCTTCAATTCCCTCACAGCCTCTGAGCTCCCCATTGCTCTGGCAATCCCCTCTGAGAAACTCTGAGACTCTCTGATGCCAGGAGCAAATTGTGTTTGGAATGTTGCAGCGCAGGACAATGTGGGCAGAAACGGCTGCCTTTACATCATGTGTGGGGAAAGTTAAGTAGATCTTGTGTGTGAGAAGATCACAGAAAAGTTTTGCTTGGAGCTGCGCCCTTGAGGCAAGTTTTGTGTTGTTGGGTAAACTGCTATCGTGAAAACACAAAATTAAAACAGAAAATGCTGGAAATATTCAATAGATCAGGCAGCATCTGAAGAGAAATTTTCCTTTTACCAGGACGTCACTGTCTACTTTGAATTCTACTTCACGTAACTTATATCTTACAATTTCAACACTGCCGTGCAAGAAACAGTTTGGGCTGAAATGAGGTCTTTGCTGATTTGTGCAAATAGAGTGAGGCAGCTAAACAAAACTTCCCACTGCGGATTGGGCAAGGAAAGGACTCAGATACAGGAGTCTTGAATGTGTTGAAAAAGATCTAGTCTTAAATGCAATAATGGTA
Source organism: Somniosus microcephalus (assembly GCF_052327205.1). Classification (NCBI taxonomy): domain Eukaryota; kingdom Metazoa; phylum Chordata; class Chondrichthyes; order Squaliformes; family Somniosidae; genus Somniosus; species Somniosus microcephalus. The sequence continues at coordinate 860,911 of NW_028225179.1, read as the reverse complement.
GAATTCAAAACAATGCGTGTAGAGCACAGACAATTAGCGACCCACCGCCTTAAACTCTCAACCACCTCGCTCCATAAACACAGCTCAGAAAGCACTTTTATTTCCTTCTTTCTCACTGCAAAGCCCTTGACTCAATGCAAAAGCAATAGGAGAGCCGGCTTTCAATTATCAGTCACCAGTATCAGAAATGAGGTTACATTGGTGAGGTAGCGTGGCCGAGTGGTCTAAGGCACTGGGTTTAGGTGCAGGTTTTTTTGAGGGCTGTGGGTTCGAAAACCACTCCTGCCATAAAATTGTGTGGCTGTTGTTGTCTGAAGAAATGCTCGCTGCAAAGTTCAAAATAAAAAATATATGATGGAGCGAACGTTGATCAGGTCAAGCAGCATCTAGTGAGAAATGCACTTCATCAACAATCCCTTTATTAAGCAACATCATGCGTGAAAAAACTGTTCTTTTTATTCCTTCCTGGAATGTGGGCCTCGCTGGCAATCCCTAATTGTCCCTGAGAAGGCGATGGTGAGCCGCCTACTTGAACCGCTGCAGTCCGTGTGATGAAGGTACTCCCACAATGCTGTTAGAGAGGGACTTCCAGGATTTTGACCCAGCGACGATGAAGGAACGTTGATATATTTCCAACTCAGGCTGGTGTGTGACTTGGAGGGGTATATGGGGGTGATGGTGTTCCCATGCGCCTGCTGCCCTTGTTCTTCTAGGTGGTAGAGTTCGTGGGTTTGGCAGGTGCTGTTGAAGAAGCCTTGGCGAGTTGCTGCAATGCATCTTGTAGCTGGTACACACTGCAGCCGCGGTACACCACTGGTGAAGGGAGTGAATGTTTAAGGTGGTGAATGGGATGGCAATCAAGCGGGCTGCTTTGTCCTGTATGGTGTCGAGCTTCTTGAGTGTTGTTGGAGCTGCACTCATCCAAGCAATTGGAGAGTATTCCATCACACACTTGACTTGTGCCTTGTAGATGGTGGAAATGCCTTGGGGAGTCAGGAGATGAGACAATCGCCACAGAATACCCAGCATCGGACTTGCTCTTGTAGTCACAGTTTTCAGCGGCTCCCAGGCATGCCTCAAGCCGGGACCGGCAGCTCTCCACTGGTAGTGGCGGATTAGAGGGCGGGTATCCTGGCTGCTGCTGCTTCTGCCTCTTGCAGTCCGAGAGCCCGGGTGGCGGTTCACACCAATCTACCTTCTCTGGATTCGGTGTCACTTGCAAACTGTGGACCTAGTGGTGGGACGCCAGTGTATCTGCGTTCACAGTACAATGCTGTGTGTTTGAATCACTGCGGGATCACTGAGCTTTCACAGTGTGCAGTTCTGAGTTTATATCAGGGCAGTGTTTGAATGATTGAATATCCAGTTTTGGGGCAATAATTTTTTTCCGAATTAAGTGTCCCTTTTCTGTTACTTTTGATTACACTGTCAGTTTTTCTGTTCGAGAATATTTTTAAAATTTTATATGTGAACAATGTTGAAGGGATGTGCTGCGCTTACTGATTTTAGAATAACTCTCTCACCCACTAGATAGAGATTTCTGATGCAGTAACAGAGAGGGCTGATGAGCGCAATGCAATTGACGTGGTGTACATGGACTTCGAAAAGGTTTTTGACAATGTGACACTTAATAGGCTTGCCAGCAATGTTAAAGCCCATGGAATAAAAGGGACAGTTGTAGCATGGATACGAAATTGGCTAAGTACAGGAAACAGAGAGTTGTGGTGAACTGTTGCTTTTTGGACTTGAGGAAGTTTCACAGTGTTGATCCCCGGGCTCGGATCTGGGACCACTGCTTTTGTTGATATATATTAATGACTTGGGCCTAGGAGTTCAGGGCACAATTTCAAAACTTGCAGCTGATGCAAAACTTGGAAGTATATTGAACAGTGAGGAGGATAGTGACAGATTTCATGAGGTCATAGACAGCCTGGAGGAAAGCGCGGACACGTGGAAGATGAAATTTAATACAGAAAAGTGCGAAGTGATACATATTGGTCGAAAGAATGAGGAGAGGAAATGTAAACTAAAGGGTACAATCCTGCAGGGGATGCATGAAGAGAGAGACCTGGGGGTATATGTGCACAAATCTTTGAAGGTGGCAGGGCAAGTTGAGAAAGCAGTTAACAAATAAGGTTACAGGGTCCTGGACTTCATGAATAGATCTATAGATTACAAAAGCATGGAAATTATGATGATCCTGTGGGACACACTGGCTCGACTCCAACTGGAGTATTGTGTCCAATTCTGGGCACCACAATTTAGGAAGGATGTGAAGACCTTAGAGAGGGTGCAGAAAAAGATGAACGAGAATGATTCCAGTGATGAGGGAATTCAGTTACGTGGATAGACCGGAGAAGCTCAGGTTGATTTCCTTGGAGCAGAGAAGATTGAGAGGAAATTTAATAGAGGTTTTCAAAATCATGAGGGGTCTGGATAGAGTAGAGATAAACTGTTCCCATTGGCAGAAGTGTCGAGAACCAGAGGACACAGTTTGAATATGATTGGCAAAAAACCAAAGGCGACTTAAGCACAACCTATTTATACACAGCGAGTGGTTGGGATCTGGAATTCACTGCCTGAAAAGGTGGTGGAGGCAGTTCAATCATGGCTTTCAAAAGGGAGTTGAATAAGTATCTGAAGGAAAAAAAATGCAGGGCTACGGGAATGGGCGGGTGCCAGGTACTAGCTCAAGTGCTCTTGCCGAGAGCCGGCACGGCCTCGACGGGCTGAATGGCCTTCATCCGTGCTGTAAACATTCCATTCTATGATTCTATGAAAGGCGCTATATATATTCAAGTTGTTGTTGTTTACAGTTTGTTATAATATTCGTAACATGCAAAATCTAAAACTTTACAAAATTAAATCTACACAAATGTGTGGGGCTATTTTTTTGAAGGACATCCATTGCACCTTTGCTCTGGGCCGAGTAACACATCTTTCTGTTTATTTGTCTTTCTTCGGTTTGCTGATAAACGTTTAACTGGCGGCCAGTTCCCGTTAATGGTCACAAGCAGTAACAGACAGACAGAGCGTGTCTGACCATCCCAAGATGTGCAAAAGGCATCAGTTTAGGACAAATGCATCTAATGACGCTAATTTCTTATTTCTCTTGAAATGCCACTGAATTAACTGACTGGAGGAATTGCTTCAACTCCACGTGATCGGCTCAGTTCAACCTTGGGCCGAGTGGCGAGTGGTGCAAATAAGTTCTGCAACTGAATCATGAACATTCATCAAGGAAGGGAAACTGCCCCCATACACTTCCTGTTATACAAGTGGCTCCAGTCCATTCCGACTTTCATGATGCTTAATCCCCTCTGAGCTGGACTGACGAACCATTTTCAAGAAGGAGGTTCATCGTCTGCTCAGCAGAAAAGTCGATCTGCTGGATGTCCAGCTCTGCAGGACTGCATGTTCTTTCAGTATTTCTTTCCCCTTTTCTGCCCCTTTTGCGGGTTAGATCTGCCCTGGCGATCGACGTAAATGTAGCCCGGCAGCTCCAGCTCTTATTTATTCGAGCATTGTATGGAGCTTTAAACAGTATCGCAGCAAGCAGGAAAACCCGAGTGGATTTCAAGCCCAACGCATTAACCCTTCCGGCCATCGCAGCTGCAAGCGGCAGGTGCTGCACAGCCGGAGAGCATCGCTGCATGTATTGCTGTGTTATAATTGTATTTGCATTTATTTACGATTTAGTTACAAGCAACATAAGTACAAATATATACACAAAAATTACATTAATAATGAATACAGATGCGCCGCAGTACAATTGCAAATAAAACTGTTGCATTCAAATACATAAACACTAACACAAATAAATAAAATGTATTTGTATTCAACACAACAACTCACAACTACATTTGTTACTAACGCAGATTCAACAAAATACATTTACAACTATCAGAGATAAAAGAACATTTTACTCACTGCGGTTCCACGGCAAATGTTGCTGTGTCTGTTTTTGCTGTGCTTGTGCTCGGTGTGTAGGGAGGTTTGGCTGGGCCGGGGTATATCGTTTCCCAGGGATGGGCTGTAATACGCTGTCTGAGGCCACATGCACTGCTCTATTATATATAAGTAATGACCTGGACTTGGGTATACAGGGCATAATTTCTAAGATTCTATGATTCTACCGATCCAACGCTCGTTATAGACATTGCATGATTTTCATAGCTTAAGAATCGATGGCAACATAAATCGGGACATTCTTCTTAGGCAGTGCCTGGGAACCCGAGGATGGCTTGCTTCCACGTTAAAAATTAATTCTCAGGTGATTGATGAGTCCAATGCGCGACCTACAGACTCTGTCACAGGTGGGGCAGACGGTGGTTGAAGGGGCTGGTGGGTGGGATGCTTGGGTTAACATGAGCTCCTTGTGCTTGGCTTCCATTTGCTCCCGGCGAAGTGTCTCGAGGTGTTCAGTGCCTTCCCGGATGCTTCTCCGCCACTTTGTGCTGTCTTGGGCCAGGTTGTCAGTGGCGATGTTGCAGTTTTTCAAGGAGGCTTTGAGGTTGCCCTTAAAGCATTTCCTGGGGTTCTCTTGCTGTGTCGCAGTTGTGAGTCGAGCATTTGTTTTGCGAGTCTCGTACCGGGCATACGGACTAAATCGTCCGTGGTCAAAGCTTCGATGCTGGGGATGCTGGCCTGAGCGAGAACACTGATGGTGGTGCGCCTATCCTGCCAATGGATTTGCAGGATCTTGCAGAGGCAGCGTTGGTGCTTCCACTCCAGTGCTTTGAGTTGCCTGCTGTACATCGTCCATGTCTGGGAGGCATACAGGAGGGCAGGAATCACTACTGCTCTGTAGACCATGAGCTTGGTGCCGGATTTGAGGTCCTGGTCTTCAAACACTCTCTTCCGCAGGCGACCAAAGGCTGCACTGGTAACTGTGTTGGACTTGTCATCGATGTCTGCCCTTGTTGACAGTAGGTTCCCGAGGTAAGGAAAGTGGTCCAAGCTGTCCAAGGCCTTGTCCTGGTTTTTGATAATCAGGGTGCAGTACTGTGTGGCGGGTAGGTTGGTAGAGGACCTTCATCTTATGGATGTTTAGTGTAAGGCCCATGCTCTGGTACACTTCGGTGAAAGTGTTGATGATGGTTTGGCGTTCGACCTTGAAATGTATGCAGACGCAAGCATCGTCTGGATAATGTAATTAGACGACAGAGAATGGGACGACCTTGCATCTGGACTGGAGGCGATGGAGATTTCACAATTTCCCGTTTGTTCTGTAAATTAGCTTCACTCAAGCGGGGAGCTTACTGAGGGTGAGTTGGAGCATTGCAGCAAGGAAGATCGAGAAGAATGTTGGTGCGATGACACAGCCTTGCTTAACCCCGGTCCATACTTGAATTGGGTCTGTTGTGGAACCATACGTCAGGACCATGGCTTGCATATTGTCGTGAAGCAGGTGGAGGATGGTGGCAAACTTTTTAGGGCAGCCGAATTTGAGGAGGACACTCCATAATCCCTCACGGTTGACAGTGTCAAAGGTGTTTGTAGGTCAAGAAGGCCATGTACAGCAGTTGGTGCTGTTCCCTGCATTTCTCTTGTAATTGAGGCACGGTGAATGTCATGTCCATTGTGCTCTTTAGTGGGCGGAATCCGCATTGCGACTCTGGGAGGAGCTCTTCAGCCACTGGGGAGAAGGCAATTGATGAGGATTCTTGTGATGACTTTCCCTGGGGCAGATCGCAGGGAAACTCCTCTGTAATTATCGCAATCGGACGTGTCACCTTTCTTGAAGATGGTCATAATTACGGCATCTCTGAGATCCCCTGGCATGCACTCCTCCTTCCAGATAAGAGAAAGTAGTTCATGAATTCACAGCAGTAGTGCTTCTCTGCCATGTTTTAGTACCTCGTCAGGGATTCCATCTGCTCCTGTGCCTTTTTTGTTCTTCAGTTGTCGGATGGCCTTTTCAACCTCTTGCCGGCCTGGGGTTGTGATGAGGTGGTGGCGGGGAGCATGCTGCGGGATGGAGTTGAGTACACTTGCATCAAAGACAGATTCTTAGTTAAGGAGATCTTTGAAGTGCTCCTTCCAGCGGGATTTCACTGCCTCTCTGTTCTTGATGAGTACCTCGCCATTCTTGGCCCACAGTGGGGTAGGAGCTTGAGTGCTTGGTCCGTACGTGGTCTTGACTGCACTAAAGAATCCACGCACGTCGTGGTTGTTGGTTAGCTGCTGGATCTCCTGTGATTTATCCACCCACCATCTGTTTTTTTTGTCGCTAGTTTTATGTTGCACCTCGGCCTTCAGGCGGCTGTAGAGTTGCTTTCTTGCTTTCAAGTTCTGTTCCTGTTTCCAGGTCAGTCATGCCTTGTGCTTGTGGCTTATTAGCTCCTGGATCTCCTGGTCATTCTCGTCGAACCAGTCTTGGTTTTCCGGGTCGAGTGACCGAGCATCTCTTTACAGGTGCTTATTATGGAGGTCTTTATTGCAGACCAGGCGCTGTAGACACTCTGTGCCTCTGAATCACTGGGAGTCGTCAGGTTAATTGTGAGTTGCTGGCTGAATAGGGCTTTCTTAGCAGGGTCTTTGAGTGCTCCAGCGTTGATTTTCTTGTGGCATTGCTTCTGTTGCTGCCGCTGTTCTGTGGCTACGTTGATGGAGATGACAGAGTGGATTAGGCAGTGGACTGTCCAGCAATCGTCAGCTCCTGTCATGGCGCAGGTGATGCTGTCGTCCTTGTGGTCCCTCGCTTGGATGATGACGTAGTCCAGCAGATGGCAGTGCTTTGAGCGAGCATGTTTCCATGAAGCCTTGCACTTGACGCTCTGATGGAACAAGGTGTTGGTTACGTTCTAAGCATTTCATCAGGAGGAGGCTACCTTGGAGTTGGCTTTCCCTGTTCCCTATCTGCCGATCGCACCTCCACAGAGGTCTGTGTCCTTTTCAACTCTGGCATTGAAGTCACCAAGGAGGATCAGCTTGTAGCCCGTTGGGACTCGGGACTGGAGTAGAGTTCCTCTTTGTTCTCGTCTGTGACTTCCAGTGTTGGGACGTATGCACTGATGACCGCAGCGCACTGGTTCTGGGCTAAGGTGAGCCGTAGAGTCATCAGGCGTTCGCTTATTACACCAGGGGAGACTCTCAGACGTTCAACTAGCTCATTTTTTATGGTGAAGCCTATCCCATGGAGGCGGCATTCTTCTTCAGATTTGCCTTTCCAGAAGAAGGTTTAACCACCACCTTGCTCCTTGAGCTGGCCTTCCCCTGCATGCTAGGTCTCGCTTAGGGTGGCGACATCTATGTCTAAGTGGCTGAGTTCGCTGACAACGATAGCTGTACAGCATTCCGGGTTGTCGCTGTTGGGGTTGGCCATGAGGATCCCGATGTTCCAGGTCCCGAACTTCATTTTAAATGTTGGAAGATGCCTGTGCGTGAATTCTTCTAACGTGCAGTGGCCGTTTCACTCCAGCTACCACACGGGCTTGACAGAACAAGGTCTTGGTGCAATGGCAAGGGGATCAAAGATGATTGCAGACCAGGCTCTGCTACATCGGCCTAGCACACACAGCACACATGTAGGATCTTTATAGACATACAAACTTCGCTTATTGGGTTGAAATTTCGTCAGAGGTCACAGCCTCCCCAGCCCCCATGCGCTCCTGCCCCTTGCGAGGGAGTTTTTCAGGTTCAATTTACAGACTGGTTGAGTTGGTAATCAGGGGCGATGGAACCCTCAGTGCCCCCGGGTGAGACAGGGGTGAATCTGCCCGGGCCCGACCCTGAATGTGCGAATGTGGCAGAAAACACCAAGGGTGGTGGAGGAGATGGGTGGTGCTATGAACTGACAGCAAACCCCCTCCACAAGCAAAACTTGTCTCCGTCACAGAATCGAATGTCACTTCCGGGGCGATTGTTGCATCACTTGCTGCCTCCATGTCTTCTCACTGCCTTTGCTGATTCATTGTCCAAATCTGAGGCATCGCGCCAAACTAATGCAGAAACTCTGCTGCTGCCCAAGGATGGGCTCCTGCTGTCCCGATACATTACTGTCCTAACAGTTCATTAACTGACTGAGTGGAGCAGTGTGGCACTTTAGAAGACAGGTAGAGAAGGCAAAATCAGAGCTATTTCGGCCTCAAGTGCTCTGGTTATCAAGAATGGCTAACACATGGTTTGATTATGGATACCTCTTGAGTGCACTTGCTTCCACCAGCTGGCTCGTTGTTTTAGGGGTATGATTCTCGCTTCGGGTTTATTGGTTGGAACTTGAGAGAAGTCCCGGATTCAAATCCCGGGCGAGCCCTCGTTTTGTTCCCGGCTTTTGAACTTGAACTGCCGTTGAAAATTCAGAAAGCATGTTCCCAAATCAATCCGGGTGAATCTCAAGCGCAAGGGTGTTTGCAAATATTCTGGAATAAAGGCACCTCAACGACGTACACTTTATGTCAACGAGTTTTGCTGGAATTTGAATTTGCATTGGATGGACAGAAGTGGTGTCAAAGGCTGTCTGATTGGATGTGGCTGGCCATGAAATCATACACTGGCTGAACGGCAATGCGGCCAGTGGATTGTTGCTCTAGTGCTGTGATTCTCGCTAAGGCATTTCACTGACTGATATGCGAGAAGGCTTAGGTTCAAATCCCAAATGAGCGCAATATTGTAGTGAAAAGACGTCAGTTTATGGCGCAACACAACATATCTCGCCTCGTGCGTGCTGCAACATTGATGTATTAACAACTATGCACGCATTTAATGCTTCATTGCTGTGACTCGAGCTGCCTGTAATTTCAGGCTCCATAATCATATTTGATACGAAGCTGCCATACAGCGATTCTGCTTTGTCAAAAGTTGAACACGAAATGAAAATGTTCTTGTTCCCTCCGGGTTTCCATAGCTACCCAGCTTCCTGTTCTGTACACAGGGGTGGTGGATGAATGAGACTTGGTGCGAGTTAGGACTCGGGCAGCCAGGATGATCTCAGATTTACGGAGGATACAACGTGGGAGACCGGCCAGGCGTGCATTTTAATTGTCAAGTCTAGAGTTAAGAAAGGCATGGATGAGCTTTTTAGCAGCAGATGAGCCGAGGCAGGGATGGAGTCGGGCGATGTCCCGGAGGTGGAAGCAGGCAGTCTTGGTGATGGAGCACATATGTTGTCAGAAGCGCCTCTCGGGGTCAAATATGTCACCAAGTTTGTGAATACTATGCTTCAACCTCAGACAGTTACGAGTGAGAGAGGGATAGAGTTGATGGCGAGGGAATGGAGTTTGTGGCGGGGTCCGGAATCAATTGCATTGGTGTTTTGCATATACCATTAGAAGAAATATCCACTCAACCAGTACTGGATTATGTAGAAGCAGAATGACAAAACAGAGGCAGTGCAGGGGTGGAGAGCGGCAGTGGTGAGATAGAACTGGGTATCAGCATATATGTGGAAACTGACGCTGTGGTTTCGGATGATGTCGCCAAGGGGAAGCTTATTGATGAGGAGCAGAAGGGAACCAAGCATAGATCCTTGGGCTCACTAGAGATAATAGTGCGGGAGCTGGAGGATAAGCCATTGTAGATGATTCTATGGGTACGACTGAATAGATAAGAATGGAACCAGGCGTGTGCAGTCCCATCCAGCTGGACGGCGACCTGGAGGTGCTGGAGAAGCATGGTGAACTATGTCAAATGCTATAGCGAGTTCGAGAAGGGTGAAGAGGGATCGTTTATCTTTTGTCACAGTCGCATAGGATGTCAATTGTGACTTTGATAAGATCAATTTCCGTACTGTGGTGGGGCGGAAACGTGATTGGGGGATTAAAGCATGAGGTTCCGGTATAGATGGACACGGAATTGGGAGGCGACAGCATGTTAATGGGTTTGAAGAGGAAAGGGAGGGTGGAGATGGGGCGGTAGTTTGCACGGTTGCAAAAACAGCAGTGAAAATATAAATAATAATAAAAAAGCATCGTTTGGAATGAAATGCGTCATTGTGAGTAATGAGACCGAACGAGCTTTGGCATGAACTTAATGTTAAATAAACTCCGTTCTTTTCTCTGTTGGACATTTTAATCGAATTGTGCAGAGCAACCGCAATCGAACCTGAGAATACTTTAGTAATTAGCTTTGTCATATGACTGGGAACCGAACCCGGGTCTCTGCGTGGCAGGCGAGAATGTTACTCCTGAAACAGCAATGCTCACCTTACCTTGTGTTTTAATTCTCCAGTCGCATTCGTGTTTCTGTTAATGAAAGAATAAAAGGCAAATCAAAATACTGCACAGTTCTCCAGGTGTGGTCTCACCAAGATCCTGTACAATTGTAGCAAAGTTTCAGGGAGGGAGCAGAGGCTGAGGCTGATCTGTATCACGTGGGAGCAGAACATAATATTCCTGCTGTTTATTTTCATTATCCTGCAGGATATTCCATACTCTTAATATCGGAGGGTTTAGTTTATTGCAAAGATCCCTGCGATTCTTTTCAATTTTATGAATTTGCTGCAAATTAAATATCACCAAACCAACGAAATGGTTATGTAACAATCAGTGCAGCGTCAGATATTTCTGAATTCAGCATGGCCAATTGGTTAAAGGCACTGCAGAAAGCATTTCACGGTTCTGCCTGGGGAAGTTCAAAGCTTGTTGTATTTAAATGTTAATAAATCCAATTTGATAGAAAAGTTTAAAGCCTTGGTTGATCTTAGTTCTGATTACCCTAAAGAGTGAAGAGAGTTAATAGAAAAATCCTACAGAGTCTCAAGTCCAAAGTCGCATTTTCCTTCCAAGCATGCTGCACTTAGCTCATGGCACGGCTCAAATTACTGATACATACTTGGAATGAAAAACATTGGTCGGACTGTGTGTTAGAGCAGGGACGTGGCAATAATTGGACAGCTCGTGCAGAGAGCCGGCACGGGAAGGATTGGCCCAATAATTTTCATCACCACATTAAGAATTCTATGATTGTATTGCTCCAAGCGTTGAAAGTTTTTCTACCAGCGGCTCATTGCTCCAGGGGTATGATGCTTGCTTGAAAAGTATCTTTAGTCAAACATCAACAATTTCATCACCCTGGAGACATTGCAGAAGTCTTCAAATCAGTAATTGTTAGAAAATCAGCGCAGAGCCTAATTCCATTGTATCGCAAGAAACTCACGAGTTTATTTTTAACAGCGGGAATTCAGTCCCAGATGTGCAGAAACTGTGACATATATATGAAAATCCGTCTATTCCCAGAAGCCGCCTCGACAATTTCCATATTGTCAATCTGGGAGCACAGGCAGAAGAGGCGGTAAAGACGACTTTATTAATGATTGTTTCTATCCTTTGGAAACTAAAATATTAAAATAAAAGTGATTTTCGGACGGCCGTCTTTGGATAATAAAGGTAGATGGAGGTTGGTGAGAGGTTAAGGTGATGGACTGTTCATCCAGTTGGAAGACACTTGGCCTGAAAATCTTACAGTCCCCAAGTAAGACAATCTTACTTCTCGCTGTGTAAAATTCTCCCACTTTCTCAAACTAATCTTTCACCCAGTTCTAATGGAACAGAGATCTCGGATTAGAGATAGATCTTTCCCCCTTCCTTCCTTCCATTCCATTGCCTGCCGCGTTTCCTACATTACAACAGTGAATATACTTTAAAAGTACTTCATTGGCTGCAATGCACTTTGGAACGTCCGGTGGCCATGAAACGCGCTGCGGAATTTTGAACCTTTCTGTCTTTCCTTGTTCGCACTTTCCTGCCTTATTGGACAAGGAGCCTGATTTTGATGTTAATTCTGTGATCAAAAGCTTATCAGTTCCAGTACTAACCTCGGCTTTTTGCAGAATTATTAAAATCTATTTGATTGAAACTATCCAACATATAATAAATCGTCCATTTACAGCCAGTGAGTTATAACAGTCGTTTCAATGGTGAGGGGAATCTATAGAGGAACAGAACAACTCCTGCAGCATTAGAAATAGAGTCAGTGCCCAGCTCTGCTGTTCGGGGCAATCCTCGCCTCCTCCTGTTTCATTTTCACATCGATGGGAGAAGCTGAGAGCGAACTGCAATCTACACTGGCTTTACACCGCTTGAAAGATTGACGGGAAAAGCAAATGATGAGGAATCATAGAATCATAGATAGTTACAGCACGGAATGAGACCATTTCGGCCCATCGTGTCCGCGCCGGCCAACAAAGAGCTATCCAGCCTAGGAAGCTGCAAAAATGGTTTACTTTATCATTTGAAAATTAATTTAATTTCTTATTTTTATTGATTTTAGATGAGCGCAGTTTTCTGATTGGCACCAAGTCTGTACAATTAATTTCTTTTAAAATTTATTTTGCTCCCGCTCTTCATAAAGAACAATGTGTCCCTCGCCATGGGCTTTCAAATACCTTTCAATTATGGCCCACCTCCTGTAATCACTGCGTTCATCCAGTAGCGCTCTTTTCATTTATCTGTTAATTGGTTCAATCGCACATTTGAAAAGACCTGTTAAGATTAAGGCGGAACGATTTCGATCGTACTGCACCACACCAGCGAGTCAAAGCTTCACATTCCAACCCTCATTGGCAGCTAGGTGACGCTTCCCGTCGTTCACGCATCACGATAGTTTTGGGAAAAGTGTCAACCAGCAAGACAATAAAACCCAGTCCTTCAGTTAACAAGCCCACTATCACAAGCTTCCCCAAGAAAAAAGGTGAACAATCGGGCCACTGTCCTTGTCTGTCGAGCAGTCCCACAGATCTAAAGGTATCGACTGGTTCTAAGGCACTAATGTAAATTGGTGCGAATGGGTCCTGTGCCCAAACTAGCGGTGGTAGCAGATCAAACGTAAGGTGTAAGCAGCTGAAAGTGAATGTTGCATTAGGCAATACCGCAGGAAAGTGACAATGAAATGGAAGGAGGAAATTAACGGAGGGTTGGTGATTGTGAAAGGATGATAAGGTTGGCTGGTTTGTATTATGGAGCATCAACACAGGTATGTGAGAGCGCAGGGTTTTGAAGGAGTAAATCGGTTTTCATCACCAATAAGACACATTTCTTCAGGTTGTAAGTACTGATGGCTCGCAGCGGTCTATCAGAGAACAGGCAGACAATATAAAGCGAGCTGTGCTGTAATAAGGATTCGAACAGTGGTTGCTGTGGTTAGAACGCAGATCACCAGTCACTTTACGATAACGGCAGCACACATCAGTTGCGGGGTGTTTGCTCTCAGCACAGCATAGTTGCGCACGGCACGGATAGGTTTGCTGCTAAATATGAATAAAAAGCAACGTTTGTTTGCAGCTGTTTCAATCATAGGAACATAGGAACAGGTGGTGGCCATTTAACCATCGAGCATGCTCCGCCATTCAATTACATCATGTCTTAACTCCATCTACCTGCTCTGATTCCATAAATCTTCATATCCTTGCCTAACAAAAATCTATCAACCTCAATTTAGAAATTGTCAATTGACCCCCGGCCTCAACAGCCTTTTGTAGGAGAGAGATCCGGATTCCCATTACCCTCTGTGTGAAGAAGCCCTTCCTTACATCATCCCTGAACGCGATAGCTGTAATTTTATGGTTATCCCCCATTCTGCTGGACCCTCCCACCAGAGGAAATAGTTTCTCTCTCTCTCTCACACTTATTTGACTGCAGCTCTGACCGAAGTCCACATCCCAGGACATTAACTGTTCCTCTGATCCTGTCCCACTAATTGGGATTTTGAGCACATGCCTCTTTCCCTGATGATTCTTTGCGCCCTGTCTCTGCAGTTGGATTTGCTGTAGATCACTGGCAGCTGGCGGCAGAAGCAAGCGGGATATGGGCGCTCACAGGGAATGCTGCTTCTCATGGCTGCCTCACCCCGCGGGAGCTGGTGGGGGTTGGAAAGCCGTCATGTATTACAAAGTCAGGATTTAAGAAGTGTTGTCTCAAAGTATAACCATATGAAGGAAGCGCCTCTTTATGGGGGTATTTGAGACACAACAGGATTTTGGGAACTTGCCTGACTCCAGATCATAAGACTACGTGTCCGGGTCACGGCAACTTTTTCTTACCAGATAGTGTGTGAATAACTCGAAACCCCTCACAGTAAACACTGTCGCCTTTCACTGATTAGCGGACGAGCTTCTCGGAGTGATGTGCCTGACCCTCTCATTCATTCGTTTGTTCAAACCTCGGGAAAAGACGGAGGTGGAAATGATTTACAGGAAATTATCAAAACATATCTTCAAGTCTCGCGTTCACCCATAAAGAAGCTCAAACTTACGGATTCATAATCTTCAAATGTAATCGGTTCTGTGGGTCAATGGATAGCGCGTTGGCCTTCTAATTAACGGTGGGAAGGTTGTGTGTTTGAGTTCCACCAGAGTCGCTGTTCAGTCAGGTTTTGGTGATGACCTTTTGCAGCAAAACCACAACTCGTTCATGGATGCCATTCAAGGAATGGGAATCGCCAATGAGTACGTTTGAATTGTGATTAATTAACATGTCAGCTTCAATTTGCACACCTCATGTCAGCTTCAATCTGCGCACCTCATGTCAGCTTCAATCTGTGCACCTCATGTCAGCTTCAATCTGCGCACCTCATGTCAGCTTCAATCTGCGCACCTCATGTCAGCTTCAATCTGCGCACCTCATGTCAGCTTCAATCTGTGCACCTCATGTCAGCTTCAATCTGCGCACCTCATGTCAGCTTCAATCTGTGCACCTCATGTCAGCTTCAATCTGCGCACCTCAGGTCAGCTTCAATCTGCGCACCTCATGTCAGCTTCAATCTGCGCACCTCATGTCAGCTTCAATCTGCGCACCTCATGTCAGCTTCAATCTGCTCACCTCATGTAAGCTTCAATCTGCGCACCTCATGTCAGCTTCAATCTGCGCACCTCATGTCAGCTTCAATCTGCGCACCTCATGTCAGCTTCAATCTGCGCACCTCCTGAAAAAATGTTCTTTACTCCACGAGTGTTGTGTCGACAAACCCTGTGCCTTCTGTCCACTGGAGCTCAAACATTCTCTGGCGAAAAGAGAATCCGAACTCCTGAAACGGTAAAAAGCCATCATTTGAACCTGGGAACCTCTCCCATATCAATCAATGAAACCCCCCGAGCGAGAATCAAACCCGAGACCGTTTCTGAGTCGGGACTTAGTGAATGGGTCCGATCCCGGTGCAGCTCACACACAGTCTACCCCTGACAGAGTCACATCTTTAAACCTTGTATTGATTCAGTGATTCCTCATCTGACCTCCGCTCTGTCAGTTCAGTGCTTTATTTTAACCGACACTCGGAGCTGTCTTTTACAGGGTATCTGCTGTTTAGGTATTTCTCAGTCCCACGACTCCCATTAATAACACCATTTGCAGCTAACTGATGACCCGGGACTGTAAGCACTCCCGGTTTAAACAGACACACAGTGATTCGCAAATGACCATGAAACCGCCCATTATAGACAGGCCTGATTTCCAATGCTTATGAAATCGATGGCTGTTTCTATAATGGACGACCGATTACGATGCCCGGTTTATTCTTGGACGCCTTAATCTCCGTCATTTCATTCATGAGACTATGCCGAACTGAACGAGGATTTCTCACCCATTATTTATCTCTCAAGCAAAGGCACTAAAACAGAAAAATTAACGGGTGGCCGATTACGATGCCCGTTTTTTTCTTGGACGACAAATTGAAAGTTTACTCCATCATCATTTTTCCCTTTATCTCCGTCATTTCTCTCCAGCCAAATGAACTGTGTGTAAGTGTCAGCTGTGGTTCAGCGGCAGCAAAGTCAAGCACCACTCCAGAGACTTGAGTACAAAATCCAGGCTGACACTCCAGTGCAGTACTGAGGTAGTGCTGCACTGTCGGTGCCTCCGTCTTTCTAGTAAGACGTTAAACGGGGCCCTCCGATCCCAGGAGAGAATGCCGAAAAGAACGAGGATTTCTCGCCCATTATTTATCTCTCAACCAAAGACACTAAAACAGAAAATCTCATCATTAAGGTGGATAAATATTTTTGAAATTACATTGCCTCCTAAAGGAGAAATTTATGTTTCTGCTCCCTAATCATTTGCCTCTGTTCCTGCTATTCTTTCATTCGGTGACAATCTCAGCAGAAGAAAGGAGGAGTTTGACAATCTCCGAATCGCGATCACTGCTCCACCTGCATTCAAGAAGTTGAAGAATTGCAGTGGTCTCTTTTAATTTTAACAAGACATGAGTAATGCATGGGGCACAGACCAGGAGTACCAGGGCGATTCTGACGAAATTGCATTTGAAAGCTTATTTTAGGCAAGATTCAGTTAAATGCTCGGAAAGTGTACCAGTATCAAACGCAATAACGACGAGGAGGGATCCGAACCCTCGCTTACAGATCGGCAATGGATTAACAACCCATCGCCTTAACTTCTCGACCACCTCATCTCAACCATACACTGCTGTCAGGCATTCCATTTCCTGCTTTTTGCATCTAAGCAGAAATACCCTGAAAGAAAGTCCACTTCACCGCTTATCCTGCCCGTGCAAACATATCTACAATGTTGAAAATGTACAATCAGCTTAATGTAAGCAAAAGGCCTTCCGCTGCTTCAGTTGAGGGACTGTCAAAAATGGTCGGTTTGAAGCTAGATTCAGAGCAGAAAATGTGTCGCCCAGTTAATTAAACGACCGCGGCAGGACTCAAACCTGTAATCTTCTGATAATTGAAAAACTCGCAACCGAAGTCAGACGTCTTATCCATTAGGCCACGCACCGTTGCTGCTGCTGAGCTTCTTTTTATGGGGAGAATTGTGTGCAGATTCAAGGAAACTGCTCGCAAAAAGAAGCGGATTGAGGAAAAGATAAACATTTCAACTGAATGAACAGGACTTCTGCTAGCTGGGTTTGCACCAGCGCAGGGAATTGCAATGCAACTTGAAGTAAAGCATCGGCGGCTCGTTGGTCTAGGGGTATGATTCTCGCTTAGGGAATTTTTGTGGCTTAAATATGCGAGAGATCCCGGAGGAGACCCGCCACATTTAGTGAAACTCAACACCTCGGTCATGAAAGCTGAAATCGCTCTACTTTAAAAAAAAAACGGAATGATCCGGGACTGTGAGCTCTGCCATTTTAAACAGACACAGAATGACCGGGACTTTGAGCACTCCCGGTTTAAACAGGCCCAGAGTGATTAACAACTGACCACGACCCATTCCATTATAGACAGGCCTGATTTTCAATGCTTATGAAATCTATGCCATCATAAATCGGACTGTTTGTATAACAGGCGGCCGATTACGATGCCCGCTTTTCTGTTGGACGACAAATTGAAGGTTTACTCCATTATAATATTTCCCTTTATCTCCGTCATTTCTCTCCAGCCAAATGAACTGAGTGCAGGTGTCAGCCGTGGCTCAGCGGCAGCAAAGTCAAGCACCACTCCAGAGACTTGAGCACGTAATCCAGGCTGACACTCCAGTGCAGTACTGAGGTAGTGCTGCACTGTTGGTGCCTCCGTCTTTCTAGTAAGACGTTAAACCGGGCCCTCCGATCCCATGAGAGTATGCCGAAAAGAACGAGCATTTCTCGCTCATTATTTAGCTCTCAACCAAAGACACTAAAACAGAAAATCTCGTCATTAAGGTTGATAAAATGTTTTGAAATTACATTGGCCCAGTAATTCCTCTCTGAACGCGTGAGTACGGACGATGTACTCACGCGTGTGGCCGGAGGAATTGCCGGTTTTCAGCTTGCACAACGCATGCGGGGAAAACTGGCATTTCCTGTCCCCTGACCTTAGGGGGTCAGAGGCACAGCACGTGCGTCCGCACAGGCAGCGCGTGCGCAGTGAACTTCGTCGATTTCATTCATGGATTCAGTGAGGGTCCTGACAACTTGGAAATGAAAAAAGCAGGAGTAAAGCTATCGAGAAGCTGCGGAGGAAAAGCCTGTCATCGTGGAGCTTCTGAAAGACATTTTATTTCTGTTTGGGAAAGGGAGGAAAGTTATTTTAAGAAAGGCTGAGGTAAGTTTAAAAACATTTTTTTGTTTAAAACGGTTTTTCAGTACTGTAGGTAGAAGGAGCAATTGTGGCTGTGGGCAAGGCCTCATTGAATTTATTTTTATAAATTGTGAAATTTACAGTTTTAAAAATAATAAAATGCTTACAAAATGAAATTGTCATGAGTAATGTTTAGTAAGTATGTATGTATGATTGTATTTATGTCTGTATATATTCCATTAAGGATGTGCATTTATGTATGTATTCCTTTCAGTACCTGGATGAATGTATTTATGTAATGATGAATTTCTGCAAATGTAATTTATTGGAAAAGGATCTAGGCCTGTGATATTCATCAGGCGGGAAGGATGTGTTTGCAAGCCGTTAAAGCAAGCTTCCTGGCATAGGCCGAGTTGATGTTATAGGCACTAAGTTTATTAAAATAACTGTAACAACTATTTCCATTTACTCCGAACAGGTACGCCTGTGTAGTGAGGAGTCCTGTGAGCGAGAAACATGCCCTCTTATAGAAATGTTGCCACGATGTTCTATGTGTATTTGCTTCAAATAAATCGCAACGCCAGGGAGCAACGTAGAAGATTGAGGAACCATAACCATCGCCTGATCAGAAGAAACAACTACCCACCACACAGAGTTTACAGGGAGAGGCGATCTTTTGAAATGCTTTCCGAGGAGTTGTGTGTCAGGAAGCTGCGCTTCAGTAAAGAGGAAGTTGGCCGACTATGTGACATGTTGAAGGCGGACTTGGAACCACGCTCAAAAACACGCACTGCCTTGTCAGTGAACATGAAGGTAACCACAGCATTGAACTTCTTTGCAAGTGGATCATTTCAAGCAGGCACCGGTGACATATGCAACATCTCCAAGAATGCTGCGAAGGTCTGCATTCACCAGGTCACAGAAGCCATTTGCCGTAGGCTTTCAGATTTCATTCGTTATGACTTGTCCACTCGACATCAGAAGGAGATGGCCTTAGCTTTTTATCGCATTGCTGGATTCCCCAAAGTGTTTGGGGCTGTCGATAGAACCCACATTGCTTTGAAGGCACCCAAGGATGCACCTGTGACATTCATTAACAGGAAGGGGTATCATTCATTGAATGTTATGATATTATGTGTTGCACACCTCCAGATCCTAAACGTGAATGCAGGGCACCGGGAAAGTAATCATGACTCCTTCGTCCTCCGTAACTCTAAATTGTATGATTCTCTCAGCAAATTGCCGACAGGTTCCGCATGGATATTGGGCGACAAGGACTACCTGCTAAAACCATGGCTGATGACGCTCTACCGCAATACCATTAATCAGTCTCATGAGAGATACAACCATGCACACGTGACTACACGTCAAGTGGTGGAGAGGACAATAGGAGTTCTGAAATCACGCTTCCGGTACCTGGATAGGTCAGGGGGGACCTTGCAGTACTCTCACCAGAAAGTGGCACGGATTGTGCTGGCCTGTCCTTGCCCTGCAGGAAGGACTGACCCTTAACAATGACGCCTGTTGAAGTGGAGGATGAAGGCGATGGCAATGTGCATGTTGCCAGGCCTCATGGGGAGGAGCCAAGTGCCGCCGAATCTAAGGCTGTTCGTGAACTGCTGGCAGCTAAAAGTTTCATGCGGTAGTTACGCCCTGTACCTACCCCTCCCCCCGCAAGGCAAAGACAGAAGCAGACACATATTAAAGTGAAAGAGTGACCTTTTATTGCATCATCAAAAACTTTTCATCTTCAATTTCGATGTATACAGTGAATAACTTGTAAATTTTAAGTAAAGCTTCTGTAGTTTTAAAAATTTTCTAAAAATGAACAATGCGGAAGAAATATTGTAAACAGTTCGTTTTTACTTGTCTTTCTTTTGTTGTGCAAGTAAAACATTCAGGATGTTAAGGACCTCTTTTATGCACTTTAATAATATTAAAGTTAACAGTTTTGAAATCACTTTATAAGCAGGTTTAAGTAATTTTTGTCTGATTTACAGTGAAATGGCAAAATTTAAGATGGGTACTACCTCATGTAACGTTTTCAAACATGTGCATAATGCTAACTGTTGGCAAAGAAAGTGTAAACATTTTACAGTAATTTTTACTTTCTTACTGTAATACAAACATTCAAGGTAAGAACTAGCTAGTTTCTACTTGTGTAACTGTTGTAAAAAAATTTGAAATAAAAGAAATGTTTAAATTGTTTTAAGATTGACTATTGGGTGTACTGCTTAAACGAAAAGGTAACATATCCTTTCATGCTGAAATAAACATTTAAATTTAAATATGAAAGAAAACATTAAACATTTCAATAAAATGAGAAATATAACAATTTAACGAATTGGCCACTGGCCTCCGTGGCTGAGGGTTGAAGGAGGCAGAATGGGCAGAAGGTGACACGCTAACGTTTCCTGCGCCTTTTCAATGCCCTCTGCGGCCGCTGACTCCACGCACTGCTCATCCCGTGTTTGAGAGGTACTCTGTCCAGCTGTGGGAATGAAGCAGAAAACATTTGCAAAGGTAAAGCAAGATGTGCCACATCACCGATATTCAACACACACCTATCCTTCTTCAACATATAGCTGGGCAGGGCAACTCACTATGAGGGTCAGCAATGTTTGTTTCAGATCCTTCAGCAGGGCGATTGCTAGCAAATCCACACACCTGTTCGACCCGTTCCTCATGCTCGGTCAAAACCCTCAGCAACACCACTGCCTGTGCGTGTGCGTTCTCTGGCATTGTGAGAACTCTTACTCTGATATTAAAGAAGAGGAAATAGAATCATACAGCTGCATTTCTGACATGGTCAGCAGAGGCTTTGAAGACTGGGTTGGGTGTTTCTTAAAATCTCTGATTGAAGTTTTACAGCTCAAAGCACTGGAATCAAAATAAGAGAACCGAAGGTAACCCTGAGCTGCCCCCAAAGCCACAAAGTTTTATTGTCAGCTCAGGTCACTTTACCATGAATTAGCTTTAGAAAATTTAATGCAGAAGCCTTTTGCAATCCAGTTAAAATAAACTCTTAGCAATTTAACAGTACACTTTCGTTAAAACTGTACAAACCCTGACACATCGCAACAAGTCACTGAATTTCTTGCGACATTGTTCCGCTGTACGTGGTATGGTGGAGCTCGCGCTGACAGCTTGTGCAACTTCCGACCACGCTGCCATCTGACCTTTTTGCGGTGCCCTCGACTGCTCATTCCCCATGATGCGCAGACGCCTCGCCTCCACCTCGCTGAGGAGACTTCTGAGGTCATCCTCAGTGAAGTTCTGAGTTCTTTTAATCACGTTAAATGTGGTCATTCCAGCCATCTCAATTTGCTAATTAACTGAACAGAATTAAAAGATTGATTTCAAGGCTTTAAAAACTGCTCAAACAGCTTCAATTCTCTTTAAAACATTCTGAGAGTCATCAAAATCATTCAAAACTTTTTAAAAGTTTATAAAAGTTACCAAAACATTGATAAAAATACACAGAACCTACCTGCACTTCTCTTCTGCAAGAAAGAGTGCTCTCCAGCTGCTTTCACAGATTATGGGCGTGTCCTATTAAAATGAGACCTCAAGGGGCGTGTCTCACTTGCACAGCGCACCGCAGGCTTCGCGCTGGCTGCGCTCCTGGGCGGCGTGACGTCATACGCTGCCCGGGATTCTTCTCTTTCAAAAAGGAATTCCAGGCGTCCCTGGAGGTGAACGGCAGGCACGTCGGGTAAGTGCAGATCGGGGGCTTGCACGCGCGACAAGCCCCCGATCGTAATTTCTGCCGCATGACCTCCTAAAGGAGAAATTTATGTTTCTGCTCCCTAATCATTTGCCTCTGTTCCTGCTACTCTTTCATTCGGTGACAATCTCAGCAGCAGAAAGGAGGAGTTCGACAATCTCCGAATCGCGATCACTGCTCCACCTTCATTCAAGAAGTTGAAGAATTGCAGTGGTCTCTTTTAATTTTAACGAGATATCAGTAATGCATGGGGCACAGACCAGGACGATGCTGACGAAATTGCATTTGAAAGCTTATTTTAGGCAAGATTCAGTTAAATGCTCGGAAAGTGTACCAGCATCAAACGTAATAACGTCGAGGATGGGATCCAAACCCTCGCGTACAGATCAGCAATGGATTAACAGTCCATCGCCTTAACCTCTCGGCCACCTCGTCTCCACCATACACTGCTCTCAGCCATTGCATTTCCTGCTTTTTGCATCGAAGCAGAAATACCCTGAAAGAAAGTCCACTTCACCGCTTATCCTGCCCGTGCACACAGATCTACAATGTTGAAAATGTACAATCAGCTTAATGTAAGCAAAAGGCCTTCCGCTGCTTCAGTTGAGGGACTGTCAAAAATGGTCGGTTTGAAGCTAGATTCAAAACATAAAAAGTGTCGCCCAGGATTCGAACCTGCAATCTTCTGATAACTGAAAAACTCACAAGGGAAGTCAGGTGCTTTATCTATTCGGCTATGCAGCCGCTGATATTGGTGAACCTCTTTATATGGGGAGAATTGTGAGCAGATTCAAGGAAACTGTTTGCAAAAAGAAGCGGATTGAGCAGAAGATAAACATTTTAACTGAAAGAACAGGACTTCTGCGAGCTGGGTTTGCACCAGCGCAGGGAATCACAATGCAACTTGAAGCAGAATATCGGCGGCTCGTTGGTCTACGGGTATGATTCTCGCTTAGGGTAATTCTGTGGCTTAAAATGCGAGATGTCCCGGGTTGAAATCCCGGACGAGCCCCGCCGCATTGAGTTAAACTCAACACCTCGGTCATGAAAGCTGAAATCGCTCTACTTCAAAAAAAACGGATTGATCCGGGACTGTGAGCTCTGCCATTTTAAACAGACACAGAATGATCCGGGACTGTTAGCACTCCCGGTTTAAACAGAACCAAAGTGATTAACAACTGACCACGACCCATTCCATAATAGGCAGGCCTGATTTTCAATGCTTATGAAACCGATGGCAACATAAATCGGACTGTTTCTATAACAGGCGGCCGATTACAATGCCCGCTTTTCTGTTGGACGACAAATTGAAGGTTTACTCCATTGTAATTTTTCCCTTTATATCCGTCATTTCTCTCCAGCCAAATGAACTGAGTGTAGGTGTCAGCCGTGGCTCAGCGGCAGCAAAATCAAGCACCACTCCAGAGACTTGAGCACATAATCCAGGCTGACACTGCAGTGCGGTACTGAGGTAGTGCTGCACTGTTGGTGCCTCCGTCTTCCAAGTAAGACGTTAAACTGGGTCCTCAGATCCCTTGAGAGTTTGCCGGAAATAAAGAGGATTTCTCGCCCATTATTTATCTCTCAACCAAAGACACTAAAACAGAAAATCTCTTCATTAGGGTTGATAAATAGTTTTGAAATTACATTGCCTCCTAAAGGAGAAATTTATGTTTCTGCTCCCTAATAATTTGCCTCTGGTCCCGCTAGTCTTTCATTCGGTGACAATCTCAGCAGAAGAAAGGAGGAGTTCTCCAATCTCTGAATCGCGATCACTGCTCCAACTGCATTCAAGAATTTGAAGAATTGCAGTGGTCTCTTTTAATTTTAACAAGATATGAGTAATGCATTGGGCACAGACCAGGAGCACCAGGGCGATTCTGACGAAATTGCATTTGAAAGCTTATTTTAGTCAAGATTCAGTTAAATGCTCGGAAAGTACACCAGTTTCAAACGTAATAACGACGAGCATGGGATCCGAATACTCACGTACAGATCGAGCAATGGGTAAACAGTCCATCTCCTTAGCCTATCGGCCACCTCGTCTCCACCATATCCTGCTCTCAGCCATTCCATTTCCTGCTTTTTGCATCTAAGCAGAAAAATCCTGAAAGAAAGCCCACTTCACCGCTTATCCTGCCCGTGCACACAGATCTACAATGTTGAAAATGTACAATCAGCTTAATGTAAGCAAAAGGCCTTCCACTGCTTCAGTTGAGGGATTTTAAAAATGGTCGGTTTGAAGCCAAATTCGGAACAGAAAAAGTGTCGCCCAGTTAATTAAACGACCGCAGCAGGATTCGAACCTGCAATCTTCTGATAACTGAAAAAACTCGCAACCGAAGAACAAACGCCTTATCCATTAGGCCACGCAGCCGCTTATGCTGCTAAGCCTCTTCTTATGGGGAGAATTGTGAGCAGATTCAAGGAAACTGCTCGCAAAAAGAAGCGGATTGAGGAACAGTTAAACATTTTAACTGAATGAAGAGGACTTCTGCGAGCTGGGTTTGCACCAGCGCAGGGAATCGCAATGCAACTTAAAGCAGAACATTGGTGGCTCGTTGGTCTAGGGATATGATTCTCGCTGAGGGAATTTCCGTGGCTTAAAATGCGAGAGATCCCGGGTTCAAATCCCGGACGAGCCCCGCCACATTTAGTTGAATTCAACACCTCGGTCATGAAAACTGAAATCGTTCTCCTTTAAAAAAAACGGAATGATCCGGGACTGTGAGCTCTGCCATTTCAAACAGAAACAGAATGATCCGGGACTGTGAGCACTCTCTTTTTAAACAGACCCAGAGTGATTAACAACTGACCACGACCCATTCCATTATAGACAGGCCTGATTTTCAATGCTTATGAAATCGATGGCAACATATATCGGACTGTTTCTATAACAGGCGGCCGATTACGATGCCCGCTTTTCTGTTGGGTGACAAATTGAAAGTTTACTCCATTGTAATTTTCCCTTTATCTCCGTCATTTCTCTCCAGCCAAATGAACTGAGTCTAGGTGTCAGCCGTGGCTCAGCGGCAGCAAAGTCAAGCACCACTCCAGAGACTTGAGCACATAATCCAGGCTGACACTCCAGTGCAGCAATGACGGAGTGCTGCACTGTTGGTGCCTCCGTCTTTCTAGTAAGACGTTAAACCGGGCCCTCGGATCCCATGAGAGTATGCCGAAAAGAACGAGGATGTCTCGCCCATTATTTATATCTCAACCAAAGACACTAAAGCAGAAAATCTCGTCATTAAGATTGATAAATATTTTTGAAATTACATTGCCTCCTAAAGGAGAAATTTATGTTTCTGCTCCCTAATCATTTGGCTCTGGTCCCGCTACTCTTTAATTCGGTGACAATCTCAGCAGAAGAAAGGAGGAGTTCGACAATCTTCGAATCGCGATCACTGCTCCAACTTCATTCAAGAAGTTGAAGAATTGCAGTGGTCTCTTTTAATTTTAACAAGATATGAGTAATGCATGGGGCACAGACCAGGAGCACCAGAGCGCCTCTGACGAAATTGCATTTGAAAGCTTATTTTAGACAAGATTCAGTTAAATGCTCGGAAAGTGTACCAGTATCAAACGTAATAACGACGAGGATGGGAGCTGAACCCTCGCGTACAGATCGGCAATAGATTAACTGTCTATCGCCTTAACCTTTCGGCCACCTCGACTCAACCATATACTGCTCTCAGCCATTTCATTTCCTGCTTTTTGCATCGAAGCAGAAATACCCTGAAAGAAAGTCCACTTCACCGCTTATCCTGCCCGTGCACCCAGATCAACAATGTTGAAAATGTACAATCAGCTTAATGTAAGCAAAAGGCCTTCCACTGCTTCAGTTGAGGGACTGTCAAAAATGGTCAGTTTGAAGCCAGATTCGGAACAGAAAAAGTGTCGCCCAGTTAATTAAACGACTGCGGCAGGACTCGAACCTGCAATTTTCTGATGACTAAATAACTCATAACCGAAGTCAGACGCCTTATCCATTAGGCCACGCAGCCGCTGATACTGCGGGTTGTCTTTTTATGGGGAGAATTGTGAGCAGATTCAAGGAAACTGCTCGCAAAAAGAAGCGGATTGAGGAAAAGTTAAACATTTTAACCGAATGAACAGGACTTCTGCGAGCTGGGTTTGCACCAGCGCAGGGAATCGCAATGCAACTTGAAGCAGAGCATCGGTGGTTCGTTGGTCTAGGGGTATGACTCTCGCTTAGGGAATTTCCGTGGCTTAAAATGCGAGACGTCCCGCGTTCAAATCCCGGACTGAGCCCCGCCGCATTTAGTTAAACTCAACACCTCGGTCATGAAAGCTGAAACCGTTCTACTTTAAAAAATACGGAATTAATCGGGACTGTGAGCTCTGCCATTTTAAACAGAAACAGAATGATCCGGGAATGTGAGCACTCCCGGTTTAAATAGACCCAGAGTGATTAACAACTGACCACGACCCATTCCATTATAGACAGGCCTGATTTTCAATGCTTATGAAATCGATGGCAACATAAATCGGACTGTTTCTATAACAGGCGGCCGATTACGATGCCCGCTTTTCTGTTGGGTGACAAATTGAAAGTTTACTCCATTGTAATTTTTCCCTTTATCTCCGTCATTTCTCTCCAGCCAAATGAACTGAGTCTAGGTGTCAGCCGTGGCTCAGCGGCAGCAAAGTCAAGCACCACTCCAGAGACTTGAGCAGATAATCCAGGCAGACACCCCAGTGCAGTAATGAGGTAGTGCTGCACTGTTGGTGCCTCCGTCTTTCTAGTAAGACGTTAAACCGGGTCCTCCGATCCCATGAGAGTATGCCGAAAAGAACGAGGATGTCTCGCCCCTTATTTATATCTCAACCAAAGACACTAAAACAGAAAATCTCGTCATTAAGGTTGATAAATATTTTTGAAATTACATTGCCTCCTAAAGGAGAAATTTATGTTTCTGCTCCCTAATCATTTGCCTCTGGTCCCGCTACTCTTTCATTCGGTGACAATGTCAGCAGAAGAAAGGAGGAGGTCGACAATCTCCGAACCGCGATCACTGCTCCAACTTCATTCAAGAAGTTGAAGAATTGCAGTGGTCTCTTTTAATTTTAACAAGATATGAGTAATGCATGGGGCACAGACCAGGAGCACCAGAGCGCCTCTGACGAAATTGCATTTGAAAGCTTATTTTAGACAAGATTCAGTTAAATGCTCGGAAAGTGTACCAGTATCAAACGTAATAACGACGAGGATGGGAGCTGCACCCTCGCGTACAGATCGGCAATAGATTAACTGTCTATCGCCTTAACCTTTCGGCCACCTCGACTCAACCATATACTGCTCTCAGCCATTTCATTTCCTGCTTTTTGCATCCAAGCAGAAATACCCTGAAAGAAAGTCCACTTCACCGCTTATCCTGCCCGTGCACCCAGATCAACAATGTTGAAAATGTACAATCAGCTTAATGTAAGCAAAAGGCCTTCCACTGCTTCAGTTGAGGGACTGTCAAAAATGGTCGGTTTGAAGCCAGATTCGGAACAGAAAAACTGTCGCCCAGTTAATTAAACGACTGCGGCAGGACTTGAACCTGCAATCTTCTGATGACTGAATAACTCATAACCGAAATCAGACGCCTTATCCATTCGGCCACGCAGCCGCTGATACTGCTGGTTGTCTTTTTATGGGGAGAATTGTGAGCAGATTCAAGGAAACTGCTCGCAAAAAGAAGCGGATTGAGGAAAAGTTAAACATTTTA
Organism: Somniosus microcephalus; assembly: GCF_052327205.1. Lineage (NCBI taxonomy): Eukaryota > Metazoa > Chordata > Chondrichthyes > Squaliformes > Somniosidae > Somniosus > Somniosus microcephalus. The sequence continues at coordinate 833,553 of NW_028225179.1, read as the reverse complement.
ACTGAATGAACAGGACTTCTGCGAGCTGGGTTTGCACCAGCGCAGGGAATCACAATGCAACTTGAAGCAAAGCATCGGTGGTTCTTTGGTCTCGGGGTATGACTCTCGCTTAGGGAATTTCCGTGGCTTAAAATGCGAGACGTCCCGGGTTCAAATCCCGGACTGAGCCCCGCCGCATTTAGTTAAACTCAACACCTCGGTCATGAAAACTGAAATCGTTCTCCTTTAAAAAAAACGGAATGATCCGGGACTGTGAGCTCTGCCATTTCAAACAGAAACAGAATGATCCGGGACTGTGAGCACTCTCTTTTTAAACAGACCCAGAGTGATTAACAACTGACCACGACCCATTCCATGATAGACATTCCTGATTTTCAATGCTTATGAAATCGATGGCAACATATATCGGACTGTTTATATAACAGGCGGCCGATTACGATGCCCGCTTTTCTGTTGGGTGACAAATTGACAGTTTACTCCATTGTAATTTTCCCTTTATCTCCGTCATTTCTCTCCAGCCAAATGAACTGAGTCTAGGTGTCAGCCGTGGCTCAGCGGCAGCAAAGTCAAGCACCACTCCAGAGACTTGAGCAGATAATCCAGGCTGACACCCCAGTGCAGTAATGAGGTAGTGCTGCACTGTTGGTGCCTCCGTCTTTCTAGTAAGACGTTAAACCGGGCCCTCGGATCCCATGAGAGTATGCCGAAAAAACGAGGATGTCTCGCCCATTATTTATATCTCAACCAAAGACACTAAAGCAGAAAATCTCGTCATTAAGGTTGATAAATATTTTTGAAATTACATTGCCTCCTAAAGGAGAAATTTATGTTTCTGCTCCCTAATCATTTGCCTCTGGTCCCGCTACTCTTTCATTCGGTGACAATGTCAGCAGAAGAAAGGAGGAGTTCGACAATCTCCGAATCGCGATCACTGCTCCAACTTCATTCAAGAAGTTGAAGAATTGCAGTGGTCTCTTTTAATTTTAACAAGATATGAGTAATGCATGGGGCACAGACCAGGAGCACCAGAGCGACTCTGACGAAATTGCATTTGAAAGCTTATTTTAGGCAAGATTCAGTTAAATGCTCGGAAATTGTACCAGTATCAAACGTAATAATGACGAGAATGGGAGCTGAACCCTCGCGTACAGATCGGCAATAGATTAACAGTCTATCGCCTTAACCTTTCGGCCACCTCGACTCAACCATATACCGCTCTCAGCCATTCCATTTCCTGCTTTTTGCATCTAAGCAGAAATACCCTGAAAGAAAGTCCACTTCACCGCTTATCCTGCCCGTGCACCCAGATCTACAATGTTGAAAATGTACAATCAGCTTAATGTAAGCAAAAGGCCTTCCACTGCTTCAGCTGAGGGACTGTCAAAAATTGTCGGTTTGAAGCCAGATTCGGAACAGAAGAAGTGTCGCCCAGTTAATTAAACGACCGCAGCAGGACTCAAACCTGCAATCTTCTGATAACTGAAAAACTCGCGAACCGAATTCAGACGCCTTACCCATTAGGCCACGCAGCCGCAGATGCTGCTGAGCTTCTTTTTATGGGGAGAATTGTGAGCAGATTCAAGGAAACTGCTCGCAAAAAGAAGCGGATTGAGGAAAAGTTAAACATTTTAACTGAATGAACAGGACTTCTGCGAGCTGGGTTTGCACCAGCGCAGGGAATCGCATTGCAACTTAAACCATAACATCGGCGGCTCGTTGGTCTAGGGGTATGATTCTCGCTTAGGGAATTTCCATGGCTTAAATTGCGAGAGGTCCCGGGTTCAAATCCCGGACGAGCCCCGCCACATTTAGTTGAATTCAACACCTCGGTCATGAAAACTGAAATCGTTCTCCTTTAAAAAAAACGGAATGATCCGGGACTGTGAGCTCTGCCATTTCAAACAGAAACAGAATGATCCGGGACTGTGAGCACTCTCTTTTTAAACAGACCCAGAGTGATTAACAACTGACCACGACCCATTCCATTATAGACAGGCCTGATTTTCAATGCTTATGAAATCGATGGCAACATATATCGGACTGTTTCTATAACAGGCGGCCGATTACGATGCCCGCTTTTCTGTTGGGTGACAAATTGAAAGTTTACTCCATTGTAATTTTCCCTTTATCTCCGTCATTTCTCTCCAGCCAAATGAACTGAGTCTAGGTGTCAGCCGTGGCTCAGCGGCAGCAAAGTCAAGCACCACTCCAGAGACTTGAGCACATAATCCAGGCTGACACTCCAGTGCAGTAATGACGTAGTGCTGCACTGTTGGTGCCTCCGTCTTTCTAGTAAGACGCTAAACCGGGCCCTCGGATCCCATGAGAGTATGCCGAAAAGAACGAGGATGTCTCGCCCATTATTTATATCTCAACCAAAGACACTAAAGCAGAAAATCTCGTCATTAAGGTTGATAAATATTTTTGAAATTACATTGCCTCCTAAAGGAGAAATTTATGTTTCTGCTCCCTAATCATTTGGCTCTGGTCCCGCTACTCTTTAATTCGGTGACAATCTCAGCAGAAGAAAGGAGGAGTTCGACAATCTCCGAATCGCGATCACTGCTCCAACTTCATTCAAGAAGTTGAAGAATTGCAGTGGTCTCTTTTAATTTTAACAAGATATGAGTAATGCATGGGGCACAGACCAGGAGCACCAGAGCGCCTCTGACGAAATTGCATTTGAAAGCTTATTTTAGACAAGATTCAGTTAAATGCTCGGAAAGTGTACCAGTATCAAACGTAATAACGACGAGGATGGGAGCTGCACCCTCGCGTACAGATCGGCAATAGATTAACTGTCTATCGCCTTAACCTTTCGGCCACCTCGACTCAACCATATACTGCTCTCAGCCATTTCATTTCCTGCTTTTTGCATCTAAGCAGAAATACCCTGAAAGAAAGTCCACTTCACCGCTTATCCTGCCCGTGCACCCAGATCAACAATGTTGAAAATGTACAATCAGCTTAATGTAAGCAAAAGGCCTTCCACTGCTTCAGTTGAGGGACTGTCAAAAATGGTCGGTTTGAAGCCAGATTCGGAACAGAAAAAGTGTCGTCCAGTTAATTAAACGACTGCGGCAGGACTCGAACCTGCAATTTTCTGATGACTGAATAACTCATAATCGAAGTCAGACGCCTTATCCATTAGGCCACGCAGCCGCTGATACTGCTGGGTGTCTTTTTATGGGGAGAATTGTGAGCAGATTCAAGGAAACTGCTCGCAAAAAGAAGCGGATTGAGGAAAAGTTAAACATTTTAACTGAATGAACAGGACTTCTGCGAGTTTGGTTTGCACCAGCGCAGGGAATCACAATGCAACTTGAAGCAGAGCATCGGTGGCTCGTTGGTCTTAGGGGTATGACTCTCGCTTAGGGAATTTCCGTGGCTTAAAATGCGAGACGTCCCGGGTTCAAATCCGGGACTGAGCCCCGCCGCATTTAGTTAAACTCAACACCTCGGTCATGAAAGCTGAAACCGTTCTACTTTAAAAAATACGGAATTAATCGGGACTGTGAGCTCTGCCATTTTAAACAGAAACAGAATGATCCGGGACTGTGAGCACTCTCTTTTTATACAGACCCAGAGTGATTAACAACTGACCACGACCCATTCCATTATAGACAGGCCTGATTTTCAATGCTTATGAAATCGATGGCAACATATATCGGACTGTTTCTATAACAGGCGGCCGATTACGATGCCCGCTTTTCTGTTGGGTGACAAATTGAAAGTTTACTCCATTGTAATTTTCCCTTTATCTCCGTCATTTCTCTCCAGCCAAATGAACTGAGTCTAGGTGTCAGCCGTGGCTCAGCGGCAGCAAAGTCAAGCACCACTCCAGAGACTTGAGCACATAATCCAGGCTGACACACCAGTGCAGTAATGACGTAGTGCTGCACTGTTGGTGCCTCCGTCTTTCTAGTAAGACGGTAAACCGGGCCCTCGGATCCCATGAGAGTATGCCGAAAAGAACGAGGATGTCTCGCCCATTATTTATATCTGAACCAAAGGCACTTAAGCAGAAAATCTCGTCATTAAGGTTGATAAATATTTTTGAAATTACATTGCCTCCTAAAGGAGAAATTTATGTTTCTGCTCCCTAATCATTTGGCTCTGGTCCCGCTACTCTTTAATTCGGTGACAATCTCAGCAGAAGAAAGGAGGAGTTCGACAATCTCCGAATCGCGATCACTGCTCCAACTTCATTCAAGAAGTTGAAGAATTGCAGTGGTCTCTTTTAATTTTAACAAGATATGAGTAATGCATGGGGCACAGACCAGGAGCACCAGAGCGCCTCTGACGAAATTGCATTTGAAAGCTTATTTTAGACAAGATTCAGTTAAATATTCGGAAAGTGTACCAGTATCAAACGTAATAACGACGAGGATGGGAGCTGAACCCTCGCGTACAGATCGGCAATAGATTAACTGTCTATCGCCTTAAACTTTCGGCCACCTCGACTCAACCATATACTGCTCTCAGCCATTTCATTTCCTGCTTTTTGCATCTAAGCAGAAATACCCTGAAAGAAAGTCCACTTCACCGCTTATCCTGCCCGTGCACCCAGATCAACAATGTTGAAAATGTACAATCAGCTTAATGTAAGCAAAAGGCCTTCCACTGCTTCAGTTGAGGGACTGTCAAAAATGGTCGGTTTGAAGCCAGATTCGGAACAGAAAAAGTGTCGCCCAGTTAATTAAACGACTGCGGCAGGACTCGAACCTGCAATCTTCTGATGACTGAATAACTCATAACCGAAGTCAGACGCCTTAACCATTAGGCCACGCAGCCGCTGTTACTGCTGGGTGTCTTTTTATGGGGAGAATTGTGAGCAGACTCAAGGAAACTGCTCGCAAAAAGAAGCGGATTGAGGAAAAGTTAAACATTTTAACTGAATGAACAGGACTTCTGCGAGCTGGGTTTGCACCAGCGCAGGGAATCACAATGCAACTTAAAGCAGAGCATCGGTGGTTCGTTGGTCTTGGGGTATGACTCTCGCTTAGGAAATTTCCGTGGCTTAAAATGCGAGACGTCCCGGGTTCAAATCCCGGACTGAGCCCCGCCGCATTTCGTTAAACTCAACACCTCGGTCATGAAAGCTGAAACCGTTCTACTTTAAAAAATACGGAATTAATCGGGACTGTGAGCTCTGCCATTTTAAACAGAAACAGAATGATCCGGGAATGTGAGCACTCCCGGTTTAAATAGACCCAGAGTGATTAACAACTGACCACGACCCATACCATTATAGACAGGCCTGATTTTCAATGCTTATGAAATCGGTGGCAACATAAATCGGACTGTTTCGAAAACAGGCGGCCGATTACGATGCCCGCTTTTCTGTTGGGTGACAAATTGAAAGTTTACTCCATTGTAATTTTTGCCTTTATCTCCGTCATTTCTCTCCAGCCAAATGAACTGAGTCTAGGTGTCAGCCGTGGCTCAGCGGCAGCAAAGTCAAGCACCACTCCAGAGACTTGAGCAGATAATCCAGGCAGACACCCCAGTGCAGTAATGTGGTACTGCTGCACTGTTGGTGCCTCCGTCTTTCTAGTAAGACGTTAAACCGGGTCCTCCGATCCCATGAGAGTATGCCGAAAAGAACGAGGATGTCTCGCCCCTTATTTACATCTCAACCAAAGACACTAAAACAGAAAATCTCGTCATTAAGGTTGATAAATATTTTTGAAATTACATTGCCTCCTAAAGGAGAAATTTATGTTTCTGCTCCCTAATCATTTGCCTCTGGTCCCGCTACTCTTTCATTCGGTGACAATCTCAGCAGAAGAAAGGAGGAGTTCGACAATCTCCGAATCGCGATCACTGCTCCAACTTCATTCAAGAAGTTGAAGAATTGCAGTGGTCTCTTTTAATTTTAACAAGATATGAGTAATGCATGGGGCACAGACCAGGAGCACCAGAGCGCCTCTGACGATATTGCATTTGAAAGCTTATTTTAGGCAAGATTCAGTTAAATGCTCGGAAATTGTACCAGTATCAAACGTAATAATGACGAGAATGGGAGCTGAACCCTCGCGTACAGATCGGCAATAGATTAACAGTCTATCGCCTTAACCTTTCGGCCACCTCGACTCAACCATATACTGCTCTCAGCCATTCCATTTCCTGCTTTTTGCATCTAAGCAGAAATACCCTGAAAGAAAGTCCACTTCACCGCTTATCCTGCCCGTGCACCCAGATCTACAATGTTGAAAATGTACAATCAGCTTAATGTAAGCAAAAGGCCTTCCACTGCTTCAGTTGAGGGACTGTCAAAAATTGTCGGTTTGAAGCCAAATTCGGAACAGAAGAAGTGTTGCCCAGTTAAATTAAACGACCGCAGCAGGACTCGAACCTGCAATCTTCTGATAACTGAAAAACTCGCTAACCGAATTCAGACGCCTTACCCATTAGGCCACGCAGCCGCAGATGCTGCTGAGCTTCTTTTTATGGGGAGAATTGTGAGCAGATTCAAGGAAACTGCTCGCAAAAAGAAGCGGATTGAGGAAAAGTTAAGCATTTTAACTGAATGAACAGCACTTCTGCGAGCTGGGTTTGCACCAGCGCAGGGAATCGCAATGCAACTTAAAACATAACATCGGCGGCTCGTTGGTCTAGGGGTATGATTCTCGCTTCGGGAATTTCCATGGCTTAAATTGCGAGAGGTCCCGGGTTCAAATCCCGGACGAGCCCCGCCCCATTTAGTTGAATTCAAAACCTCGGTCATGAAAACTGAAATCGTTCTCCTTTAAAAAAAACGGAATCATCCGGGACTGTGAGCTCTGCCATTTTAAACAGAAACAGAATGATCCGGGACTGTGAGCACTCCCGGTTTAAATAGACCCAGAGTGATTAACAACTGACCACGACCCATTCCATTATAGACAGGCCTGATTTTCAATGCTTATGAAATCGATGGCAACATAAATCGGACTGTTTCTATAACAGGCGGCCGATTACGATGCCCGCTTTTCTGTTGGGTGACAAATTGAAAGTTTACTCCATTGTAATTTTTCCCTTTATCTCCGTCATTTCTCTCCAGCCAAATGAACTGAGTCTAGGTGTCAGCCGTGGCTCAGCGGCAGCAAAGTCAAGCACCACTCCAGAGACTTGAGCAGATAATCCAGGCAGACACCCCAGTGCAGTAATGAGGTAGTGCTGCACTGTTGGTGCCTCCGTCTTTCTAGTAACACGTTAAACCGGGTCCTCCGATCCCATGAGAGTATGCCGAAAAGAACGAGGATGTCTCGCCCCTTATTTATATCTCAACCAAAGACACTAAAACAGAAAATCTCGTCATTCAGGTTGATAAATATTTTTGAAATTACATTGCCTCCTAAAGGAGAAATTTATGTTTCTGCTCCCTAATCATTTGCCTCTGGTCCCGCTACTCTTTCATTCGGTGACAATCTCAGCAGAAGAAAGGAGGAGTTCGACAATCTCCGAATCACGATCACTGTTCCACATTCATTCAAGAAGTTGAAGAATTGCAGTGGTCTCTTTTAATTTTAACAAGATATGAGTAATGCATGGGGCACAGACCAGGGGCACCAGAGCGACTCTGACGAAATTGCATTTGAAAGCTTAATTTAGGCAAGATTCAGTTAAATGCTCGGAAATTGTACCAGTATCAAACGTAATAATGACGAGAATGGGAGCTGAACCCTCGCGTACAGATCGGCAATAGATTAACAGTCTATCGCCTTAACCTTTCGGCCACCTCGACTCAACCATATACTGCTCTCAGCCATTCCATTTCCTGCTTTTTGCATCTAAGCAGAAATACCCTGAAAGAAAGTCCACTTCACCGCTTATCCTGCCCGTGCACCCAGATCTACAATGTTGAAAATGTACAATCAGCTTAATGTAAGCAAAAGGCCTTCCACTGCTTCAGTTGAGGGACTGTCAAAAATTGTCGGTTTGAAGCCAGATTCGGAACAGAAGAAGTGTCGCCCAGTTAATTAAACGACCGCAGCAGGACTCGAACCTGCAATCTACTGATAACTGAAAAACTCGCTAACCGAATTCAGACGCCTTACCCATTAGGCCACGCAGCCGCAGATGCTGCTGAGTTTCTTTTTATGGGGAGAATTGTGAGCAGATTCAAGGAAACTGCTCGCAAAAAGAAGCGGATTGAGGAAAAGTTAAACATTTTAACTGAATGAACAGGACTTCTGCGAGCTGGGTTTGCACCAGCGCAGGGAATCGCAATGCAACTTAAAACATAACATCGGCGGCTCGTTGGTCTAGGGGTATGATTCTCGCTTAGGGAATTTCCATGGCTTAAATTGCGAGAGGTCCCGGGTTCAAATCCCGGACGAGCCCCGCCACATTTCGTTGAATTCAAAACCTCGGTCATGAAAACTGAAATCGTTCTCCTTTAAAATAAAACGGAATGATCCGGGACTGTGAGCTCTGCCATTTCAAACAGAAACAGAATGATCCGGGACTGTGAGCACTCTCTTTTTAAACAGACCCAGAGTGATTAACAACTGACCACGACCCATTCCATTATAGACAGGCCTGATTTTCAATGCTTATGAAATCGATGGCAACATATATCGGACTGTTTCTATAACAGGCGGCCGATTACGATGCCCGCTTTTCTGTTGGGTGACAAATTGAAAGTTTACTCCATTGTAATTTTCCCTTTATCTCCGTCATTTCTCTCCAGCCAAATGAACTGAGTCTAGGTGTCAGCCGTGGCTCAGCGGCAGCAAAGTCAAGCACCACTCCAGAGACTTGAGCAGATAATCCAGGCAGACACCCCAGTGCAGTAATGACGTAGTGCTGCACTGTTGGTGCCTCCGTCTTTCTAGTAAGACGTTAAACCGGGCCCTCGGATCCCATGAGAGTATGCCGAAAAGAACGAGGATGTCTCGCCCATTAGTTATATCTCAACCAAAGACACTAAAGCAGAAAATCTCGTCATTAAGGTTGATAAATATTTCTGAAATTACATTGCCTCCTAAAGGAGAAATTTATGTTTCTGCTCCCTAATCATTTGGCTCTGGTCCCGCTACTCTTTAATTCGGTGACAATCTCAGCAGAAGAAAGGAGGAGTTCGACAATCTCCGAATCGCGATCACTGCTCCAACTTCATTCAAGAAGTTGAAGAATTGCAGTGGTCTCTTTTAATTTTAACAAGATATGAGTAATGCATGGGGCACAGACCAGGAGCACCAGAGCGCCTCTGACGAAATTGCATTTGAAAGCTTATTTTAGACAAGATTCAGTTAAATGCTCGGAAAGTGTACCAGTATCAAACGTAATAACGACGAGGATGGGAGCTGAACCCTCGCGTGCAGATCGGCAATAGATTAACTGTCTATCGCCTTAACCTTTCGGCCACCTCGACTCAACCATATACTGCTCTCAGCCATTTCATTTCCTGCTTTTTGCATCTAAGCAGAAATACCCTGAAAGAAAGTGCACTTCACCGCTTATCCTGCCCGTGCACCCAGATCAACAATGTTGAAAATGTACAATCAGCTTAATGTAAGCAAAAGGCCTTCCACTGCTTCAGTTGAGGGACTGTCAAAAATGTTCGGTTTGAAGCCAGATTCGGAACAGAAAAAGTGTCGCCAAGTTAATTAAACGACTGCGGCAGGATTCGAACCTGCAATCTTCTGATGACTAAATAACTCATAACCGAAGTCAGACGCCTTATCCATTAGGCCACGCAGCCGCTGATACTGCTGGGTGTCTTTTTATGGGGAGAATTGTGAGCAGATTCAAGGAAACTGCTCGCAAAAAGAAGCGGATTGAGGAAAAGTTAAACATTTTAACTGAATGAACAGGACTTCTGCGAGCTGGGTTTGCACCAGCGCAGGGAATCACAATGCAACTTGAAGCACAGCATCGGTGGTTCGTTGGTCTAGGGGTATGACTCTCGCTTAGGGAATTTTCGTGGCTTAAAATGCGAGACGTCCCGGGTTCAAATCCCGGGCTGAGCCCCGCCGCATTTAGTTAAACTCAACACCTCGGTTATGAAAGCTGAAACCGTTCTACTTTAAAAAATACGGAATTAATCGGGACTGTGAGCTCTGCCATTTTAAACAGAAACAGAATGATCCGGGAATGTGAGCACTCCCGGTTTAAATAGACCCAGAGTGATTAACAACTGACCACGACCCATTCCATTATAGACAGGCCTGATTTTCAATGCTTATGAAATCGATGGCAACATAAATCGGACTGTTTCTATAACAGGCGGCCGATTACGATGCCCGCTTTTCTGTTGGGTGACAAATTGAAAGTTTACTCCATTGTAATTTTTCCCTTTATCTCCGTCATTATTCTCCAGCCAAATGAACTGAGTCTAGGTGTCAGCCGTAGCTCAGCGGCAGCAAAGTCAAGCACCACTCCAGAGACTTGAGCACATAATCCAGGCTGACACTCCAGTGCAGTAATGAGGTAGTGCTGCACTGTTGGTGCCTCCGTCTTTCTAGTAAGACGTTAAACCGGGTCCTCCGATCCCATGAGAGTATGCCGAAAAGAACGAGGATGTCTCGCCCCTTATTTATATCTCAACCAAAGACACTAAAACAGAAAATCTCGTCATTAAGGTTGATAAATATTTTTGAAATTACATTGCCTCCTAAAGGAGAAATTTATGTTTCTGCTCCCTAATCATTTGCCTCTGGTCCCGCTACTCTTTCATTCGGTGACAATCTCAGCAGAAGAAAGGAGGAGTTCGACAATCTCCGAATCGCGATCACTGCTCCAACTTCATTCAAGAGGTTGAAGAATTGCAGTGGTCTCTTTTAATTTTAACAAGATATGAGTAATGCATGGGGCACAGACCAGGAGCACCAGAGCGACTCTGACGAAATTGCATTTGAAAGCTTATTTTAGGCAAGATTCAGTTAAATGCTCGGAAATTGTACCAGTATCAAACGTAATAATGACGAGAATGGGAGCTGAACCCTCGCGTACAGATCGGCAATAGATTAACAGTCTATCGCCTTAACCTTTCGGCCACCTCGACTCAACCATATACTGCTCTCAGCCATTCCATTTCCTGCTTTTTGCATCTAAGCAGAAATACCCTGAAAGAAAGTCCACTTCACCGCTTATCCTGCCCGTGCACCCAGATCTACAATGTTGAAAATGTACAATCAGCTTAATGTAAGCAAAAGGCCTTCCACTGCTTCAGTTGAGGGACTGTCAAAAATTGTCGGTTTGAAGCCAGATTCGGAACAGAAGAAGTGTCGCCCAGTTAATTAAACGACCGCAGCAGGACTCGAACCTGCAATCTACTGATAACTGAAAAACTCGCTAATCGAATTCAGACGCCTTACCCATTAGGCCACGCAGCCGCAGATGCTGCTGAGTTTCTTTTTATGGGGAGAATTGTGAGCAGATTCAAGGAAACTGCTCGCAAAAAGAAGCGGATTGAGGAAAAGTTAAACATTTTAACTGAATGAACAGGACTTCTGCGAGCTGGGTTTGCACCAGCGCAGGGAATCGCAATGCAACTTAAAACATAACATCGGCGGCTCGTTGGTCTAGGGGTATGATTCTCGCTTAGGGAATTTCCATGGCTTAAATTGCGAGAGGTCCCGGGTTCAAATCCCGGACGAGCCCCGCCACATTTCGTTGAATTCAAAACCTCGGTCATGAAAACTGAAATCGTTCTCCTTTAAAATAAAACGGAATGATCCGGGACTGTGAGCTCTGCCATTTCAAACAGAAACAGAATGATCCGGGACTGTGAGCACTCTCTTTTTAAACAGACCCAGAGTGATTAACAACTGACCACGACCCATTCCATTATAGACAGGCCTGATTTTCAATGCTTATGAAATCGATGGCAACATATATCGGACTGTTTCTATAACAGGCGGCCGATTACGATGCCCGCTTTTCTGTTGGGTGACAAATTGAAAGTTTACTCCATTGTAATTTTCCCTTTATCTCCGTCATTTCTCTCCAGCCAAATGAACTGAGTCTAGGTGTCAGCCGTGGCTCAGCGGCAGCAAAGTCAAGCACCACTCCAGAGACTTGAGCAGATAATCCAGGCAGACACCCCAGTGCAGTAATGACGTAGTGCTGCACTGTTGGTGCCTCCGTCTTTCTAGTAAGACGTTAAACCGGGCCCTCGGATCCCATGAGAGTATGCCGAAAAGAACGAGGATGTCTCGCCCATTAGTTATATCTCAACCAAAGACACTAAAGCAGAAAATCTCGTCATTAAGGTTGATAAATATTTCTGAAATTACATTGCCTCCTAAAGGAGAAATTTATGTTTCTGCTCCCTAATCATTTGGCTCTGGTCCCGCTACTCTTTAATTCGGTGACAATCTCAGCAGAAGAAAGGAGGAGTTCGACAATCTCCGAATCGCGATCACTGCTCCAACTTCATTCAAGAAGTTGAAGAATTGCAGTGGTCTCTTTTAATTTTAACAAGATATGAGTAATGCATGGGGCACAGACCAGGAGCACCAGAGCGCCTCTGACGAAATTGCATTTGAAAGCTTATTTTAGACAAGATTCAGTTAAATGCTCGGAAAGTGTACCAGTATCAAACGTAATAATGACGAGGATGGGAGCTGAACCCTCGCGTGCAGATCGGCAATAGATTAACTGTCTATCGCCTTAACCTTTCGGCCACCTCGACTCAACCATATACTGCTCTCAGCCATTTCATTTCCTGCTTTTTGCATCTAAGCAGAAATACCCTGAAAGAAAGTGCACTTCACCGCTTATCCTGCCCGTGCACCCAGATCAACAATGTTGAAAATGTACAATCAGCTTAATGTAAGCAAAAGGCCTTCCACTGCTTCAGTTGAGGGACTGTCAAAAATGGTCGGTTTGAAGCCAGATTCGGAACAGAAAAAGTGTCGCCCAGTTAATTAAACGACTGCGGCAGGACTCGAACCTGCAATCTTCTGATGACTGAATAACTCATAACCGAAATCAGACGCCTTATCCATTAGGCCACGCAGCCGCTGATACTGCTGGTTGTCTTTTTATGGGGAGAATTGTGAGCAGATTCAAGGAAACTGCTCGCAAAAAGAAGCGGATTGAGGAAAAGTTAAACATTTTAACCGAATGAACAGGACTTCTGCGAGCTGGGTTTGCACCACCGCAGGGAATCACAATGCAACTTGAAGCAGAGCATCGGTGGTTCGTTGGTCTAGGGGTATGACTCTCGCTTAGGGAATTTCCGTGGCTTAAAATGCGAGACGTCCCGGGTTCAAATCCCGGACTGAGCCCCGCCGCATTTAGTTAAACTCAACACCTCGGTCATAAAAGCTGAAACCGTTCTACTTTAAAAAATACGGAATTAATCGGGACTGTGAGCTCTGCCATTTTAAACAGAAACAGAATGATCCGGGAATCTGAGCACTCCCGGTTTAAATAGACCCAGAGTGATTAACAACTGACCACGACCCATTCCATTATAGACAGGCCTGATTTTCAATGCTTATGAAATCGATGGCAACATAAATCGGACTGTTTCTATAACAGGCGGCCGATTACGATGCCCGCTTTTCTGTTGGGTGACAAATTGAAGGTTTACTCCATTGTAATTTTTCCCTTTATCTCCGTCATTTCTCTCCAGCCAAATGAACTGAGTCTAGGTGTCAGCCGTGGCTCAGCGGCAGCAAAGTCAAGCACCACTCCAGAGACTTGAGCAGATAATCCAGGCAGACACCCCAGTGCAGTAATGAGGTAGTGCTGCACTGTTGGTGCCTCCGTTTTTCTAGTAAGACGTTAAACCGGGTCCTCCGATCCCATGAGAGTATGCCGAAAAGAACGAGGATGTCTCGCCCCTTATTTATATCTCACCCAAAGACACTAAAACAGAAAATCTCGTCATTAAGGTTGATAAATATTTTTGAAATTACATTTCCTCCTAAAGGAGAAATTTATGTTTCTGCTCCCTAATCATTTGCCTCTGGTCCCGCTACTCTTTCATTCGGTGACAATGTCAGCAGAAGAAAGGAGGAGTTCGACAATCTCCGAATCGCGATCACTGCTCCAACTTCATTCAAGAAGTTGAAGAATTGCAGTGGTCTCTTTTAATTTTAACAAGATATGAGTAATGCATGGGGCACAGACCAGGAGCACCAGAGCGACTCTGACGAAATTGCATTTGAAAGCTTATTTTAGGCAAGATTCAGTTAAATGCTCGGAAATTGTACCAGTATCAAACGTAATAATGACGAGAATGGGAGCTGAACCCTCGCGTACAGATCGGCAATAGATTAACAGTCTATCGCCTTAACCTTTCGGCCACCTCGACTCAACCATATACCGCTCTCAGCCATTCCATTTCCTGCTTTTTGCATCTAAGCAGAAATACCCTGAAAGAAAGTCCACTTCACCGCTTATCCTGCCCGTGCACCCAGATCTACAATGTTGAAAATGTACAATCAGCTTAATGTAAGCAAAAGGCCTTCCACTGCTTCAGCTGAGGGACTGTCAAAAATTGTCGGTTTGAAGCCAGATTCGGAACAGAAGAAGTGTCGCCCAGTTAATTAAACGACCGCAGCAGGACTCAAACCTGCAATCTTCTGATAACTGAAAAACTCGCTAACCGAATTCAGACGCCTTACCCATTAGGCCACGCAGCCGCAGATGCTGCTGAGCTTCTTTTTATGGGGAGAATTGTGAGCAGATTCAAGGAAACTGCTCGCAAAAAGAAGCGGATTGAGGAAAAGTTAAACATTTTAACTGAATGAACAGGACTTCTGCGAGCTGGGTTTGCACCAGCGCAGGGAATCGCAATGCAACTTAAACCATAACATCGGCGGCTCGTTGGTCTAGGGGTATGATTCTCGCTTAGGGAATTTCCATGGCTTAAATTGCGAGAAGTCCCGGGTTCAAATCCCGGACGAGCCCCGCCACATTTAGTTGAATTCAACACCTCGGTCATGAAAACTGAAATCGTTCCCCTTTTAAAAAAACGGAATGATCCGGGACTGTGAGCTCTGCCATTTCAAACAGAAACAGAATGATCCGGGACTGTGAGCACTCTCTTTTTAAACAGACCCAGAGTGATTAACAACTGACCACGACCCATTCCATTATAGACAGGCCTGATTTTCAATGCTTATGAAATCGATGGCAACATATATCGGACTGTTTCTATAACAGGCGGCCGATTACGATGCCCGCTTTTCTGTTGGGTGACAAATTGAAAGTTTACTCCATTGTAATTTTCCCTTTATCTCCGTCATTTCTCTCCAGCCAAATGAACTGAGTCTAGGTGTCAGCCGTGGCTCAGCGGCAGCAAAGTCAAGCACCACTCCAGAGACTTGAGCACATAATCCAGGCTGACACTCCAGTGCAGTAATGACGTAGTGCTGCACTGTTGGTGCCTCCGTCTTTCTAGTAAGACGTTAAACCGGGCCCTCGGATCCCATGAGAGTATGCCGAAAAGAACGAGGATGTCTCGCCCATTATTTATATCTCAACCAAAGACACTAAAGCAGAAAATCTCGTCATTAAGGTTGATAAATATTTTTGAAATTACATTGCCTCCTAAAGGAGAAATTTATGTTTCTGCTCCCTAATCATTTGGCTCTGGTCCCGCTACTCTTTAATTCGGTGACAATCTCAGCAGAAGAAAGGAGGAATTCGACAATCTCCGAATCGCGATCACTGCTCCAACTTCATTCAAGAAGTTGAAGAATTGCAGTGGTCTCTTTTAATTTTAACAAGATATGAGTAATGCATGGGGCACAGACCAGGAGCACCAGAGCGCCTCTGACGAAATTGCATTTGAAAGCTTATTTTAGACAAGATTCAGTTAAATGCTCGGAAAGTGTACCAGTATCAAACGTAATAACGACGAGGATGGGAGCTGCACCCTCGCGTACAGATCGGCAATAGATTAACTGTCTATCGCCTTAACCTTTCGGCCACCTCGACTCAACCATATACTGCTCTCAGCCATTTCATTTCCTGCTTTTTGCATCCAAGCAGAAATACCCTGAAAGAAAGTCCACTTCACCGCTTATCCTGCCCGTGCACCCAGATCAACAATGTTGAAAATGTACAATCAGCTTAATGTAAGCAAAAGGCCTTCCACTGCTTCAGTTGAGGGACTGTCAAAAATGGTCGGTTTGAAGCCAGATTCGGAACAGAAAAAGTGTCGCCCAGTTAATTAAACGACTGCGGCAGGACTCGAACCTGCAATCTTCTGATGACTGAATAACTCATAACCGAATTCAGACGCCTTATCCATTAGGCCACGCAGCCGCTGATACTGCTGGTTGTCTTTTTATGGGGAGAATTGTGAGCAGATTCAAGGAAACTGCTCGCAAAAAGAAGCGGATTGAGGAAAAGTTAAACATTTTAACTGAATGAACAGGACTTCTGCGAGCTGGGTTTGCACCAGCGCAGGGAATCACAATGCAACTTGAAGCAGAGCATCGGTGGTTCGTTGGTCTAGGGGTATGACTCTCGCTTAGGGAATTTCCGTGGCTTAAAATGCGAGACGTCCCGGGTTCAAATCCCGGACTGAGCCCCGCCGCATTTAGTTAAACTCAACACCTCGGTCATGAAAGCTGAAACCGTTCTACTTTAAAAAATACGGAATTAATCGGGACTGTGAGCTCTGCCATTTTAAACAGAAACAGAATGATCCGGGAATCTGAGCACTCCCGGTTTAAATAGACCCAGAGTGATTAACAACTGACCACGACCCATTCCATTATAGACAGGCCTGATTTTCAATGCTTATGAAATCGATGGCAACATAAATCGGACTGTTTCTATAACAGGCGGCCGATTACGATGCCCGCTTTTCTGTTGGCTGACAAATTGAAAGTTTACTCCATTGTAATTTTTCCCTTTATCTCCGTCATTTCTCTCCAGCCAAATGAACTGAGTCTAGGTGTCAGCCGTGGCTCAGCGGCAGCAAAGTCAAGCACCACTCCAGAGACTTGAGCAGATAATCCAGGCAGACACCCCAGTGCAGTAATGAGGTAGTGCTGCACTGTTGGTGCCTCCGTCTTTCTAGTAAGACGTTAAACCGGGTCCTCCGATCCCATGAGAGTATGCCGAAAAGAACGAGGATGTCTCGCCCCTTATTTATATCTCAACCAAAGACACTAAAACAGAAAATCTCGTCATTAAGGTTGATAAATATTTTTGAAATTACATTGCCTCCTAAAGGAGAAATTTATGTTTGTGCTCCCTAATCATTTGCCTCTGGTCCCGCTACTCTTTCATTCGGTGACAATGTCAGCAGAAGAAAGGAGGAGTTCGACAATCTCCGAATCGCGATCACTGCTCCAACTTCATTCAAGAAGTTGAAGAATTGCAGTGGTCTCTTTTAATTTTAACAAGATATGAGTAATGCATGGGGCACAGACCAGGAGCACCAGAGCGACTCTGACGAAATTGCATTTGAAAGCTTATTTTAGGCAAGATTCAGTTAAATGCTCGGAGATTGTACCAGTATCAAACGTAATAATGACGAGAATGGGAGCTGAACCCTCGCGTACAGATCGGCAATAGATTAACAGTCTATCGCCTTAACCTTTCGGCCACCTCGACTCAACCATATACCGCTCTCAGCCATTCCATTTCCTGCTTTTTGCATCTAAGCAGAAATACCCTGAAAGAAAGTCCACTTCACCGCTTATCCTGCCCGTGCACCCAGATCTACAATGTTGAAAATGTACAATCAGCTTAATGTAAGCAAAAGGCCTTCCACTGCTTCAGCTGAGGGACTGTCAAAAATTGTCGGTTTGAAGCCAGATTCGGAACAGAAGAAGTGTCGCCCAGTTAATTAAACGACCGCAGCAGGACTCAAACCTGCAATCTTCTGATAGCTGAAAAACTCGCTAACCGAATTCAGACGCCTTACCCATTAGGCCACGCAGCCGCAGATGCTGCTGAGCTTCTTTTTATGGGGAGAATTGTGAGCAGATTCAAGGAAACTGCTCGCAAAAAGAAGCGGATTGAGGAAAAGTTAAACATTTTAACTGAATGAACAGGACTTCTGCGAGCTGGGTTTGCACCAGCGCAGGGAATCGCAATGCAACTTAAACCATAACATCGGCGGCTCGTTGGTCTAGGGGTATGATTTCTCGCTTAGGGAATTTCCATGGCTTAAATTGCGAGAGGTCCCGGGTTCAAATCCCGGACGAGCCCCGCCACATTTAGTTGAATTCAACACCTCGGTCATGAAAACTGAAATCGTTCTCCTTTAAAAAAAACGGAATGATCCGGGACTGTGAGCTCTGCCATTTCAAACAGAAACAGAATGATCCGGGAATGTGAGCACTCTCTTTTTAAACAGACCCAGAATGATTAACAACTGACCACGACCCATTCCATTATAGACAGGCCTGATTTTCAATGCTTATGAAATCGATGGCAACATATATCGGACTGTTTCTATAACAGGCGGCCGATTACGATGCCCGCTTTTCTGTTGGGTGACAAATTGAAAGTTTACTCCATTGTAATTTTCCCTTTATCTCCGTCATTTCTCTCCAGCCAAATGAACTGAGTCTAGGTGTCAGCCGTGGCTCAGCGGCAGCAAAGTCAAGCACCACTCCAGAGACTTGAGCAGATAATCCAGGCTGACACTCCAGTGCAGTAATGAGGTAGTGCTGCACCGTTGGTGCCTCCGTCTTTCTAGCAAGACGTTAAACCGGGCCCTCGGATCCCATGAGAGTATGCCGAAAAGAACGAGGATGTCTCGCCCATTATTTATATCTCAACCAAAGACACTAAAGCAGAAAATCTCGTCATAAAGGTTGATAAATATTTTTGAAATTACATTGCCTCCTAAAGGAGAAATTTATGTTTCTGCTCCCTAATCATTTGGCTCTGGTCCCGCTACTCTTTAATTCGGTGACAATCTCAGCAGAAGAAAGCAGGAGTTCGAAAATCTCCGAATCGCGATCACTGCTCCAACTTCATTCAAGAAGTTGAAGAATTGCAGTGGTCTCTTTTAATTTTAACAAGATATGAGTAATGCATGGGGCACAGACCAGGGGCACCAGAGCGCCTCTGACGAAATTGCATTTGAAAGCTTATGTTAGACAAGTTTCAGTTAAATGCTCGGAAAGTGTACCAGTATCAAACGTAATAACGACGAGGATGGGAGCTGAACCCTCGCGTACAGATCGGCAATAGATTAACTGTCTATCGCCTTAACCTTTCGGCCACCTCGACTCAACCATATACTGCTCTCAGCCATTTCATTTCCTGCTTTTTGCATCCAAGCAGAAATACCCTGAAAGAAAGTCCACTTCACCGCTTATCCTGCCCGTGCACCCAGATCAACAATGTTGAAAATGTACAATCAGCTTAATGTAAGCAAAAGGCCTTCCACTGCTTCAGTTGAGGGACTGTCAAAAATGGTCGGTTTGAAGCCAGATTCGGAACAGAAAAAGTGTCGCCCAGTTAATTAAACGACTGCGGCAGGACTCGAACCTGCAATCTTCTGATGACTGAATAACTCATAACCGAAGTCAGACGCCTTATCCATTAGGCCACGCAGCCGCTGATACTGCTGGGTGTCTTTTTATGGGGAGAATTGTGAGCAGATTCAAGGAAACTGCTCGCAAAAAGAAGCGGATTGAGGAAAAGTTAAACATTTTAACTGAATGAACAGGACTTCTGCGAGCTGGGTTTGCACCAGCGCAGGGAATCACAATGCAACTTGAAGCAGAGCATCGGTGGTTCGTTGGTCTAGGGGTATGACTCTCGCTTAGAGATATTTCTGTGGCTTAAAATGCGAGACGTCCCGGGTTCAAATCCCGGACTGAGCCCCGCCGCATTTAGTTAAACTCAACACCTCGGTCATGAAAGCTGAAACCGTTCTACTTTAAAAAATACGGAATTAATCGGGACTGTGAGCTCTGCCATTTTAAACAGAAACAGAATGATCCGGGAATGTGAGTACTCCCGGTTTAAATAGACCCAGAGTGATTAACAACTGACCACGACCCATTCCATTATAGACAGGCCTGATTTTCAATGCTTAAGAAATCGATGGCAACATAAATCGGACTGTTTCTATAACAGGCGGCCGATTACGATGCCCGCATTTCTGTTGGGTGACAAATTGAAAGTTTACTCCATTGTAATTTTTCCCTTAATCTCCGTCATTTCTCTCCAGCCAAATGAACTGAGTCTAGGTGTCAGCCGTGGCTCAGCGGCAGCAAAGTCAAGCACCACTCCAGAGACTTGAGCACATAATCCAGGCAGACACTCCAGTGCAGTAATGAGGTAGTGCTGCACTGTTGGTGCCTTCATCTTTCTAGTAAGATGTGAAACCGGGCCCTGCGATCCCATGAGAGTATGCCGAAAAGAACGAGGATGTCTCGCCCATTATTTATGTCTCAACAAAAGACACTAAAACGGAAAATCTCGTCATTAAGGTTGATAAATATTTTTGAAATTACATTGCCTCCTAAAGGAGAAATTTATGTTTCTGCTCCCTAATCATTTTGGTCTGGTCCCGCTACTCTTTCATTCAGTGACAATCTCAGCAGAAGAAAGGAGGAGTTCGACAATCACCGAATCGCGATCACTGCTCCAACTTCATTCAAGAAGTTGTAGAATTGCTGTGGTCTCTTTTAATTTTAACAAGATATGAGTAATGCATGGGGCACAGACCAGGAGCACCAGAGCGACTCTGACGAAATTGCATTTGAAAGCTTATTTTAGGCAAGATTCAGTTAAATGCTCGGAAATTGTACCAGTATCAAACGTAATAATGACGAGGATGGGAGCTGAACCCTCGCGTACAGATCGGCAATAGATGAAAAGTCTATCGCCTTAACCTTTCGGCCACCTCGACTCAACCATATCCTGCTCTCAGCCATTCCATTTCCTGCTTTTTGCATCTAAGCAGAAATACCCTGAAAGAAAGTCCACTTCACCGCTTATCCTGCCCGTGCACCCAGATCAACAATGTTGAAAATGTACAATCAGCTTAATATAAGCAAAAGGCCTTCCACTGCTTCAGTTGAGGGACTGTCAAAAATGGTCGGTTTGAAGCCAGATTCGGAACAGAAAAAGTGTTGCCCAGTTAATTAAACGACTGCGGCAGGACTCGAACCTGCAATCTTCTGATGACTGAATAACTCATAACCGAAGTCAAACGCCTTAGCCATTAGGCCACGCAGCCGCTGATACTGCTGAGTCTCTTTTTATGGGGAGAATTGTGAGCAGATTCAAGGAAACTGCTCGCAAAAAGAAGCGGATTGAGGTAAAGTTTAACATTTTAACTGAATGAACAGGACTTCTGCGAGCTGGGGTTGCACCAGCGCAGGGAATCGCAATGCAAATCGAAACAAAACATCGGCGGCTCGTTGGTTTAGGGGTATGATTCTCGCTAAGGGAATTTCCGTGGCTTAAAGTGCGAGAGGTCTCGCGTTCAAAGCCCTGACGAACCCTGCCGCATTTAGTTAAACTCAACACCTCGGTCATGAAAGCTGAAATCGCTCCACTTTAAAAAAAACGGAATGACACGGGACTGTGAGCTCTGCCATTTTAAACAGTCACAGAATGATCCGGGACTGTGAGCACTCCCGTTTTAAACAGACCCAGATTGATGAACAACTGACCACGACCCATTCCATTTTAGACAGGCCTGATTTTCAATGCTTATGAAATCGATGGCAACATAAATCGGACTGTTTCTATAACAGGCGGATTACGATGACCGCTTTTCTGTTGGATGACAAATTGAAGGTTTACTCCATTATAATTTTTCCCTTTATCTCCGTCATTTCTCGCCAGTCAAATGAAATGAGTGTAGGTGTCAGCCGTGGCTCAGCGGCAGCAAAGTCAAGCACCACTCCAGAGACTTGAGCAGATAATCCAGGCAGACACCCCAGTGCAGTAATGACGTAGTGCTGCACTGTTGGTGCCTCCGTCTTTCTAGTAAGACGTTAAACCGGGCCCTCCGATCCCATGAGAGTATGCCGAAAAGAACGAGGATGTCTCGCCCATTATTTATATCGCAACCAAAGACACCAAAACAGAAAATCTCGTCATTAAGGTTGATAAATATTTTTGAAATTACATTGTCCCCTAAAGGAGAAATTTGTGTTTCTGCTCCCTTATCATTTGCCTCTGTTCCCGCTACTCTTTCATTCGGTGACAATCTCAGCAGAAGAAAGGAGGAGTTTGACAATCTCCGAATCGCGATCACTGCTCCACCTTCATTCAAGAAGTTGAAGAATTCAGTGGTCTCTTTTAATTTTAACAGCATATGAGTAATGCAAGCGGCACAGACCAGGAGCATCAGAGCGGTTCTGACGATGTTGCATTTGAAAGCTTATTTTAAGCAAGATTCAGTTAAATGCTCGGAAAGTGTACCAGTATCAGACGTAATAACGATGAGGATGGGATCCGAACCCTCGTGTACAGAGCACAACTAAATTAACAGTCCATCGCCTTAATTTCTCGGCCACCTCCTCTCAACCATTCACTGCTCTCAGTCATTCCATTTCCTGCTTTTTGCATCTGGGCAGAAATACCCTGAAAGAAAGTCCACTTCACTGCTTATCCTGCCCGTGCACACAGATCTACAATGTTGAAAATGTACAATCAGCTTAATGTAAGCAAAAGTCCTTCCGCTGCTTCAGTTGAGGGACTGTTAGAAATGGTCGGTTTGAAGAGAGATTCAGAACAGAAAAAGTGTCGCCTAGTTAATTAAACGACCGCGACAGAACTCGAACCTGCAATTTTCTGATAACTGTAAAACTCGCAACCGAAGTCAAAAACTTTATCCATTAGGCCACGCGGCCGCTGATGATACTGAACCACTTTTTATGGGGAGAATTGTGAGCAGATTGAAGGAAACTGCTCGCAAAAAGACGTGATTAACAACTGACCACTCATAACTCTTGTGCCAAATCCTATTGCATTTAATACAGACTTTTTTTTAAATTATTCATTGATGGGATGTGGGCGTCGCTGGCTGGTTGGCCTGCATTTAGTGCCTATCCCCAATTGCCCTTGAGAAGATGGTGATGAGCCGCCTTCTTGAACCGGTGCAGTCCATATGGTGTAGGTACTCCCACAATGCTGTTCGGAAGGGAGTTCCAGGATTTTGGCCCAGCGGCAGTGAAGGAACGGCGATACAGGTCCAAGTACGGATGGTGTGTGGCTTGGTGGGGAACTTGTAGGTGGTGATATTCCGATGCGTCTGCTGCCCTTGTCCTTCTAAGTGGTAGAAGTCACAGGTTTGGAAGGTGCTGTTGAAGGAGCTTTGGCGAGTTGCTGCAGCGCATCTTGCAGATGGTACACACTGCAGCCACAATGTGCCGGTGGTGGAGTGAGTGAATGTTGAAGGTGGTGGATGGAGTGCCAATCAAGCGGGCTGCCTTATCTTGAATGGTGTCGAGCTTCTTGAGTGTTGTTGGAGCTGCACTCATCCAGGCAAGTGGAGAGTATTCCATCACACTCCCGACTTGTGCCTTATAGATGGTGGAAAGGCTTTGGGGAGTCAGGAGGTGAGACACTCGCCGCAGAATTCCCAGCCTCTGGCCTGCTCTTGTAGCCACAGTATTTATATGGCTGGTCCAGTTCAGTTTCTGATCAATGGTAACCCCCAGAATGTTGATAGTGGGGGATTCAGCGATGGTAATGCCATTGAATGTCAAGGGGTGATGGTTAGAGTCTCGCTTGTTGGAGATGGTCATTGCGTGGCAGTTGTGTGGTGCGAATGTTACTTGCCACTTGTCAGCCCAAGTCTGAATGTTGTCCAGGTCTTGCTGCATATGGACATGGACTGCGTCATTATCCAACGAGTCTCGAATGTTGCTGAACAGTGTCCAATCATCAGCGAACATCACCACTTCTGACCTTATGATGGAGGGAAGGTCATTGATGAAACAGCTGAAGATGGTTGGGCCTAGGACACTGCCCTGAGGAACTCCTGCAGTGATGTCATGTGATTGAGATGAATGTCCCCCAACAACCACAGCCAACTTCCTTTATGCTAGGTATGATTCCAACCAATGGAGAGTTTTCCCCTTGATTCCCATTGACTTCAGTCTTGCTAGGGCTCCTTGATGCCATACTCGATCAAATGCTGCCTTGATGTCAAGGGCAGTGACTCTCACGTCACCTCTTGAGTTCAGCTCTTTTGTCCATGTTTGGACCAAGGCTGTAATGAGGTCAGGAGCTGAGTGGCCCTGGAGGAGCCCAAACTGGGTGTCAGTTAGTAGGTTATTGCTGAGTAAGAGCCGCTTGATGGCACTGTCAAGGACACCTTCCATCACTTTGCTGATGATTGAGAGTAGACTGATGGGACGGTAATTGGCTGGGTCGGATATGTACTGCTTTTTGTAGACAGCACATACTTGGGCAATTTTCCACATTGCCGGGTAGATACCAGTGTTGTAGCTGTACTGGAACAGCTTGGCTAGGGGCGCAGCTTGTTCTGGAGCACAAGTCTTTAGTACTATTGCCGTAATGTTGTCAGGGCCCATAGCCTTTGCAGTATCCAGTGTCTTCAGCCGTTTCTTGACATCACGTGGAGTGAATTGAATGGGCTGAAGACTGGCATCTGTGATGCTGGGGACCTCAGTAGGAGGCCGAGATGAATCATCCACTCGGCACTTCTGGCTGAAGATAGTTGCAAATGCTTCAGCCTTGTCTTTGCACTCACGTGCTGGGCTCCACCATCATTGAGGATGGGGTATGTTTGGAGCCTCCTCCTCCTGTTAACTGTTTAATTGTCCACCACCACTCACGACTGGATGTGGCAGTACTGCAGAGCTATGATTTGATCCGATGGTTGTGAGATCGCTTAGCTCTGCCATCTCCTTTACTGCAGCTATCTGTTCCTCCAAGGCAGCCACTTTAACTTTCTGCTGGTTGTCTACCTCGGTCGCCCATCTGATCAGTTCATCAAAGGTCTGCATGGTGACCAAACCAGTTTTCAGTATGGCCTGATGGGCACCACACAGCCCTTCCTTGTACATTTAAAAACATGCCAAATTGTCTTGTTGTGGTGCTATTATACCTGAGTGGGCTACAAAACTAGTCCACTTCCGTTCTCCATAGTCATGGGCGGACTCCCCTTTCCCCTGACTAATTCCCATGACTTGTCCCTACTTTACTTGTACAAATCCTAAAACGTGCGTAACAGCGGTCCTAAATGCTGTATAATCCATATCTCGTTGCTGCTTTGTAGGGGCTACATTTTGATACCATGTTCCGTCCCTATATTGTTGAGGTAATTGACCCCACATACCTCCACTCATCTTTGCCCTCACTACTCCATCAGCATCCCGGTTTTTGAAGTTCTGACCTATTCTCATTTCTCTTAGTTTCTGTCAGAATATGGCATTACTCTGTCGGGGCTTTAGTTCCGGCAGTATTTGAAGCAACTTTAATTTATCTCCTGGGGAGAAAGGTACGTCAGTGTTTTTTATCTGAACTGGTACTGCTGGGATGGTAATGGTACCTGGGGGTACCCCTACCAGTGTAGGCACCGCCGGGGTGCCCGGAATAAATTCCACCTTAATAGGTGCCGCTTTTATGTCATCATATGGGGGCGGGACATCCCCATCATTATAGTCGAGGTCATGTTCAGCCCCTTTTTCGCTTAGCACCTCCCAGTCTATCCTGTCCTTGAATACTCTTTTCACCTCTGATGGCGCTACAGGATCTGTTGCCATTACTGGTACTTCGGTACAATTTTCGCGCCCATTTTTGGTCCAAATTCGAGCACGGCTACTCAACTCATAATATGCGCGAGCCACTAAATTGATGGCCTTTTCTTCATTTAATTTTGTTTCTTTAGCTTACCATTCTCTTTGTTTGGCTGGTGGGTCATTCGGTTGCCAATGGTTATTAACAATTTTGTCAATTAATCTTTTATTTTTGTCCGCTAAATAGCGTGTCAGAGACCCCACCGGTCCCCACTCGAGTTTTTCACTTTCCATGGTTAATTGTTGTCAGCAGTACGTCCCGTACTTTACTCTCGCAGAGTGAGACAATACTTGCAACCACAGTTGTCAGAGTTACCATCTTTGCTTTACTCTCGCAGAGTGAGATGTTACTTGCAAACGCAGTTCTCAGAGGTACCTCCCTTATTTACTCTCACAGAGTGAGTCCATCCTGGCAACAATTTTGTTCGGGTAATTTGTTGTCAGATGTATTCTGAGCACTACTTGCAACTGGAGTTGTCAGAGGTATGCTTAAACTTTCTGCATTGCTTGCAACTCGAGTTGTCAGAGTTATGCTTTAGACTTTTTCTCCAAAGTTAACGCACTACTTGCAACACATACCACGCCTACACTTCCGCGCATTTCACCTGCACCCCAAGACCGCTTGACTTATCGATTCAAATATTTTATTTCTTTGATTCAAAAGGGGGCGGTGGACATGAGACGGTGTTGCCTTGCCCTCACTGTATGTGGCTTTTTAAAGTACTCACGTTTTTGGCTCAGCTTCACTCGCCCATGCATCCCGTCCGTGAGGATCCTGTTCATGATGCCAATAGATGTGGAGCATTTTAAACAAACACTTGAAACAAGGTTTTCTGATCGATAATCAAGTCTTCTTTATTACACTGGTGGGGAGACAATCTGCTCTGTCTTAGCCAGACTTCACCAAATTAGTACAGCAAACACTACATTTTTATACATTAAAACACATATGTCCTGCTCGCTCAGAATTCATTCCTGCCACCTGATTGGACCTTGGCCGTATGCATTTTCACTGATTGGTTGCCTATGCTGCATAACATTAAAGTACCACTTTTATTATCGTAAACCTTTATGTCCGTTATCCCCCACGCTGTTGTTGCACCTATGATATTTGCTTATGCCAGATAGGGTCTCATCAACATTGTACTTCTGACTCATTGTCCTCCTTTCCTGCCTCTCTAGGCCTCTTTACTTCCAACTCATTGTTTTACTTTCCTGCCAGAACAGAACTTACATCCTCTAGGCCTCTTATGGTTTCCACATCTGACTATTTGCAATTGTCTGTAAGTGACACAGTATGCAGTTCTAACACTACCGCTTAGGTTATCTCAACTGCCAGTTCAGCAATTTAGAAAAAGCTTACTACTGCAATGGCTTATTAGATTATTTTCTTTATTACACCATTCAGTGAAACTGCCAGCGATGTCACTTTAACTCTTTCCCCACTGCAGAAGGAACCATTTATTTAATATCAACGTTTATAAACGGGCCATGCTGGGACATCCTGGCAGGATCTGTGGGGAGAGGAAGGCAGAGTTAAGGTTTCAGCTCGATGACCATCTGTTCCTACAAATAAACATCACGCATATGTTAGTAGCTTTTAAACAGTAAAAAAGAGAACTTGCCCTGCTATAGCACCTTTCCGACCGTCGGACGTCCCAGTTGCTCACCAATGCTCTGTTTGAGTCCCGACAGGACCACTAGGTTCCAGACCACATTACAGCCTTGATTCTAACATGGACAAAGGAGCTGAATTCTAAAGGCGAGGTGAGAGTGATTGCTCTTAGCAGCAAAACAGCATTAGACCAAGTGTTGCATCAAGGAGCCCGAGTAAAATTGAAGTCAATGGAACTTGTGGGTGGACGCAGGGGAAAGTCGACTGTTGGAGACATACCTAGCATAAAGGAAGATGCTTGTGGATGTTGGAGGCGTATCATGTCAGCACCGGGACATCACTGCAGGAGTTAATCTTCAGCTGCTTCATCAATGACCTTCCTTCTATCATAAGGTCAGACCTGGGGATGTTCAGCGATGATCGCAAAGTGTTCAGTTCCATTCTCGTCTTATCAGATAATGAAGCAATCCTGGCCTGCATGCAGAAAGACCTGCACAACATTCAGGCTTGGGCTGATATGTGGTAAGTAACCATCGCGCTACACAAGTGCCAAATCTTCTTCCACAGCACCTCCCAAAACCGCGACCTGTACCTCATAGAAGGACAAGAGCAGTTAGCGCATGGGAACACCACCAGCTGCAAGTTCCCCTCCAAGGCATGCACCATCCTGACTTGGAAATATATCATCGTTCCTTCATTGTCTCTGGGTCAAAATCCGGGATCTCCATCCCTAAAAGCAACGTGGG
Organism: Somniosus microcephalus; assembly: GCF_052327205.1. Lineage (NCBI taxonomy): Eukaryota > Metazoa > Chordata > Chondrichthyes > Squaliformes > Somniosidae > Somniosus > Somniosus microcephalus. The sequence goes on along the minus strand of NW_028225179.1, from coordinate 805,534 downwards.
TACCTTCACCTCACGGACTGCAGTGTTTCAAAAAGGCGCTCATCACCACCTTTTCAAGGGCAATTAGGGATGTGCAATAAATTCTGATGTTGCCAGCGACACCCACATCCCATCAATGGTGATTTTTTTTAAATTGCTTTACAGAAAATGAAGTACCTTTTGAAGCGTAGTCACTGCTTATAATATAGGAAAACACGGCAGCCGATTTCTACACAGCAAGATCCCACTGTGATGTTAGCTGTCGGACACAGCTATGCCCAGGACACCTAGGAGAACTCAGTACCTCTTAGACTCAAAGAACCTTAGAAATTTACAGCACAGAAGGAGGGTCATAGGCTCTGGCTGAAAGACCGACCCAGCCTAATCCGACTTTCCAGCTATTGGTCCGTAGCCTTGCAGTTTACGGCACATCAAGTGAATATCCAAATTCTTTTCAAATATGACGTGGGTTCCTGCTCTACCACCATTTCAGGTAGAGAGTTACAGACCCCCACCACCCTTTGGGTGAAAAAAGTTCTCCCCAACTTCCCTCTAATTCTTCTACCAATTACTTTAAATCTATTCCTCCTTGTTATTAACCTCTCTGCTAACTGAAATGGATGCTTCCTATCCACTCTAGCTTGGCCCCACAATATTTCATACACCTGAATTAAGTCTCAACTCCGCCTCCTCTGTTCCAAAGAAAACAACTCCAGCCAATCCAATCTTTCCTCAGAGCCAAAATTCTCCAGTCCTGGCAACACCCAGAGGACAACAGTCGAAATGTAATTGGCAAAAGAACCAGAGGGGAGATGAGGAGTTTTTCTTTTTTACATTACGAGTTATTATAATCTGTAATGCTCTGCCTGAAATGGTGGTGGATGCAGCTTCAATAGTAAGTTTCAAAAGGGAATTGGATAAATACTTGAATTGGAAAATTGTGCAGGGGTATGGCGAAAGAGCTGGGAATAATTGGATTGCTCTTTCAAGAGCACGACGGGGCAAATGGCCTCATTCTGTGATGTATGATTCTGTGATTCTCTGAAAGGTTTTATTAAAGGATTCATCTAAATGAGGCGGTTATTTGCCGGCTCCACTATCTCATTTTATTGCTGTATACAAGTGTCTGTTCTGTTTTCCCTCAACCTCAACTCAAGCTCTGAGTACTGCGCGGTGGCCAAGTGGTAAGGCGTCCGTCTCATAAACCAAATATCACCCCAACTGTGCCTGGGAGGGTTTTATCATATTTAATTTGACATTTCTAAGGTTTCTCCTTTTTTATCTCTATCAAAACCATTCTTAATTTTGAACATATCTATCAACAATCTTCTTGACATTCACTGCTCTAAGGAGAAAAATCCCAGCTGCTCCAGTCACTTCGCATAAATGAGGTCCCCCATCCCTGGTACCATTCCAGTAACTCTATTCTGGACTCTCTACAAGGCCTTGAGTTCTTTCCTAAAGTGTGCTGCCCAGAATTGAACGCAATACTCCAGCTGAGGCTTCACCAGTGCTTTATACATGTTTAGTATAATTTCCTTGCTTTTATGCTCTATTCATCTATTAATAAAAGAAAGGAACCCTAATCATTTCTAACATCCTTCTCGCCTTGTCCTGCCACCTTCAAAGATTTGTGTGCACACACCCAATGTCTCCCTGTTCCTGCACCCTCTTTATAATTGTACCATTTAGAGCTGGTTAATAAATTGCAGGGGAGAGCATTGTGAGCAATTTAGGGGCCAGTGATCTCCAGAGGGAGCCGATAAAAGGAAATAATCGGCCCCATTAAATTAGTACCATTTAATTTATATTGCCTCTCCTCATTCTTCCGACCAAAATATATCCATTTGCACTTACCTACGTTAACTTTCATCTGCCATGTGTCTGCCCATTTCACCAGTCTCTTTCTGTTCATACTCCCTCTTTGTAGCTCTTACTATATGCTCTTACTATCTGTGCTTTGTATCTTTCCCATTCGTCAGGATCTGTGCTATGTTTAGCTTTTTTATATGCTTTTTATTTTATTTTACCGCTGTCTGTCTCTTACCTCTTTAGTCATCCATGCCTGTTTTTTTGTCCAGTAGAGTTCTTGCCCCTCAGCGGTATAAACTGATTCTGTACCATGTTAAATTTATTTTGAACACCTCCCACTGATCTTCTGTCATTTTACCTATTAACAGATTTGCCCAGTTTAATGTGGACAGTCTCTGCCTCATCCCGTTGAAGTCGGCCCCACCCAAATCTAGAACCTTCGCAGCTGTTTCGCGTTTCTTCCTTTCAAACACTATGTTGAACTCGATCCTGCTATGATCACTATTAAACAAATGTTCATGCGCCTTTAGTCTGTTGAATAAATCTGACTCATTACTCATTACTGAATCAAATATGGCCTGCCTGCGTGTTTTTTCTAAGGCATATTGTTGTAGAAAACCATTCCGGATGCACTCAATAAATTAATTAACTCTCTGACAGGTGCTAGTCTGCTTATCGCTATCTATAGGAAAATTAAAATCCTCCATTAAAACCACTCTGCTTTTCCTACACGCTTGTCTAATTTCTGCATTTATAAAATCTAACATTTCACAGCTGCGGCCAGGGGGCCTCTACCCAACTTCCCTACAGTCTTAATTCTTTTCCTAGCTCTTAATTCTACCCATAAAGTCTCCATAGCCTACTTATCTCTCATTATATCCTCTCTTAGCATTGTAGTGATTTCATGCTTAATCACGAAGACTACGACTCCCCCTGTACCATTTCCCTATCTTTCCTGTTGACTTCCAACAGAACTTCCACCACTCTGTATTACCGCCAACTTGATATGAAGGCTACAATTCCATGAACCTTTCATTTTATGTTGTACCTGTCCAGTAGTTTAAAGGAATTACTCTACGTTAAGTTTTAATATTTTCTGCTCCTCCAGAGTTCCTAACTCCTCACCTTTTTGAATAGACTCTGATTTGTATTACTCAGGTCTAAAGTGGATGATCTCACAGTTCTCCACGTTGAACTCCATCGGCCACAGTTTTGCCCACTCACTTAATCTATCAATGTTCCTTTGGAACTTTCTGCTCTCACCTACACTACTTACTGTGCCACCTAACTTAATGCCATCAGCAAACTTGGTTATAGGATGGACCTCATCGAAATGTGAAAGAGGGCTGGGAATGGGAATAGATCTGCGGGCTGAGCTGACAGGATATTGGAATTCAGAATGTATAAAGTGCAGTCTCCAATGCTCCACTTATCTAAATCAGACTGAAAGTAATTTGTAATACATCATCGATCCATATTGGTCGCTGTAACCTGAGGTTGTAGCTCGGTGTTTCAGTTTGGACAGGGTTGTGTTTCTGTGGCACAATCGGTTGACAAGGTCAGCTGTCAGCTCAAATAATTGATGGTTCCATTAACGATCGAGTAATCTTTATCTTATTGTCTCACAGTTTCAGTTTTCAACGAATGAACACAAATGTGATACAAACATTGCCAGCTGGGCCCGGTTGATATTCCCAACATTTACCCTGCGGTCGGATAGCACGCACATCAAAAATATTAAAAAGCCTGAGACTGGCTTCACGGAAATCAGAATTCATCTTAGCAGGCTAGGCCCCGAAAGGACGGATGGGAGGCCGCACTGGTTGCAGGAGAGCTGGTTCGCTGTGACATGGATGTTTCCGCAGTGAGCCACACCAGGCTCTCTCCGTGTTTCCACAATGAATGTCACACCGTTTATTTTGGAAAAGCAAAATGATATTCACATTCTCACTGGCTTCAGTTGATTTGTGAGAGATCATTATAAGATCCTGCAGGGCTGCATCGGTTAATAATAACTGTTTTAAGCTGAATTTGAGACACGGCAGCAAATCTATCATTTTGTTGCTGTTTTCCAGAGCCCAGAATGAGTGAGGCCGCGAAAAGCAGCTCTCTTCAATAACCCGCTGCTGGCAAATAGCAGCGAATGTGGCAACACAGTGCATTACAGCCCATCTCTGGGGAACAAGATCCCACTGAAGCAGAGTTGTGCAGAGCATTACATCTCACGCCTATAGGTGACGCCATGGAGGTCGATAACATAGAATCATAGAATGATAGAATATTACAGCACAGTAGGGGGCATTCGGCCCATCGAGCCTTTGAAATAGTGAACCAATTAGTCCCACTCCCCTGCGGATTCCCCATAGCCCAGCATATTTTATATTTCCAAGTGTTTATCCAATTACCTTTTAAATGTTAGCATTGAATCTGCTTCCACTACCCCTTCAGGCAGTGCATTACAGATCATAAAAATTCACTGTATTAATGTTTCCTCCTGTCACTTCTGTTTCAGTTCCAAATACCGTAAATCTGTGAATTCAGGTAACCCACCCTCTGGTCACTTGAAACAGATTGTTCTTCTTAACTCTCCCCAAATCCTTCAAGCTTTTAATCACCTCCCTCAAATCTCCCCTTAAGCTTCTCTGCTCTAACGAGAACAACCCAGCTTCTCTAGTCTCTGCACGTAACTGAAGTCTTTGATCACTGGTACCATTCTAGTAAATCTCAACTGCACACTCTCTGAGGGCTTGACATCCTTCCTCACTGTGGAGCCCAGAATTGGTCACAATACTCCAGCTTGGGCCTAATTAGGGTTTTATGAAGTTTGAACATAAATTCCTTGCTTTTTTGCTCTATTCCCTGATTTATAAAGTCAAGGACCGCGAATGCCCTCCTTATAGCCTTCTCAACTTGTCCTACCACCTCCAAGTACTTGTGACCGTACACCCCCAGGTCGCTCTGCTCCTGCACCCACTTTAAACGTAGCATGTGGTTTATTTTCACTCTCCTGATACTTCCTACCAAAATTACTTCGTCAAATTTCATCTGCCATGACCATTTCGCCGGTCTGTCTATGTCCTCCTGAAATCTGCCAATAACATTCTTGTGACGGGTCCACCGGGTGTCCCTTACATATATTATACATAATTCACTTTAACATATTTAAGTATGCATATAACTTACCAGTTTGGGCCGTTACCCCTTTAACTTACCTGTTTGGGCCGTTGCCCCTTTAAGGACACGACATAACGCGCTGACGTCACGCCACGCTTCACGTTACGCACATAAACGCGTCGGCTGCCGCCCTAGTTCGGCCGTCCGCTCCCTCGACGGTCGCAACGGCCGGCCACAGTGCCGGGTGCCTCTCGCGCTGGTGACTTCTGCCGCAACGGCCAGCCTCAGTGCCGGGTAAACGCGCCGCCATATTGGCGGAGGTCACGTGATCGCCCCAAGCGCGGGCGAACGCGCTGGCGTCACAAAGCGGTCACCTGACACCCGAAGCGTGGGAAAACACAGCCGAGCGTGATGACGTCATCACGGAATACACAGGACTGCGGACTCAGTCCTCGTGGCATCCCCACTGGGTTAAGACGTACCTCCCGGCTCTCCTGCATCCAACTCCATTGTCTGCTGTATAACATCTGTTTCCTGCATTAAATAACTTATTGATTGTTCTCCTGCAGTCCAATTCGATTATTTAGTAGTCATTCGTCCAATACCTACCTAGGTGAACACGATCTGCTACATTGGTGACCCCAACTACAAAGACTCGTTCCCCGCCGACGATACAACAGCCCGTCAGCCTGCTGGTTGTGTTACCGACCACACTTTTCAGCGAGACGGAGAAGCGTGCTGCCCTCTCAGCAGTTTTTCCAACAAGTCAACAACAACAAAAAGCTTTGCCGCCCTCCAGGCAGTTTACCGCTACCGAAATTCACAACAACCCGGACCATTGACGCCCTTTCTCCAGTTTTCTCCTTAACATGTGCAAACATCTACTGACACTGCAAACATCGAGGACGGGTCCAACGGGCATCCCGTGGCCGTGATCTGCCATGGTAAAGTTGCTGTTCTCACCGAGCACTGATCAACGCAGCAACTTTTCACCCTCCATTGTGTTATCATCGTAGCACTGTGGCATGCAGCATTCTGTGCGTTCCAGCCTCCCGAAGGTTTTGCTCACCTGTCGGCGAGTTCACTGACCTTGCCTGTCAAGTCCTTCTGGATCGATCGTTTGGAGTTCCTGCAGAGTTTGTCAGAACAAGGACTTGTTTAAACATCAACGGAGACATTGCCCGCATCCGCCCAACCTGCCCATCACTCTGATAAGGCCTGCTGTTTCGCACGTCTCCACGGTCCTTCACCTGATGGATGCATTTCATTTGCCACGACACGCGTAAGGATCCGCTTATGACCAGCACCTTCAAACCTGGCCTGCCAAGTCGAGACAGCACGCCCACCAAGGCCACTAGCTCGTCAGACCATCTCATATTTTAACTTGCATTAAAGCGAATTCTGGGGTGGAGCATGTGGCGGTTCCACCGGGTGACCCTTACTATGTATATACATAATTCCCTTTAACTTACCTTTGTATGTACATAACTTACCTGTTTGGGCCGTTGCCCCTTTAACTTACCTGTTTGGGCCGTTGCCCCTTTAAGGACGCGTCCTAACGCGCTGACGTCACGTCACGCATCACGTGACGCACGGGCGGCGGCCGCCGGCCCGGCTCGCCCTCCCGTGACGGCTGCCAGCACAGCTCGTCCTACCGCGCCCGCGTCTTTGGCCGCATCGGGCAGCCACAGTGCGAACTTTGAAATTTGAGTCCCTATACCCAAGTCCAGGTCATTTATAAATAACAAGAAAAGCAATTATCCTAATACCCATCGCTGGGGGACCCACTGCAGCGAAGGCAGCGCAATACTGCTAGTGAAGCAACATACCACACGGCCCGCCGAAGCCTCCTCATACACAGAGCACGCTGACATTGAAATCCGGGGAGTTTGTATCCCGATCACTCGGCCTTCCAGCAACAGTTCGCGTTTTGTTTACCTCAGTGTGTCAGTGCAGGGACATTGGATTTTGCATTAGTAAGTCAGGATGGCTGAGCAGTCTAAAGTGCTCATTTCAGATCGCAGACGTGTGTTCAAATCCCACTTCTGGCATTTTGTCCTTTACTTATACTGAACGATTTTATCTGGATCTGCTGAAGGTCATTTTTCGGCCCAGTTGACATATTCCTTCTAGAAAACGAAGCCCACTTCCATTCAAGGCAGGTTTGTTTTATTGGTTGTAAGTATGTATTGTGTTGAGAGTCAGCAGAACAGGGCCAGTGGAATCAGTCGAATGTGCTTCAACCTTGCAGTTCCACGTCATAAATTATCAGATAGGTCTCAAATCATTCCACAGCAATCACCAGCGGCTTTGGAAGAAGGTTAATGTAAACTACCATATTTACATCATGGCTTTAAAGACACACAATTAAAGTCATTTTTTAGCAATCAATTACCTGTGATCCTTGTAAATATATTTGGGTGTGTTCATGTTAGATACACATGCATTTGCGAGTTGCTAATGCGTTGAATATAAATGATTTTGCGTCTCTGTTAGTTACTGATATGCTTAGATGTGTCTATTGTTATTTAATGTATTGGGTGGGCGATCTGTGTCAGATATAAATGTATTCCTAAGCGCGGAAAATGTCCAGTCCGACTCCATTCTACCTTATCTTTGTTGTCCCTGAGGACACGGCAAACCATCTGTCACATTCGGATTCAACTTTGCTTTCATTAACCATGTTGATATTTAGAAAATGTGATGTTTAGAAGATAGCACCTCCTGTTCCACCAGCCTCGCTGCTACCACCTAAGCCTTCCTCAATCTTTCTGATAAAACTTGAGTGTTCATTAACCACTCTGATATCTCCAGACCATTGGTTACTCTCACTGATAGCTCCTCAGTTTCCCTTACTCTCTTCGATACATTCCGAGCGCCCCTTACTCTCTCTCATAACTCCCGAGCGCTCATAACCTCTCTGATACCTCCTGAGTTCCGTCATCCTCTGCGATACCTTCTGAGAGTCCGTTACTCTCTCTGATATCCAGTTCGTGCCCTCATACCCACGTGGTACTATTTCAGAAACCCTTCAATTCTCTCAGAGCCTCTGAGATCCCATTGCCCTCGCAATCATAGAGTCATAGAGTCATAGAGTTTTACAGCACAGAAAGAGGCCCTTCGGCCCATCGTGTCTGCGCCGCCCATCCATCCCTGTCCAGTCTAATCCCATTTTCCAGCATTTGGTCCATAGCCTTGTATGCAATGGCATTTCAAGTGCTCATCCAAATGCTTCTTGAATGTTGTGAGGGCTCCTGCCTCCACCACCCTTTCAGGCATTGAGTTCCACATTCCAACCACCCTCTGGGTGAAAAAGTTCCTCCTCAAATCCCCTCTAAATCTCCTGCCCCTTACCCTGAATCTATGCCCCCTTGTTATTGACCCCCCCACTAAGGGGAAAAGTTCCTCTTTATCTACCCTATCTATGCCCCTCATTATTTTGTACACCTCAATCAGGTCCCCCCTCAGCCTTCTCTGCTCCAAGGAAAACAACTCCAGCCTGTCCAGCCTCTCTTCATAGCTGAGGCGCTCCATCCCAGGTAACATCCTGGTGAATCTTCTCTGCACCCTCTCCAAAGCAATCACATCCTTCCTACAGTGAGGCGACCAGAACTGCACACAGTACTCCAGCTGTGGCCTCACAAGTGTTTTGTACAGCTCCATCATAACCTCCCTGCTCTTATATTCTATGCCTCGGCTAATGAAGGCAAGTATCCCATATGCCTTTTTAACCACCTTATCTATCTGCTCCGCTGCCTTCAGGGATCTATGTACATGTACACCAAGGTCCCTCTGACCCTCTGTACTTCCTACGGTCCTACCACTCATTGTGTATTCCCTTGCCTTATTTGTCCGTCCAAAATCCATCACCTCGCACTTTTCAGGGTTAAATTCCATTTGCCACTTTTCCGCCCATCTGACCAACCCGTTTATATCGTCCTGTAGCCTGAGGCTTTCCTCCTCGCAATTTACCACCCCACCAATTTTCGTGTCATCTGCGAACTTACTGATCATACCTTTTACATTCTCATCCAAATCATTTAAGTAGATCACAAACAATAAGGGACCCAGCACCGATCCCTGAGGTACCCCACTGGACACAGGCTTCCAGTCACAAAAGCAACCTTCGACCATCACCCTCTGCCTCCTGCCACTCAGCCAGTTTAGGATCCAACGCGCCAAGGCACCCTGTATCCCATGGGCTCTTACCTTCTTGACCAGTCTCCTATGCGGGAGTTTGTCAAAAGCTTTACTGAAGTCCATGTAAACCACATCCACAGCATTTCCCTCATCCACCCCACTAGTCACCCCCTCGAAAAATTCGATCAGATTTGTTAGACATGATTTACCCTTGACAAAGCCATGCTGACTATCCCCGATTAATCCTTGCCTCTCCAAGTGGAGATTAATTTTGTCCCTCAGAATTTTTTCGAATAATTTCCCCACCACAGATGTTAGACTCACTGGCCTGTAATTCCCTGGTTTATCCCTGCTATCCTTCTTGAATAATGGTACTACGTTAGCTGTTCTTCAGTCCTCTGGTACATCCCCTGTGGCCAGAGAGGTTCTGAAAATTAGTGTCAGAGCCCCTGCAATCTCCTCCCTTGCCTCCCACAGCAGCCTGGGATACATCTCGTCCGGGCCTGGGGATTTATCCACTTTTTGGCCCGCTAAAACCGCTAGCACCTCCTCCCTCTCGATGCTAATATGTTCAAGTATGTCACAGTCCCCTTGCCCGATTTCTATGTCTGCATCGTCTTTCTCCAGAGTGAACACAGATGCAAAAAATTCATTTAAAACCCCGCCTACATCCTCTGGCTCTACACACAGATTGCCACTTTGGTCCCTAATGGGCCCTACCCTTTCCCTGGTTATCCTCTTCCCCTTAATATACTTATAAAACACCTTAGGATTTTCCTTTATTTTGCTCGCCAGTGTTATTTCATGGCCCCTCCTCGCCCTCCTAATTTCTTTTTTAAGTATGCCCCTGCACTTTTTATACTCCTCTAGGGCTTCTTCTGTCTTTAGTCTTTTGTAACTGCCAAAAGCCCCCCTTTTATTTCTAATGCATTTTTGTATATCCCTTGTCATCCAAGGTTCCCTTTGCTTGTTGGTCCCACCCTTGACCTTTACAGGAACATGTTGGCGTTGTACTCTCTCTATTTCCCTTCTGAACGTCTCCCACTGTTTTGATGTGGATTTTCCTATAAGCAGCTGCTCCCAGTCCACTTTGGCCAGATCCTGCCTTATCATATTAAAATCGGCCTTCCCCCAATTTAGAACCCTTATTTCCGGGCCGTCTTTGTCTTTTTCCATGACCACCTTAAATCTCACCGAATTATGGTCACTGTCGCCAAAATGCTTTCCTACTGACACTTCCACCACTTGCCCGGCTACATTCCCCAGAATTAGGTCCAGTACCGCCCCCTCTCTTGTAGGACTTTCTACATGTTGGCTCAAAAAGCTCTCCTGGATGCACTTTAAGAATTTTGCACCCTCTAAGCCTTTCACACTCTGACTGTCCCAATTTATATTGGGGAAGTTGAAATCCCCCACTATTATTACCCTATTATTTTCGCACTTCTCTGAGATTTGCCTACATATCTGTTCCTCTATCTCCCCCTGACTGTTTGGGGGCCTATAGTACACTCCCAGCAAAGTGCTTGCCCCCTTTTTGTTTTTAAGTTCTACCCATATGGCCTCATTAGAGGAACCCGCTAATATATCATCTCTCCTTACAGCAGTAATTGACTCCTTAATTAATATTGCAACACCCCCTCCCCTTTTACACCCCCCTCTGTCTCGCCTGAAGATTCTATACCCCGGAATATTGAGCTGCCAGTCCTGACCCTCCCTCAACCATGTCTCCGTGATAGCAACAATATCGTACTCCCATGTGTTCAACAACAACTTCAGTTCATCCACCTTATTTGCAAGACTCCTTGCATTAAAATAAATGCCTTCCAGCCCTGCCATATTCTATTTTGCCTTCACATATTTGCTCTGCCTTCCCAGCTGACTTGTTTTTCCCTCTGTATTTGACCGTAAATCACCCCCTACTATAGCTCCACTCTGTACCCCAACCCCCTGCCAAGTTAGTTTAAACCCTCCCCAGCAGTGCTAGCAAACCTCCCCGCAAGGATATTGGTTCCCCCCTGGTTCAGGTGTAAACCGTCCGACTTGTACAAGTCCCACCTTTCCCAGAATCCCCACTGAGAAACTCTGAGACTCCCTGATACCAGGAGCAAAGTGTATTTGGAATGTAGCGGCGCAGGACAATGTGGGCGGAACCGACTGACCTTACAGCGTGTGTGGGAAAGTTAAGCGCGATCTTGTGTGTGGGAAGAGCACAGGAACGTTATGCCTGAAGCTGCGCCCTTGAGGCAAGTTTTGTGTTGTTGGGTAAACTGCAAAAGTGAAAGCACAAAATTAAATAAAGAAAATGTTGGAAATATTCAGCAGCTCAGGCAGCATCTGAAGAGAAATTATCGTTTTACCAGGACATCACTATCCACTTTGATTGATACAACACGTAACTCATATCTTACAATTTCAGCACCTCCGTGCAAGGAGCAGTTGGGGCCGAAATGAGGACTTTGCTGATTTAAGCAAATAGAGTGAGGCAGCAAAACAAAACTTCCCACTGCGGATTGGGCAAGCAAAGGACTCAGATACAGGAGTCTTGGATGTGTTGAAAAAGGGGAAAAAGATCAATCATAAATGCAATAATGGTAGAATTCGGAACAACGCATGTAGAGCATAAACGATTAGCGACCCTCCGCCTTAACCTCGCAACCACCTGCCTCCATGAACACAATTGCAAAGCCCTTGACTCAATGCAAAATCAACAGGCGAGCCGGCTTTCAATTATCAATCAATAGTATCAGAACTGCAGCAGCGTTGGCGTGGTAACATGGCCGAGCCGTCTAAAATGCTGGATTTAGGCTCCAGTATTTTCGGGAGCGTGGGTTCGAATCCCACCGCTATCATAGAATTGTGTTGGTTTTGTTGTTGTCCGAAGAAATGCTGGCTGCAATGTTAAAACTAAAAAAAGATAATGGAGGGAACGTTGATCAGGTGACGCAGCAATTAGTTAGACAGGCACTTCATCAACAATCCCTTTATTAAGCAACATCATGCGTGGAAAAACTGTTCTTTCTATTCCTTCTTGGAATGTGGGCCTTGCTGGCAATCCCTAATTGTCCTTGAGAAGGCGATGGTGAGCCGCCTTCTTGAACCGCTGCAGTCTGTGTGAAGAAGGTACTCCCACAATGCTGTTATAGAGGCTGTTCCAGGATTTTGACCCAGCGACGATGAAGGAACGATGATATATTTCCAACTCAAGCTGGAGTGTGACTTGGAGGGGAACTTGGAAGTGATGGTGTTCCCATGCGCCTGCTGCCCTTGTTCTTCTAGGTGGTAGAGTTCTTGGGTTTGGCAGGAGCTGTTGAAGAAGCCTTGGCGAGTTGCTGCAGTGCATCTTGTAGATGGCATACACTGCATCCGGGTACACCACTGGTGAAGGGAGTGAATGTTTAAGGTGCTGAATGTGATGCCAATCAAGCGGGCTGCTTTGTCCTGTATGGTGTCGAGCTCCTTGAGTGTTGTTGGAGCTGCACTCATCCAAACAATTGGAGAGTATTCCATCACACACCTGACTTGTGCCTTGTAGTTGGGGGAAATGATTTGGGAGTCAGGAGATGAGACAATCGCGGCAGAATACCCAGCATCTGACTTGCTCTTGTAGTCACTGTTTTCAGCGGCTCCCAGGCATGGCTCCAGCCGGGACTGGCAGCTCTCCACCGGTAGTGGCTGGATTAGAGAGCGGCAAGCCTGGCTGCTGCTGTTTCCACCTTTCGCAGTCCGAGAGCCGGGTGGCGGTCCACACTGATCTACCTTCTCTGGATTCGGTGTCACTTGTAAACTGTGGACCTAGTGGTGGAACACCAGTGTATCTGCATTCACAGTAAAATGCTGTGTGTTTGAATCATGGCGGGATCACTGAGCTTTCACAGTGTGCGGTCCTGAGTTTATATCAGGGCAGTGTTTGAAGGATTGAATGTCCAGTTTTGGGGCAATAATTATTTTCAGAATTAAGTGCGCTATTATCTGTTACTTTTGATTACACTCTCAGGTTTTCTGTTAGAGAGTATTTTTTAAATTTTATATCTGAACAATGTTGAAGGGATGTGCTGCGCTCACTGATTGTAGTATAACTCTCTCACCCACTTGATATAGATTTCTGATGAGGTAAGAGAGAGGGTTGATGAGTGCAATACGATTGACGTGGTGTAGATGGACTTCCAAAAGGTTTTCGACAATGCGCCACATAATAGGCTTGCCAGCAATGTTAAAGCCCATGGAATAAAATGGACAGTGGCAGCATGAATACGAAATTGGCTAAGCAGAGGAAACAGAGAGTTGTGGTGAACTGTTGCTTTTCAGTCTTGAGGAAGGTTTACAGTTTTGATCCCCAGTGTCGGATCTAGGACCACTGCTTTTCTTGATATATATTAATAACTTGGGCCTGGGAGTTCAGTGCAGTTTCAAAAGTTGCAGCTGATGCAAAACTTGGAAGTACAGTAAACAGTGAGAAGGATAGTGATAGAGTTCATGTCGTCATAGACAGTCTGGAGGAATGGGCGGACACGTGGCAGGTGAAATTTAACGGAGAAAAGTGTGAAGTGATACATATTGGTGGAAAGAATGAGGAGAGGAATCGTAAACTAAAGGGTACAATCCTAAAGGGGATGCATGAACAGAGAGACCTGGGGGTGTATGTGCACAAATCGTTGAAGGCGGCAGGGCAGGTTGAGAAAGCAGTTAAAAAATAAGCTGACGGGGTCCTGGGCTTCATGAATAGAGCAATAGATTACAAAAGAGTGGAAATTATGCTGATCCTGTATAAAACACTGGCTTGGCTCCAACTGGAGTATTGTGTCCAATTCTGGGCACAACAATTTAAGAAGGATGTGAAGGCCTTAGAGAGGGTGCAGAAAAATATGTACGAGAATGGTTCCTAGGATGAGGGACTTCACTTACGTGGATAGACTGAAAAGCTCAGGTTGTTTTCCTTAGAGCAGAGAAGATTGAGAGGAGATCTGATAGAGGTTTACATAATCATGAGGGGTCTGGATAGAGTAGAGATAAACTGTTCCCATTGGCAGAAGTGTCGAGAACCAGAGGACACAGATTTATGATTGGCGAAAAACCAAAGGCGACTGAAGCAAAACCATTTTTTATGCAGCAATGATAAGGATCTGGAATTCACTGCCTGAAAAGGTGGTGGAGGCAGATTCAATCATGGCTTTCAAAAGGGAGTTGAATAATTATCTGAAGGAAAAAAATGCAGGGCTATGGGAATGGGCGGGAGCGTGGGACTAGCTGAAGTGTTCTTGCCGAGAGCCGGCACGGCCTCTCCGGGCTGAATGGCCTTCTTCCGTGCTGTAACCATTCCATTCTATGATTCTATGAAAGGCGCTACATATATTCAAGTTGTTGTTGTTTTACATTTTGTTATAATGTTCGTAACATGCGAAATCTAAACTTTACAAAATTAGATCCACACAAAATGTATGGTGCAATTACTTTGAAAGACATCGATTGCACCTTTGCACTGGGGCGGAGTAACACATCTTTCTGGTTATTTGTCTTTTTTCGGTTTGCTGATTAAGTTTTAACTCGCGGCCTGTTCCCGTTAATGGTCACAAGCAGCAACAGACAGACAGGACGTGTCTGACCGTCCCGAGATGTGGAAAAGGCATCAGTTTAGGACAAATGCATCAAATCCAATGTTCACCCGGCACCGAGTGAGAAAAAAAACAGAAAAAATTGCAGAAGGAGATAGAAAAATCAAAGCTAAATACAGAAAATTAAAATATTTCCCATCTTTGATTTCTCTCTATTTCAACGAAACCCTTCAGTGGCGATTAATTAACTTCAGTTTACATCCTTCAGTTCGAGAATCAGACGAAAGAAAGACACAAAATAATACAAACGGCCGAAACAAGGGACCTTAAGATCTTCAGTCGAACGCTCTCCCAACTGAGCTTTATGGCCCAATGTTAACGAAGCTTTGTGTCACTCTTTTGGAAGAAAATCTAACCCCGGTTGGAATTGTCTCTTCGTTCATTCCTCACTTTAGGGGAATGGGACACAACCAGATCTCAAAGATCAGGTTATGTTAATGATCTGCTGAAGCGTTTATAATCACAGAAAGCTGACACACCAGGGGAGACCTCACAGGGTTGGACACGGAGTGAAATACACTGAAGGGTTTTTTGTAAAGTTTACAGAACAGACTAACCCCGAGCTGCAGATGAAATTATATGAACTTCAATGTTTAGCAACGGGATACTAGGGAGAGATAAGTTTCCAGAATCAGGGAGAGACTTTCTGATACCGCTGTTAAATTTCATTTGTGTCAAACACTCCCTGAACTTTCTGCAGCAAATCAGAGCAGGGAATCGCATGTGAAATCAGCTGAAAATTAGAAAAGATGCTTCGCCCAACGTGGGGCTCGAATCCACGACCCTGAGATAAAAAGTGTCATACTCTACCGACTGAGCTAGCCGGGCTCACATAAACTAGCCCTCTCTGTCTGTTATTACAGAGCGGCAGCTGGTGGCTCCGTCCCAGGGGCTCGTCTTGTTCTACAAACCATGAACCAGCTTTCTCTCAATTCCCAGGTTTATCAGTAAACTGACCCACACAAGCCCGGGAGAGCGATGGATTCCTCTCACTGATCGATAATAAAACTCAGATCCTCTGTTCTTTTCACCTTCCAAACATTCACATCCTTTTTGTTCAGTATTTATTTGACTCTTCTTTTTATTGTTCGTGCTTTTCCTTGCAAACATTTCATTGTAATTATTTATGAGAGGGAAGAAATAAACAGAAAAGATTTACGCATTGGTTCCAGGGCTGAAGGATTTAAGTTATGTGGAGAGACTGGGGACGCTGGGGTTGTTTAGAGCAGAGATGGAGAAGAGGAGATTTGAGAGAGGTTTTCATAATCATGACCGGTTTTGTTAACGTAAATAATGAGAAACTGTCTCCAGTGGCAGAAGGGTCGGTAACCAGAGCAAACAGATTGAAGCTGATCGATAATAGATCCAGAGGCGACATAAGGGACCATTGTTTCATACAGGGAGTTGTTGTGATCTGGAATGCAATGCCTGAAAGAATGGTGGAAGCAGATTCAGTAATAAATTTCAAAGGGAATTGGATGAATACTGGAAGAGAAAACTATACATTGCAATAGAAAAGCTCAAGTGATTGGAACTAATTGGATAACTCTACCAAAGAGGCAGCACAGGCGCGATGGGCCAAATGGCCTCCTTCTGTGTTTTCTCCTTCTGTGAACATAAACTTAGCACAACTCTCTCTGACTCAAAGTGGGATGGAACCCTGAGAACTATAAACACCGCACTTTAAACAACTAGACTAACCTGCCATTCGTTCGCTTGTCTCCACACCGGCTGATCCTCACTTGTTCTTTGTTTCCAGCCTGTTCTGGTCTTCTTATCTTCACTCGTTCGGCCTTATCGACCTTGGGCGAGTCACTGCTCTTTTCACTCCCCCCGTCTACCAGCCCTTTCCCCCTTTCAAACCTCTTGGCTGAACAGCACCTCGCATCTAATCCTCCGCTCCCCTAATGTAAGAGGAAAAGTTTACACTTTCCCGCAAGCCCTGCCGGTGCATCCAGATCCGCACTGCTAAAAATGTGTAGTCAGTTTCTGTCAGCAAAAGTAATTCAGGTATTTCTGTTACATGAGATCAGTGATTTCTAGAAATGGTCGGGTGTGAAACAGTTGGACGTTGGAACCCAGTGTGCAAACCGACCGTGAGAAGACTCGAAACTGCAATTTTCCGAAACATTATGTAACACACCGAACTTAAACACCTCACCCATTATGGGACACGGTCGCTGACAAAGCGACGCTGATTTCTTATTGTTCTTGAAATGTCACTGACATAACTGTTTGGAGGAATTGCTTCAGCTCCACGTGATCGGCTCGGCTCATCCTTGGGCCGAGTGGCGACTGGTGCAAACAAATTCTGCAACTGAATCATGAATGTTCTTCAAGGAAGGGAAACTGCCCCCTACACTTCCTGTTATACAAGTGGCCCCAGTCCCATCCCACTTTCATGATGTTTAATCCCCTCTGAGCTGGACTGACAAACCATTTTCAAGAAGGAGTCTCATCATCGGCTCGGCAGATAATTCGATCTACTGGATGTCCAGCTCTGCCGGACTACATGTTCTTTCAGCCTTTCTTTATCTTTTCCTGCCCTGTTGCGGGTTAGATTAGCACTGGCGATCGATGTAAATGCAGCCCGGCAGCTCCAGCTCTTATTTATTCGAGCATTGAATGAAGCTTTAAACAGTAATGCAGCGAGCTGGAAAACCCGAGTGGATTTCAAGCCCAACGCATTAATCCTTCCGGCCATCGCAGCTACAAGCGGCTGGTGCTGCGCGGCCGGAGAGCATCGCTGCGTGTATCGCTGTGTTATAATTGTACTTTCGTTTATTTATGATTTATTTACAAGTAACATAATTACAAACATATACAGAAGAAATACATTTATAACGAGTACAGATGTGCCGCAGTGCAATTTTAAATAAAACTGTTGCATTAAAACACATAAACACTAACACAAATAAACAAATATATTTCTATACAACAGAAAATCACACAACTACATTTGTTACTAACACAGAGACAGCAAAGATATTTACAACTATCACAGATAAAAGAACATTTTACTCACTCCGGTTCCTCGGCAAAAGCTCCTGTGCCTGTTTTTTCTGTGCTTGTGCTCTGTGTGTGGGGAGGTTTGGCCGGGCCGCTGTATATCGTTTCCCAGAGATGGGCTGTAATGCGCTGTCTGAGGCCACATTCACTGCTCTATTTGATGTACAATAATGAACTGGACTTGGATCTACAGGGCATCATTTCTAAGATTCTATGATTCTTTCGATCCAGCTCTCGTTATAGACATTGCATGATTTTCATTGCTTATGAAATCGATTGCAACATAAATTGGGCGGTTTCTATAATGGGCAGTCGATAACAATTTCCGGTTTATTCTTGGGTGCCAAGTTGAACATTTACTCCACTGTCATCTTTCTCTTTATCTTCGTCATTTCACTCCAGCCGAATGAACTGAGTTTAGGTGTCAGCCGTGTTCCAGCGGCAACAAACTCAAGCCCCACTCCAGAGACTTGAGTTCATAATCCAGGCTGTCACTCCAGTGCAGTACTGAGGGAGTGCTGCACCGTCAGCGGTGCCGACTTTCTGATGAGATATTAACCGGAGGCCTCAGTTCCCATGGCAATATTTCAAAATGACCAGAGTATTCTTCCTAATGTAGTGCCCATTATTTATCACTCAACTAACGACACTAAACAGATTATCTGGTCATTAAGATTGGCCAAATTGTTTGAAGTTAAATTTCTTCTCAAAATATTGGCCCAGAAATTCGGCTCGGGGGCTTCCCATGGGTGCAAACCCCCGACCTGCATTTACCTAGCGCACTGGCCGTTGAGGCCTGGGCCTGCATGCATTTCCGGTCTGTGGCCCACTCCAGCTCCCGGCGCGCTGTGCTTGCGTGATCCAGCGGCGTAGTTAGTGCGATGTGTTGGCTGGATTCATGTGAGCACTGGGCAACCAATCGAAGGAGGGAAAAGCCCATGCATGAGTTTGACAGAAAGAACTGTCAAACTCATGAAAACTCCGGCCGCCCAAAACAGTACCTAACCTTAAAATAAATTTGAAAAAAATCACGCTATTTAAATCAACTATGGTGTGGAGATACCGGAGTTGGACTGGGGTGGACAAATGTAAGAAGTCACACAACACCAGGTTATAGTCCAACAGCTTTATTTGAAATCGCAAGCTTTCAGAGTGCTGCTCCTTCGTCAGGTGAAGTGGAGAAATGCATAAAGACACTGATTATATAGTCAGAGAATCATGTCAGATGTTTACAGGTAATCTTACCAACTGCCATTTATCACACCTCGGCAGAGAGATAATTACAGCAATCAAAGGTGTGAATGGTGTCCAAACAGGTCAGTCAGGAAAACATTACATCAAAGAACAATGAGGTGGGGTCACAAGGGGTCAAATATTGCAGATGCTGGGGTCTGTATGAAAAACAGAAAAACAGGCTAAAAACATTTTTTTTGTCAACTATAAATAACATTAAATAACTATTTTAAACAATAATTTATATTTTTGAAAAAAATAATTTTATAATAAATCAGGGCTAAAAATAAACTTACCTTACTGTAAAGTATTTAAAAATAATAAACCTGTGGAAAAAAATTTCTAATTTTAATTAATGGACCACTTACCTTTTAAAATGAAGTCCTTATGTCTGGTTTTTAAATGTGTAAAATGTAGAGGCCATCACGCACGGGCAAACTGTAAAAAAAAGCAGAAGTTCAATGCGCACGCGCAGACTCCTGCGCACATGCGTTCGACCTCTGAACCCTTTGGTTCAGAGGATCGGAAATGCCGGTTTCCCGCGCATGTGTAGTGCATGCAAGAAACCAGCACTTCCATCGGGACAACGCGTGGGTACTCCGTCCGTACTCACGTGTTGGGACCCGAATTTCTGGGCCAATATCTACAGGCCGGTCAATTTAACATCAGTGGTGCGTAAACTTTTATAAACAATAAACAAGGAAAGAATTAACGGATACTTGGAGAAGTTTAAGCTAATTAAGGAAAGCCAACACAGATGTGTAAAATTCCGAACGTGCTTGACTAATCTAATTGAATTTTTGATGAAGTAACAGAGAGGATCGATGAAGTGAATGCAGTGGATGCTGGCTACATGGATTTTCAGAAGGCGTTTGACAAAGTACCACATAAAAGGCTGGTTAACATAATAGAGGCTCATGGAACAGGTGAGTCAGTGGCAGCTTGGATAAGGAATTGGCTTAAGGACTGAAAACAGTGAGTTGTGGTAAATGGCTGTATTTCAGATTGGAGGATGGTAGACAGTGTTTTTCCCCAAGGGTCAGTGCTGTGCCCACTGCCTTTTTCATATATATCTAAATGACCTGTATATTGGAATACAGAGTAGATTTTCTGAATTTGCCGATGACACCAACCAAACCTGGGGGTATGGCAAACATTGATAATGATGCCAACCGACTACAACAGGACATAAAAAGGCTAGCAGAATGGACAGAAAAGTTGCAAATGGGATTTAAAACAGAGAAGTGTGAGTTGATGCATTTTTGGCAGAAGGAACAGGGAGCGACAATATACACTTAAAGGCACAATTTTATATAGTGTGCAGGGACAGAGGGACATGGGAGTTAATGTGCATAGGTCCCTGGAGGTGGCAGGGCACATTGAGAGAGTGGTTAGCAAAGCATTTGTGAACTTGGGCTTCATAAATAGAGGTATTGAGTACAAAAGTAGAGAAGTAATGCTGAGTCTTTATAGAGCACTGATTTGACCACAACTGGAGTATTGCGTCAAATCTGGTCACCAAACTTTAGGAAGGATGTGAAGGCCCTTGAGCGGGTGCAGAGGAGATTTACCAGAATGGTTCTGGGGATGGGGGTTCTTAGCTACAAGGACAGCATGGAGAAGCTGGATTTGTTTTCATCAGAGTAAAGGAGGTTAAGGAGTGATTTCATAGAAGTGTACAAGATTATGACAGGTTTCGATGGCGAGACGGGGAACGGCTTTCCCCACTAGTTGATGGTACAAGGACTAGGTTATTTAAGATTTTGGGCAAGAGATACAGGGGGGATGTGAAGAAAAAAAATTACACTCTGTGCGGTGATGGCCTGGAATTCGCTGCCGAATTCACTCAATGTATTCAAAGGGAGACTGTTTAGGCACTTAAGGGAAATAACCTTGCAGGAATACGGCAATAGTGGGAGAGAATGGTACTGGCTTGATTGTTCTACAGAGAGCCAGCATTGGCTCGATGGGCCGAATTGCCTCCGTCTGTGTCATAATGACTCTATGAATAAACCAGGTGAGCGCGCACTCACGGATCATCAACTGTATAAGTCTTTTTAACAGGAGTGCGATTTTAGCTGTGATGACCGAGTTGTTAATGTTGGCGGTGTCCGGGATTTTTATGTAGCGAAATTCCCTGAGCGAGAATCATACCCCTAGACCAACGAGCCGCCGATTTTGTGCTCGAAGTGGCATTAGGTTTCCCTGAATCTGCTCACAATTCACCCCATAACAAGAGCATCGAAGTAACAGCGGCTGCGTGGCCTAATGGATAAGGTGTCTGATATTGGTACACTTTGCTCAGTTATCAGATGACTGCAGGCTTGAGTCCTGCTGCGGTCAATTAAGTAACAGGGCGAAAGTTTTTCTTCCCTGTCCTGAATCTGGCTTCCAACCGACCATTTCTGACATTTCCTCACCTGAGGATAACGGAAGGCCTTTTGCTTACATGAGCTGATTATACATTTTCAACATTGTACATCTGTGTGCACGGGCAGGACAAGCGGTGAAGTGGACTTTCATTCAGAGTATTTTTGCTTTGATGCAAATAGCAGTGAATAGAAACATAGAAGACAGGACGAGAAGTAGACCATTCGGCCCCTGGAGCCTGTTCCGCCACTTAATGAGACCTTGGCTGATCATCCAAATTCAGTAACCTGTCCTTGCTTACTCGCCATATCCCTTGGAATGGTTGAGCGCAGTGTAATCCATTGTGCTCTGCACACGTGGGTTCGTAATCCCATCCTCGTCGTTATTCCTTCACACATTTGATGCTGATAAACATTCCGAGCATTTCACTGAATTTTGCATAAAATAGGCTTTGTAATCGCAAACTTGTCAAAATCACACTGGTGATTCAGGCCTGTGCCCCTGCACTCTTCATATCTTGTTAAAATGAAAACAAACCACTGGAGTTCTTGAATGAAGGTAGAGCAGGAATCAAAGATTGAGAACCGCCCCTACCTGCCATCCTTCCTCTGCGATTGGCACCAAATGAAAGACAAGCGGGAACATAGACTAGGGAGCAGAAACATAACTTTTTCGTTTAGGAGGAAATGTAATTTCAAAAATATTTATCAAACTTAATGAGGAGATTTTCTGTTTTAGTGTCTTTAGTTGAGAGATAAATAATGGGCAGTACAATGGGGAGAAATCCTTGTTCTTTTCGGCATACTCTCATGGGATCTGAGGCCTCGGTTGAACGTCATACCTGAAAGATGGCATCACCGACGGTGCAGCACTACCTCAGTACTGCAATGGAGTGTCAGCCTGGATTATGTGCTCAAGTCTCTGGAGTGGGGCTTGAGTTTGCTACCGCTGAGCTACGTCTGGCACCTGAACTCAGTTCATTTGGCTGGAGTGAAATGACGGAGGTAAAGGGAAAAATGATAATGGAGTAAAACTTCAACTTGGCGCCCTAGAAAAATCGCGCATCGTAATCGGCCGCCCTTTATAAAAACCAGTTATGTTTCCATCGATTTCATAAGCAATGATAATCAGGCCTGTCTATAATGGGCGGGGTCGTGGTCAGTCAAGGATCACTCTGTGTCTGGTTAAACCGGGTGTGCTCACAGTCCGGGATCATTCAGTGTGTTCATCTTTTTTAAAGGAAGGCGATGCCAGCTGTGATGCCCGAGTTGTTGAGTTTAACTAAATGTGGCGGGGCTCATCCGGGATTTGAACCCGGGACCGCTCGCATGTTAAGCAGTGAAATATCTCTTGCGAGAATCAGATCCCAAGGACAACGAGCCGCTGACTTTAGTATGACGTTGCATTAGGTTTCTCTGCACTGGTGCGAACACAGTTCGCAAAGGACCTGCTCATTAATTTGAAATATGTTTATCTTTTCCTAAATCCACTTCTTTATATGAGCAGTTTACTGAATCTGCTCAAAATTTTCCCAATAACAAGAAGGTCGGCGACAACCTAATTGTGGATATGTTGTTTGGGCGATTGTCTGTATGTAACTTCCGTCCTTGTAACTCTTAACATCATGTTCAGGTAAATCGCTGTTTGTGTTCAACATGATGTTGGAAACATGTACAGATAACTCGTGAGTTTACTCATCTTCTCGCTTGTGCCAAAGACTTAGTCACTGCTTTGAAATCGAATCTATTTGCTGCACATTATTCTTTGCCTGATAGTTGCTTGTTTAACAGTTAAAACTGGCCCCACCTTCCCTCCTGTCAATACGTCACACTGAAGGAATCCTTTAAAACTCCTATTATTTATTGTAACACGGTTGGCCTGAGTAACCTAAGAGCCCACGTGGAACAGCTAACAAGCATATAGTTTGCGGAAACACCAATTGTACCTTCTGCTCCGGTCGAAATATCACACCGCAAAAGCATTGGCTGCTTTAGGTGAGGCTCGAACTCACAACCTCGGCACGTCTCGGAGCCCGTACTAGTTATATAAGTAGCGCGCGCTAACCAATTGCGCTATTAGAACCATGCTTGAATAGTCTTACTTATCCGTGCTCATTTACTTGCACATTTCAGGTTGTCTAATCGTGCAGGGGTGCAATGTTGTTTAATTGAGGCGCATTGGCTGGGTTTATATGAAAGAGTGAAGCAGGAGTTACTCTCATGTATTAGCGAGCTGGTGAATTTACCAAAGGCTGCACCAGATCCTGGTGTCATAAGCACTGAACATTTTGATCCAACTCCTAAAATACAGCCTGCAAAATGAGAACCGATGAAAATTCATCACTTCCAAAACGCAAAAAACGTTTTAAAATTTGGCCCATGATTCGTTAACCATGTGAGTTACCGGTTGATTAATGACGATTACAACAAAGGTTTCACACAGTCTAATGAGTTTTACGTAATAGAGTAAACAGTTTTCTTAAAGTTAACTCCTTGACGTGGATTTGGATCCGTATCGCATGGTAAGGTTATTTGTAGATGACAATTGCTGTTCTGAGCTGTTTCTCCAATTATTTAAAGAGCAGTGGCTTCTGAAGTGTAGCGGTTATCACTTCCATCTAAAGTACAACAGGTCCCTGGTTCAATCATCTCTTGCAGGTAGAGATTAATAAAAACTCTACAGAGATATCGACAGTGTGAGAGATCATTACAGGATCCGGCAGCGTTGACTCGGTTAATAGCAACAGTTTGGAGCCGCATTTCAGATGCGGCAACAAACCCATGAGTTCGTTTGCTGTTCCCCAGCTCCCGGAGTGCGTGAGGCCGAGAATGGAGCAACGTTCAGGCCACCTTTCCGGCCCCGCTCTCTCCAAGCACCCTCTGCCAGCGGAAAGCAGCAATTGCAGCCTCAGAGAGCACAAATTGCCCATCGCTGCAAAACAAAATGTCACTGAAGCAGGGGAGCGCAGAGATTTGCATCTATATCGTAGTTAAGGATGGTCGAGGTTGATATCGATCGACTCATTGTTGTTGGAACCGCTGAAATTGAATCTTTCTCTGGCAGATGTTGCAGGTTTACATATGAAATGTGCCCTAGAGGTGCAATGGACAAATTTGGAGATGCCGTCTAGTGGGGCAATTTAAAGGATCAGCACAGTTAATGCTGAGAACTAATTAAAAAGTAGCTCAAGCTGATGAAGCTTGCACTGGTGAAAATCCTGGATGGAGATTTAGAGGAAGCGACAATGGGAAGGGCTGTACTGCGATTCTAACACTTCTCCAAGCACATTCCGGGCAAGTCATCGACAGTAAACAGAGGGTTTGGAACGGGAATGGAACTGCGGGCACACGTGTCAGTCAAAATGGAATGGACAGTACATGACAAATCCATTTGATTTTACGCTTGATAACCAGTTGATTGGGCCTGTATTCTAGACAGCGTGACTATTTAGTCTAGGTGTAAGAATCTCGCTTTGGGGATGGTAGATTGCGATTTGCGAAAGGTCCCACACGAGCCCGTTTTAAACGTCGACTTCTAATATTGGACTTGCACTCAAACTTGTTTTAATCCGCCTAAGAAATGATCGTTCAGGACCCAAATCATTCTCCATCAATCTCCAGCGGCTTTGGAGGAAGGTCAATGCAGCTGCCATGTAAATATAATGGCTTTAAAGACAAACAATTAAGGTATCTTTTCAGCAAACAATCACGAGTGATGGTTATAAATATATTTGTGTGTGTCCATATTAGATACAAGTGTATTTGTGAGTTGCTATTGTGTTAGATGTAAATGCTTTTGCACCACTGTTCGTTACAAATATATTTTGATGTATCTGTATTATTTATTACTGTATTGGGTGGGGGAATCTGTGTCAGTTTAAATGTATTTCTGAGCTCTGTAAATGTCCAGTGCGCCCCCATTCTACCTTCTCATTGACCCCACGTGGGACACGGCAGAGCAGCTGTTACATTCGGGTTCAACTTTTGCTTTTATTGATACTTAGAAAATGTGAGCTGTAGAAAGTAATAACTCTGAATCCATCAGCCTCTCTGATAACTCCTGAGCGTCCCTTACTCTATCTGATAGGCCCTGAGCATCCCTTACCCGGTCCAGAACCGCTTGAGCATCCCTTACCCTGTCTGGTACATCCGGAGTGTCTATTACACTGTCTGGTACATCCGGAGCATCCCTTACACTATCTGATACATCCGGAGCTTCCCTTACACTGTCTGGTACATCGGGAGCGTACATTACCCAGTCTGGTACATCCGTAGCGTCTCTTACCCTACCCGATACATCCGGACCGTCCCTTACCCTGTCTGATCCAGCGGGTGCCGCCCTTACACTGTCGGATACATCCGGAGCGTCCGTTACACTGTCGGATACATCCGGAGCGTCCCTTACCCTGCTTGGTACATCTATAGCGTGCCATACCCTGTCTGGTATATCCAGAGCGTGCCTTACCCTGTCTGGTACAACAGAAGCGTCCCTTACCCTTTCTGGTAATTCCGGAGCATCCCTTAAACTGCCTGGTATATCCGGAGTGTCCCTTACACTTTCTGTTACATCCGGAGAATCCCTTACTCTCCTTGATAACTCCTGAGCGTCCATTTTACTTTATGATAGCCAATTTGCCAAAATTGCATATTTCACCCTTCATCCGCAGCTATGTAGTGCTTCCTGTCGCTCACGCTCCTCAACTGCTTACGGAAAAGCGCCAACTACCAGTTGAACAAACCCAATTCTTCAGTTAGCCTCCCCAGTGCACTTCATTTCGCGATGAATTTTCTTGTGCAATCGGGCTGCTTTGGTTCCAAAGGCCGGCCCTGCTTTCTCAGAGCTTGTCTGTCGAGGGGTCCCGCAGGTCTAAATCTATCGACTGGTTTCAATGCACCAATTCAGATTTGGGCGAATGGGACATGTGCCCCAGGATCAGCGGTGGGAGCAGAGCACACTTAGCAGTTTAAGTGGCTGAAAGTGAATGTTAGATTAAGGTAATACCGCAGGAAAGTTACAATGATATTGAAGGAGGAAAGTAATGGAGGGCTATTGATTGTGGGAGGAAGAAAAATTTCTGCCATGACTAGGATTCGGACCGAGGTGGCTCCGGCCACAATGCAGAATACTAACCACTATATGATCGCGGTGCCACAGATCAACTACTGTAGCTCTGCTCTGACCACAACAAAGTAACGCACGGCACTGCTTAGAAAAGATGGATTTTTTGGTGAAGAGGCCAAAATCAGCACCACCAGAAAGCAGGAAGCGGTGAAATTCAAACTAGGCACCGCAGTGACTGGAGCCTTCAACCAGAATGGGAACTAGTGCAGCCGCAGTTACATTTAAAATAATTTTAGCCTTTGCACATGAGAAGAAAGTCACGCCTGGAGATTCATTAAAGAAACGGCCCTGCTGGGTGTCGAACCTAGGATCTCCTGTTTACTAAACAAACGCTTTGACCAGCTAAGCCACGGGGCCGAATCTCGACCCAATTCCTCGCCTCCACTCACTGATATCTATCAGCTACTGGCCACTGTCTTCTGGACTCTCAGGCCGTTTTCTATGTCTCCAACTCTCTTGTCTATTCCACCATGTGTCACGTTGCTGTCTGTAAAAAAATAAAATGGCGGCGCGCATGGGCGCAGCGGCTTTGTCTCTCCCGAGACTGAGCGTTTTTACCCTCTTTCTGAGTCTCTTCTGGACTCTGCTAATACGGGAATTGAGAGCAGACCTACTGTACAGCCGGCAGACGCTCCTCAATATCTGGGCCGACTGCGTGTGGCTCACACTTGGCGCCGTCGATCTGCCTCCCGACATCGCCCGATCCCCGGGACCAGCGTGGCGTCCTTCCCCAGCTGGAAGTCGGCGCAGACCGCGCAGAGACCGCAAGCAGAAGCGGGGCAAGAGGGCCGGAATCCAAAATAGGCTGAAGAGGGCCCCACACAAACCCTCCCTCCCAAGTATTTTCCTGGCCAATGTCAGGTCACTGGTAAATAAAATGGATGAGATCAAACTTGATCACTCCTCACAGAAAAGGACAAAGGAATGCTGTGCCATGATCTTCACAGAGACCTGGTTGAACAACGGCATCCCTGACACCACCATCCAGCTAGAAGGACGCACGGTCTTCTGCGCCGACAGAACTGCAGACTCTGGGAAGAGCAAGGGAGGCGGTTTGTGCATTTACTCTAACAATGCCTGGTGCACTAACACAGACATAATCGATAGATCCTGTTCAGCTGCTTTGGAATTCCTCATGGTAAGGTGCAGACCCTTCTACCTGCCTCGGGAATTCACGGCTGTTATCATCACTGCGGTCTACATCCCACCACACGCTAATGCCAAACTAGCACTGATGGACCTCTACAGGGCCATCAGCGAACAACAAACTGCGCACCCAGACGGAGCTTTTATCATCGCGGGGGACTTCAATCACAAAAACCTAAAATCTGTACTCCCGAAATTCCACCAGAATGTTTCCTGCCCCACAAGAGGGGAGAACACACTGGATCAAGTCTACACGAGCATTGTAGATGCTTATAAGGCCATTCCCTGCCCCCACCTTGGGAAGTCTGACCACCTCTCCCTGCTTCTAGCCCGGGCATACAAACCGCTCATCAAAAGAGTGAAAACATCAGTGAGATCAGTGAAAGTATGGCCAGAGGGGGCAGTCTCGCAGCTTCTGGATAGCTTCGAATGCACTGATTGGAGCATGTTTGCCCATAATGACATCGAGGAATACGCATCCACAGTGCTATTCTACATTAACAGTTGCATCGAGGTCGTCACGACCCATAAAAATATCAGGACATACCCCAACCAGAAACCCTGGATGAACAGGGAGGTCCGCTCGCTGTTGAAAGCATGCAACGCAGCATTTAAATCTGGCGACGCGGCGGCTTACAGTGCAGCTAGGACGAACCTAAAAAAAGGGTATCAGGACTGCCAAAAGGAAACAGACACTGTGGATAGAGGATCATTTCCACAACAACTCGGACCCCTGGCGCATGTGGCAAGGCATCCAGTCCATCACTGACTACAAGAGTAAAAACACCAGCGATGCCTCCCTTCTGGAGGAGCTTAACAACTTCTATGCTCGTTTTGACAAGGACAACAGGGAGCCGGCAACCAAAGCCTTGCCACCCCCGGAAGACCAGGTGCTCATTCTGTCGACCTCCGACGTAAGGGGTGTTCTACGCGGAGTGAACACACGTAAGGCTGCTGGACCTGATAGCATCCCTGGTGGGTACTCAAGGAATGTGTTGATCAGCTGGCTGATGTCTTCACCTCCATCTTCAATCTGTCATTGGCCCAGGCAGTAGTCCCTACATGCTTCAAGACTGCTACCATTATTCCTGTGCCAAAGCAAACGGCTGTGACGTGTCTGAACAAGTAGCAACCTGTCGCACTCACACCCATCATAATGAAGTGTTTCGAGAGACTGGTCCTGGCTCACATCAAAGCCAGTGTTCCCACCTCTCTTGACCAACACCAGTTTGCCTATCGTGCAAACAGATCATCGGAGGATGCAATCACAACTGCTCTACACTCTGCACTGAATCACTTCGACGGTAAAGAGACCTACATCAGAATGCTGTTCATAGACTACAGCTCAGCATTCAACACTATCGTCCCCAACAAGCTGGCCACCAAACTCCACACTCTTGGCCTGAACACTTCCCTCTGGACCCTGGACTTCCTAACAAACAGATCCCAGTCTTTCAAATTAGGTAACCACACCTCCGCCCTACTGACCCTGAACACGGGCGCCCCACAAGGATGTGTGCTGAGCCCCCTCCTCCATTCCCTCTTCACCCACGACTGTGTGGCTGTTCATGGTTCCAACACCATCATCAAGTTTGCGGATGATACCACGGTAGTAGGCCAGATCACCAACAACGATGAGTCAGCCTACAGGGAGCAGGTCCAGCATCTCGTGAAGTGGTGCGCCGATAATAACCTGGCCCTTAACATCAAGAAAACCAAAGAAATAATTGTGGACTTCAGGAAGTCTAAAGGCGGAAGTCACACCCCCATCCACATCAATGGGGCTGTGGTGGAAAGGGTGGACAGCTTTAAGTTCCTCGGAGTCCACATCACGGAAGACCTCTCCTTGTCCCTCAATCCCTCCTCTCTGGTGAAGAAGGCCCAGCAGCGCCTATATTTCTTAAGGAGGCTGAAGGGATGTAACCTGTCACCCCTGATCCTCTCTAACTTTTACCGCTGCACAATAGAGAGCATCCTGATGAACTGTATCACAGTATGATATGGCAGCTGTAGCTCCCATGACCGGAAAGCCCTGCAGCGGGTAGTCAAAACTGCCCAACGCATTACCGGCACCCGGCTACCGACCATAGAGCACATATATACCAGAAACGCTGTTTACGGAGGTCACGGACCATCATCAAAGACCGTACCCACCCCAGCCACAGTCTGTTCGCCCCCCTGCCATCTGGGAGATACTACAGATGCATTCGCACCCGAACGACCAGATTTAGGAACAGCTTCTCCCAGGCCTGTCATCCTACTGAACTCCACAAATAAACTCTAAAGCCTGCACATCTGCCAATGCACTTTATTATGTTTATGTTAATGTATTACAAACCAAATGAATGGTGAATGTTTAAATGTCTTAATCTAAATGTACACTCTCGGGAGCCGCAAGCCTACATATCGTTGTACTGCACTTGTGCACTAACAATGACAATAAAGTTTATTATTATTATTATTATTATTATTATTATCTCCCGCTTAATTTATCTCATTGTCAATCTGTGAGGTGATTCTGAATGATTACCCTATGTTTGTGTCTTATATGAAATAAATCAGGGGATCAGACAGTTCTTCTTCTGACACTGGTGATCTAAAGAGCCAAAATTTATAACAATATATTGTTTATTGTGATGCAGCAATTACAATCTTCCATCTTGAAAAATTCAGGTTCAATTCTGTGCAAAAGAAACTGTGACCCCAAGTTGTTTCCAATTGGCCGCCTTTTAATTAGATGTCACAAACGCCACCATTGCACCTCAAGGAGATTCATAACTAATAAACAGAGAAGTCAAGCAGTGAAAGGGTATTTGTAGAAAGGGGTATGAGAAAGGGGTATGGAATGCACTGGCCCAGCAGTGCAGCAGATTTAAAATAAGGTTTAAAAACCAGAAGCGTGTGGGAGGAAGGGGAGAGGGCGGCAAGACAGACAAAGGTAAGATCGCCTTGGAAACCAACGGCCCCGAATCTGCTTTAAATCCCCCCACTGTATTGAAACACATTTAACGTCAGATTCACACATTGATGAATTTGAGCAATATATGAGATTTAAGACTGTCTCTGATCTAAAATATCTGCTTTATGTATATGAATTTATCATTGCCGAGATTAAACGCGCTGCACAGGGTTAGTGGCTCTTTGCTCTAGGGGTGTGAATCTCGTTTTGGGAATTCACATCAATTAAAATGCAAGAGGTACCGCGTTCAAATCCCAAATGTGCCCGAACATTTTAATAGATCCACTTTCCTCGGCCTGGAGACATTCCACAAGTCTTCAAATAATAACTGCCAGATAATCAGACCGTGTTCAGTACATCACAAGAAAACGGCAATTTTCTTCTTGAAAGCAGGAATTCAGTCCCAGAAGTGCCGAAACTTTGAGGTAAATATGTAAATCCGTTTGTTTCCAGAAGCCTGCTCCACATTTTCCACATTGTCAATCTGAGTGCACGGGCAGGACATGTGGTAAAAGGACTTCATTAAAGATTGTTTCTACCGTTTGGAAACAGAAATACTGAAATAAAAGGGATTTTTGGATGACTCCTTTTGGATAATAATGTTAGATCGAAGTTGGTGAGAGGTTCGAGCCTCAGGACTGTTAATGCAGTTGGAAGATACGTGGCCTGAAAATGTTACAGTCCCCATGTTAGACAATATTTTCTCTCCCTATTTGGTAAAATGTTCTCACTTTCTCAACCTAATATTTCTCCCAGCTCTAATGGAAAGAAGGTCGAATCCAGAGTTCTATCCTCCTTCCTCCCTTCCTTTCCACCTTGCTTCATTCCCATCCTCCTTGTTCGTGGTTTCCTGTCTCATTGGACAATGAGCCTGACCTTGATGTTCACTCTGTGATCGACATCTTATCATTTCCAGTCCTAACCTAGTCTTTTTGCAGATTTATTACAATCTATTTGATGGAAACTCTCCAACATATAATAAAACCGCCCAATAATGCCTGTGAGTTAAAACAGGCTTTTGCATGGTGAGGGAAATATCAGAGGAACAGAATAACTCCTGCAGCAATAGAAATCGAGTCAGTGCCCAGCTCTGCTGTTCGGGGCAATCCTCGTCTCCTCGTGTTTCATTTTCACATCGATGGTAAAAGCTGAGAGTGAACTCCAATCTACACGGGCTTTACACTGGTTAAAAGACAGAAATCAAAGAGCAGGGATAAGCGGGTTATTCAGGATGGCAGGCTGTGACAAGTGGGGCACCGCGAGGAACGGGGCTTGGGCCTCAGCTATTCACAATCTATATCAATGATTTGGATGAGGGGACTAAATGTAACATTTCGAAATTTGCTGATGATATAAAGCTGGGTGTCAGTGTCAGTTGTGAAACGGATGTGAAGAAGCTTCAAGGGGATCTCGACAGGCTCAGTGAGTGGGCGAGAACATGGCAGATGGAATATAATGTGGATACATGTGAAGTTATCCACTTTGGTAGAAAAAACAGAAAGGCAGAGTATCTCCTAAATGGTGAAAAAATGGGGAATGTGGATGCTCAAAAGGACATGGGTTTCCTTGTATATGAGTGACTGAAAGTGAATTTGCAAGTGCAGAAAGCCATTAGGAAGGCAAATGGTATGCTCGCCTGCATTAGATGTGGATTTGAGTACAGGAGTAAAGAAGTCTCATTTCAATTCTATAGGGCCTTGGTGAGGCCACACCTGGAGTACCGTGTACAATTTTGGTCGCCTTTCCTAAGAAATTATATACTTGCCACAGAGGGAGTGCAACAAAGGTTCACGGGATTGATTCCTTGGTATGGCGGGACTGTTGTATGAGAAGAGACTGAGTAAAGTAGGCCTGTATTCTCTTGAAATCAGAAGAATGAGAGGGGGTCTCATTGAAGCATACAAAATTATCACACGGCTTGATAGGGTGGATGCTGGGAGGATGTTTCCCAAGGCTGGAGATTCTAGAACCAGGGGCCACAGTCTCAGGTTAAAGGGTATGCCATTCAGGACTGAGATGAGAAGACATTTCTTCACACGGAGGGTGGTGAATATTTGGAATTCTCTAGCCCAGAGGGCTGTGGAGGCTCAGTCATTGGGTATGTTCAAAACAGAAGTCGATAGATTTCTGACTAGTAAGGGCATCAAGGGATATGGCGATAGGGCCAGTGAATGGAGTTGAGGCAGAAGATCAGCCATGATCTCATTGAATGGCAGTGCAGGCTCGAAGGGCCGAATGGCCTACCCCTGCTCCAATTTCTTATGTTCTTATGTTCTTACACCGCTTGAAAGATTAACGGAAAAAGCAAATGATGAGGGAGCTGGCAGAAATAGTTAAATTTATCCTGTGGACATGAATTTATTTTCAAACTTTTATCGATTTAGACCAGTGCAGTTTTATGATTCGCAACAGGTCTGTATATTTTATTTCTGTCAAACTTTATTCCTGCTCCCGCTCTTCATAAAGAACAAGGGGTCCCACACCACGGGCATTCAAAAACATTTCAATTATGGCCAACCTCTTGTAATCGCTGCTTTCACCCATTAGCACACTTTCCATTTATCCTCTATTTGTTTCATTCGCACAATTCAACAGAACTGTTAAGATTAAGACGGAAGACTTCCGATCTACCTGCACCATAACAGCGGGCCAATACTTCATATTTAAACCCTCATTGGCAGCTAGGTAGCGCTGCCTGTCATTCACGCACTGCCACAGTTTTGGGGAAAGCGCCAAACAGCATCAAAACAAAACCCAGTTCTTCAGTTAGCAAGATATCACAAGATTCCCCAAGGAAATTTCGTGAACAATCCGGCCGCTGTCCTTCTAAAGTCCTGTCCTGCTTTTGCAGCGCTTATCTGTCAAGCGGTCACACAGATCTAAATGTATCGACTGGTTGTACACTAGTGCGAACGGGACATGTGCCCTCATGAAACGCGCTGGTAGCAGAGAGAAATTAACAATGTAAGCTCATGAAAGTGAATATTAGATTAAGTTAATACCGCAGGCAAGTGACAATGAACTGAAAGGAGGCAAGTAAAGAATGGCTACGGATTCTGGAAGAAGAAAAAGCTGGGAGAAGATTCGGGTTTGAATTATGGAGCATCAAGCTCAGGCATGTGAGAGCGCGGGTTTTAAAGGAGTAAATAGGTTTTCACCGCCAACAATACATCAGTTTTCCTGCTGTAATGATTGATTTTTCAGTCTGTTCCATTAGCAGGTGCTGCAGAGGACAGAAGATATAAAGCGAGCTGTGACATGATTTAAGTTTGAACCGAGGTTACTGCGTCCACAATGCAGGGCACTAACCATGATACGATCACAGCGCCACACGTCAACTTCGCATATTTTTTCTGACCACAGCATAGTTACGCAAGGCACGGATATTATTGCTGTTAAATATGAATAAAACGCGACGCATGTTTGCAGCTGTTGATGTTTCTGTCATAAGAACATAGAAACAGCAGGAGGCCATTCAGGCCCTGGAGCCTGCTACACAATTGGTAGATCTGAATGTGAACTCCATCTATCTGCGATGATTCCACAAACCTTCACATCCTCGCCGAACACAAATCTATCGACCTCATTTTGAATTTGTCAATTGACCCCCAGCCTGAACAGCTGTTTCGGGAAGAGCGTTCCAGATTTACACTGCCATCTGTGTGAAGAAGCGCTTCCTTACATCAACCCTGAACGGGGTAGCTCCAATTTTATGGTTATGCCCCATTGTGCTAGACCCTCCCAACAGAGGAAATAGATTCTCTCTCTCTTACACCTATTTGTTTACAGCTCTGACCGAAGTTCACAACCCAGAACATTAACTGTCCCTCTGATTTGGATTTTGAGCTCATGCCTCTTTCTCTGATGATTCTTTGCAGATCACTGGAGCAGGCGGGGTATGGCCGCTGATAGGGAATGCTGCGTCTCATATCCCGCGGGAGCTTGAATGCCTCTATGTGTCACACAGTTAGAATTGATGACGTGTATCTCAATAATGCCACCCTATAATGGAAGAGCCTGCATATAGGGGTATTTGAAAGCTGCCTTTTTAGTACAACAGTTAATGAAATGTTTTAAAGTTAGAATAATTACTTATGCAAATTATCTTTGTATTGGCCGGGAAGCAAACCCGGAGTTTCCGGCGTGGCAGGCACGAATTCTACCCCTGAACCACCAATGCTCACTATACCAAGCGTTTCAGTTCTCCAGTCACATTCCTGTTTCTATTAATGAAAGAATAAAAGACAAATCAAATACTGCATTTCTCCAGGTGTGGTCTCACAAAGACCCTGTACATTTATAGCAAAGTTTCAGGGAGGGAGCAAAGGCTGAGGCTCATCTGTGTCACGTGGGAGCTGAACACAATATTCCTGCAGTTTATTTGCATTATCGTGCAGAATATTCCATGCTGTTCTTAACATGTTATATTCCTCTAAATATCGGAAAGTTTAGTTTATTGTAATGATCGCTGCGGCTCTTTTCCATTTTATGAATTTGCAGCAAATTAAATATCACCAAACCAACGAAATGGTCATTGCCGAGATTTAACACTCAGTGCAGGGTCAGATATTTGTGAATTCAGCATGGAGACTCCGCTTATGTAGCTGCGCTGGTCGGTTGGTTAAAGGCGTTCGAAGTTAAATTTCATGGTTCTGACTGGGGAAGTTCAAAGCTTGTTGTATTTTAATGTGAATAAATCCAATTTGTTGGAAAAATTTAAAGCCTTGGCTGGTCTTAGCTCTGATGACCCTAAAGAGTGATGAGAGTTAATACAAATACCCTACAGAGTCTCAAGTCCAAAGTCACATTTTCCTCCCAAGCTTGCTGCATTTAGCTCATGGCACGGCTCAAATTACTGATATATACTTGGAATGGAACAGATTGGTAGGACTGTGTGGTAGAGCAGGGAGGTGGGAATAATTGGACAGCTCTTTCAGATGTCTGGCACAGGCAGGATGGGGCCAATGACTTTCATCACCGCATGAAGAATTCTGTGATTGTATTACTCCAAGCGTTGAAAGGCTTCCTGTTAGCGGCTCGTTGATCCAGGGATGAGATTCTTAGATACAACAGAATTTTCATTGTTTGAGACAGAGTAGTCCCACGTTTAAATCCCAGACAAGTCCTGAATCTTTAGTCAAACATCACCAATTTCCTCAGCTTGGAGACATTGCAGAAGTCCTTCAAATTAATAATTGTATGAAAATCAGTGCAGAGCCTAAATCCAGTATATCGCAAGAAACTCGCGAGTTTATTTTTAACAGCGGGAATTCAGTCCCAGATGTGCAGAAACTGTGATGTAAAGATGAAAATCTGTTTATTTCCAGAAGCATGATCCACATTTTCCAAATTGTCAATCTGGGAGAACAGGCAGAAGAGGCGGTAAAGGCAACTATATTAAAGATTGTTTCTAGTGCCTGGAAACTAAAATATTGAAATAAAAGAGATTTTTCGTCGACCATCTTTGGATAATAAAGGTAGATGGAGGTTGGTTAAAGGTTAAGGTGATGGACTGTTCATCCAGTTGGAAGATACTTTGCCTGAAAATCTTACAGTCCCCAAGTAAGACAATCTCTAATTTTACGGTTCTGGCCCATTGTGCTGGACCCTCCCACCAGAGGAAATAGTTTCTCTCTCTCTCTTACACTTATTTGATTGCAGCTCTGACCGAAGTCCACACCCCAGGACATTAACTGTTCCTCTGATGCTGAAAGGATCCCAAATCGCTTTTCACAGCTTTCTCAACTTGTCCTGCCACCTTCAAAGATTTGTGTGCGCTCACCCCATGTGTCCATGTTCCTGCACTCTCTTTCAAATTGTACGATTTAGAGCTGGTTAATAAATGGCAGGGGAGAGCATTCTGAGCGGTTTGGGGCCAGTGATCTCCAGACGGAGCCGATAAAAGGAAATAATCGGCCCCATTAAAGTTCTACCATTTAGATTACATTGCCTCTCCTCATTCTTCCGACCAAAATATATCACTTTGCACTTCTCTGCGTTAACTTTCATCTGCCTCTGTCTGCCCATTTCAGCAGTCTGCTTCTGTTCATACTCCCCTTTGTAGCTCTTACTATCACCTTTGTGACCCTTTGCTGTTCATTGTAACTTTCCCATTCACCAGGATCTTTGCAATGCTTTGTATTTGTGTTTGTTTCTTATCTTATTTTAGTGCGGCCTCTTACCGCTATAGCCGTCCATGCGTGTTTGTTGGCCAGTAGAGTTCTTGCCCCTCAGATGTGTAAAGTGATTTTGTTTCATATTAAATTATTTTAGAAGACCTCCCACTGATCTTCTGTCGTTTTACCAATGGACAGATTTGCCCAGTTTACTGTGGACAGGGTCTGTCTTGTTTAAGTCGGTCTCACCGAAATCTAGAATCTCTGTAGCTGTTTCGCATTTCTCCCTTTCAAACATTGCATTGAATATGATCATGTTCTGATCACTATTAAATACATTTGACGCACGCTAAATTTGATGAATAAAGCTGTCTCGTTACTCATTACTAAATCTAATATGGCATGCCCCCTTCTTGGTTTTAGGGCATTGTTGTAGGAAACTATCCCGGACACACTCAATAGTTCACTACCTTTCTGATAAGTGCGTGTCTGCTTATCCAAATCTATTTGATAGTTAATATCTGCCATTAATACCAACCTGCCTTTACGATGTGCTTGTCTAATCACTGCATTTATACAATCTAGCACTTCAGACCTGCGACCAGGGAGCCTATACACAAATCTCACTTTCTTAATCACTCAGTCTTAAATCCTTTCCTATTTCTTATATCTACTCATAAATTCTCCACTGTCTGTTTACCTCGCGTTATATCCTCTCTTAACATTGAACTGATTTCATCCTGGCTCACTAAGGCTGCTCCTCCCCCTGCCC
The DNA here is from genome assembly GCF_052327205.1 of Somniosus microcephalus. NCBI lineage: Eukaryota > Metazoa > Chordata > Chondrichthyes > Squaliformes > Somniosidae > Somniosus > Somniosus microcephalus. The sequence continues at coordinate 768,154 of NW_028225179.1, read as the reverse complement.
GATTTCCCTAGCTTTCCTGTAGCCCTCCAGCAACACTTCCACCCCTTTAAATTCTCGCCATTTTGCGATAAAGGCTAATAATCCATGAACCTTATATTTTTTTGTACGTGTCCGGTAGTTTTAAGTAATTACTGTACGTGGACTTCTAAATCTCTCTGCTCCTCCACAGTTCCTAGCTTCTCACCATTTTGTAATTACGCTAATCCACCTTTCTTATTTCGAAAGTGGATGATCTCTCAGTTCCCCACGTTGAACTCCGTTAGCCACAGTTTTGCCAATTCACTTAATCTACGAATGCTCCTTTGCAAATTTCTGCTCCCACCTATACTACTTACCATGCAGCCTAACTTAGTGTCGTCAGCAAACTTGGATATACGATGGAAGTCATCGAACTGTGAAAGAGGGCTGGGAACGGGAATGGAACTGCGGGCTGATGTGACAGGGCGTTGTTATTCGGAATGTACAAAATACAGTCTCCAATGCTCCGCTTATCTGCATCAGACCGAAAGTAATTCCTAATACATGTTCGATCCTTATTGGTCGCTGTAACTTGATGCTGTAGCTCGGTGAATTAGTGGTTCAGTATGGAAAGGGTTGTGCCTCTGTGGCACAATCAGTTAACATGGTCGGCCGTGAGCTCAAAAATTAATGGTTCCACGAACGATCGGGTAATCTTTACCTTATTGTCTCACAGTTACTGGTTTCACCGTGTGTTTTGACTGAAAGGAAATGTGCTGCAAACATTGCCAGCTGGGCAGGGCTGACAGTCCCACCATTTGCCCTGCGATTGGATAGCAGGCATATCAACAATATATAAAAGCCTGAGATTGGCTTCACGGAAATCAGAATTCGTCTTAACAGACAATGCCATGAAAGGCCGGATGGGAGGCTGCACTGGTTGCAGGAGAGCTGGTTCGCTATGACATGGATATTTCCACAGTGAGCCAGACCAGACTCTCTCTATGTTTCCACAATGAAAGTCACAGCGTTTATTTTGGAAAAGCAAAATGATACTTACATTCTGACTTGTTTCAGTTATTATTTGAGAGATCATTATAAGATCCTGCAGGGTGGCCTCGGTTAATAACAACTGTTCGAAGCTGCATTTCAGACATGCCAACAAATCCATCGTTTTTTTTCTTCCAGAACCCCGAATGAGTGAGGCCGCGAAAAGCAGCTCCCTTCAATCAACAGCTGCTCGCAATAATCAGCGGATGTGGCCTCAGACAGCGCATTACAGCCCATCTCTGGGGAACAAGATACCACTGAATCAGAGTTGTGCAGAGCTTTGTATCTCTCGCCTATAGGTGACGTCGTGGAGGTCGATATTATAGAATGATTGAATATTACAGTACAGAACTGGGCATTCGGCTCATCGTGCCTGTGCCGGCTCTTTGAAAGAGCGAACCAATTAATCCCACTCCCCTGCAATTTCACCATTGCCCAGTATTTTTTCAAGTATATATCCAATTACCTTTTGGAAGTTACTGTTGAATATGCTCCCACTACCCTTTCTGCCAGTGCACTACAGATCATAACAATCACTGCGTATTAATGTTTCCTCATCTCCAAACATAACAGAAGTCTTTCATCGCTTATGCCATTCTAGTAAATGTCTACTGCACACTCTCTGAGGCCTTGACATCTTTCCTCACTGTGGTGCCCAGAATTTGCCACAATATTCCAGCTTGGGCCTAAATGGTGTTTTATGAAGTTTGAGCATAGATTCCTGGCTTTTGTTCTCTATTTCCCTATTTATAAAATTAAGGATCCCGAATACCAAATAATGTCCTGCTCAATATTTACGATGTTGACAACCCATCAGCAAACTTTGAAATTTACTCCCGATACCCAAGTCCAGGTCATTTATATATAACAAAAATAGCGATGGTGCTATTACCCACCGCTGGGGGACCCCACTGCAGCGAAGGAAGCGCATTGCTGTCCATCCTTGGGAAGCAAGATACAATATGGCCCGGCAAAGCCTGCTCATACACCGAGCACAGTGACAGTAAAATCCGTGGAGATTGAGTCCAGGTCACTCGGCCTTCCAGCAACAGTTGGTGAGGACTGAAATAGGGAGTTGGATAAGTATCTGAAGCAAAAGATGCAGGGCTACGGGGAAAGGGCGGGAGCGTGGGACTAGCTGAAGTGCTCTTGCTGAGAGCTGGCAGGGGCTCGACAGGCCGAATGGCCTTCTTCCGTGATGTAACCGTTCTATTCTCTGATTATGTGAAAGGCGCTATATGTATTCAAGTTGTTGTTGTATTACGATTATTTATATTATTCGTAACATAAAAAATCCAAACTTTTAAAACTAAATCCACACAAAATGCCACGGGGAAATTATTTTGAATAACATCCATTGCACCTTTGCAACACTTCCTTCCTTTTTTTGTCTTTCCTCGGTTTGCTGATAAACGTTTAACTCGCGGCCTTTTCACGTTAATGGTCACAAGCAGGAACAGATAGGCACAGCGGGTCTCGCCACACCGAGGTGTGCCAAAGGCATTATAGAGTCATAACGGCACAGCAAGAGGCCATTCGGCCCATTGAGTTGGTGCCGAGCTAAATGTGTCAGGGTAGGAGCCATCTGGGGCTGCATTTTATATCTGGGTCAGTGTAAGAGTTGTCTGTCTCAGCGTAGGAGCTGTCTGGGACTGTATCTTATATCTGGATCTGTGTAAGAGCTGTCTGTGTCAGGGTAGGAGCTATCTGGGTCTGTATTTTATATCTGGGTCTGTATAAGAGCTGTCTGTGTCAGGGTAGGGGCTATCTGGGTCTGTATTTTATATCTGGGTCTGTATAAGAGCTGTCTGTGTCAGGGTAGGAATTGTCTAGCTCTGTATGTTATATCTGAATCAGTGTAGGTTCTGTCTTGGTTTGTGTAGGAGCAACCAGGTTATATGAAGAAGCTGACGAAAGGTAATCAACCAGCAACATTAACTGTTTCCCTCTCCACAGATGCTGCCAGATCTGCTCAGTATATCCAGCATTTACTGCTTTTATTCAGACTTCCAGCATCAGCAGCATTTTGCTTGGGTTTCTATGAAGAAGATGTCTGAGTCTGTGTAGGAATATCTGGGTATGTGCAGGAGCTGTCTAGATTTGTGTATGAAGAATTTGGGTCTGTGTAGGAGCTGTCTGGGTCTGTGTAGGTATGCCTGGGTCTGTGCAGGAGCTGTCTGGATTTGTGTATGAATGTCTGGGTCTGTGCGGGAGCTGTCTGGGTCTGTGTAGGTATGTCTGGGTCTGTGCAGGAGCTGTCTGGACTTGTGTATGAATGTCTGTATCTGTGTAGGAGCTGTCTGGGCCTGTGTAGGAGCTGTCTGGGTCTGTGTTGTAGTGTCTCGGTTTGTGTAGGAGCTGTCCGGGTCTGCGTAGGAATGTCTGGGTCTGTGAACGTGCTGTCTGGGTCTGCGTAGGAATGTCTGGGTCCATGTAGGTACATTCTGTGCCTTTCTTCGAACTGTCCACGCCCGTGTATGAAGTGTCCATTTTAGTGTAAGGGCTCATGTATAGGTGCTGACTGTGTCATTGGAGGAATTGTCTGGGTCTATGTAGGAACGAATGGGTCGGTGCCGGTGCTGTTGAGTCTGCACAGGTGCTCCCTGGATCAGGGAAGGAGCTATCTGTTTATCTGTAGCATAGTCTGTGCCTGTGACGGTGCTCCCAGTGTCTGGGTAGGAGCTCCCTGGGTCTGTGTAGGAAAGTCTGTTCCTGTGGTGGTGCTCCATGTGTTAGGGCAGGAGCTGACTGGGTCTGTGCATGAAAGTCTGTGCTTGTGATGGTGCGCTCTGTTTCAGGGTAGGAGCTGCCTGGGTCCTTGTAGGAAAGCCTGTGCCTTTGGTGGAGCTCCCTTGGTCTGGGTAGGAGCTGCCTGGCTCTGTCTATGAAAGTCTCTTCCTGTGATGGTGCTTCCTGTGTCAGGGTAGGAGCTGACTGTGTCTGTGTAGGAAAGTCTGTGCCTGTGGTGGTGCTCCCTGTGTCGGTTTAGGAGCTGCCTGTGTCAGTGTAAGAAAGTCTGTGGCTGTGGTGGTGCTCCCTGTGTCAGCGTAGGTACCGTCTAGGTCTGAGTAAGCTTATCGGTCTGAATCGAAGTTGTCTGGGAATACTTAGGTACTGCTTTGATCTTTAAAGGCAGAACAATCTGTCTGTTGGGGCTGAGATTTGGTCAGAAGATCACAGCGTCTCCGTCCGCACCTGTGCTTTGTAAAGCAGTTTTTTAGGTTTTAATTTACAGATGGGTGAATTGATAACCAGTGGCGGTAGGAGCCTCAGCGCCCCCGGGCGAGACAGGGTTGAATCTGCCCGGGCCCGGTCCTGAATGTGCAAATGTGGCAGAAATCACAATGGGCGGGGGAGGAGATGGGTGGGGCTATGAACTGACAGTAAACCCCCTGTCCAAACACAAATTGTCTCAGTCACAGAACCGAATGGTCACTTCCGGTGCGGTTTTTGCTTCACTTTCTACCTCCATGTCTTCTCACTGCCTTTGCTGATACATTGTCCAAATCTGAGGCCTCGCACCAAACTAATGCAGAAACTCTGCTGCTGCTCTCGGGATGGGCACCTGCTGCCTCGGTACATTACCGTCCTAACAGCCCATTAACTGTCTGTGTGGAGCAGTGCGGCGCTTCAGAAGACAGGTAGAGAAGGCAATGTCAGAGCTGTCTCGGTCTCAAGTGTTCTGCTTATCAAGAGCAGCCAACACATGGCTTGATTATGGAAACGTTTTAAGTGCCCTTGCCTACACCAGTGGCTCGTTGGTCTAGGGGTATGATTCTTGCTTCGGGTTGATTAGTATAGAGTATGTGAGAGGTCCTGGGTTCAAATCCCAGACGAACCCTCATTTTCGCGAATTTTGACCTTGAATTCCCTTTGAAAAATTTGGAAAGATAAAAGAGAAGTTTCCAACTTAATCCACGTGAATCTCAAGGGCTTTGGGAAGAGGGTCAGTGCAAATATTCCGGATCAAAGGCAATATCAGCGGCCTACACTTTCTATCAACGAGTTTTTTCTGGAAGTTGAATGCGATAGACAACCAGTTCTGGATTTTCATCTCAGTGAAGTAGATAAATAAACGAAAGACTTGCATTTATTGGGCGCCTTTTACCACCACCGAACATCCCAACGCACTTTACAGCCAATGAAGTATTGTTGTACATCACTGTTGTAATGTAGGAAACGCGGCAGATAATTTACGCACAGCAAGCTCCCACAAACAGCAATGTGATAATCACCAGATCATCTGGTATTTTTGTTATGTTGATTGAGGTATAAATATTGGCCAGAATGATTGATGTCACAGTTTTATTCAGTATAGAGAGAGTCATTAAGATAAATAATGATTGGGACTGGGAAGGACACTGTTTTCACACCTACCCGCAATGTTCACAAGATCCTTACCTGTGAGGAAGGACATTCAGCGCATTCCAATACAGCTCTCCAGAGTACCTGTAGTCTTCACCTCATTGTTTAATCCAGGTTTTTCCTAAATTATTCCGGGGCTTTCACCACCACCGCTCTGTCTGGAGTCCATTCTAAGTGTTGATCATTCTCCTGATATCAGTCCTAAAGAGTTTTCTTTTACTTTTGAGGCTGTTTCTTCTTGTTATTTCTCCCACAATGTAATCTGGTATTCCACACGAGTTAATTTCTTGTAGATCTCTGCAATACCATGTCGCACATGCCTCCGTTCTAGGCTGAAAATGTCGAATTTAACTCCCAGCGGGCAGGGGTAAAATCCCTCTCCCCGTGTATGTTTGTTCTACAGGATCGAGGTGTGTCTGGTACTGTTGCTCCCTCTTCTGGCCGCTGTGCAGTATTGCACCACCTGGTACTGTTGCTCCCTCCTCTGGCCGCTGTGCAGTATTGCACCACCTGGTACTGCTCCTCCCTCCTCTGGCCGCTGTGCAGTATTGCACCACCTGCTCCCTCTGCTGGCTGCTGCGCAGTACTGCTGTGTATGGTTGCATTGGTTCAACTCCTCTGTGCCAGAACTGCAAGAGGAGAATGAATGGTGGAGTTGCTTCGTGAGAAGCGACTTTCCAGAACTGAAGGAGTGAAAAGGCGATTCCTTGACCCTGTCTGCTGACAGCTAATGTAGGGTAGAGTTATCTGATAAGAAAGAGAACAGAATTCAAGAAATTAGAGCTGGAGAAGTCCTTTCAACCTTCTACCTGCTCCGACATTACATTAAACCAAGGCTGATCTGCACCTCACCAATATTTTTCTGCCGTTGCTCCATATAACTTGATCCCCTTACCTAACAACAACGTGTCGTTCACAGTCTTGGAAGAAACAATGGACCCCCACGGACTTATCGGGGAGAGAGTTCCAGATTCCTACAAAACTTTATTTGAAAAGATGCTTTCGGATTTGATTTTTAATGGAGCGCCTGTAGTTTTAAGTCCCCCCCTTGTACTTGATTCCCCAGTCAGAGGAACTAGTTTAACTCTATCTACACTATTAAACCTTTTAACACTTTAAACACCATGATCAGATCACTCAACAATCTTCTAAATTCAAGAGAACAGACGGCAAGTTTATACAATTAATCCTCATACTTTAACCCTGTAAACCTCGGTATTAATCTGGTAAATCTGCACTGCACCACTCCAAGGGCAATATATCCTTCCTGCGTGCGGTGCCCAGAACAGAAATTGACTGTTCCAATGGATGCCTGGCCGGCCTCCTATGTTCTATCCTTCGGGAAACTGAGGTGATCCTGCCTGCCCGTGTCCTTACTCACACCAAGTCCCGCCCAGCCATCACCCCTGTGCTTACTGACCTGGATTGGCAGGGCAACAATTTCTGTGTGTATAACTGGGGGAATCGGACATTATTGGGACGTCGGAGTGTATTGAAACCCGGAGCGAACGAGGACATTTTCATTTTGAGTCTAACTTTAGGCAAACTAGAATCGCTAAGTGGCAGCTTATGATCAGTTATGATTATGGAGCCGGACATTGCTGGGAACTCGAATCATAATAATTGCACTGTTGCTCCCTGGCCCTTAACACCAAGAAAACAAAGGAAATAATCATGGACTTCAGGAAGTCCAAAGGCAGAAGTCACACCCCCATCCACATCAATGGGGCGGAGGTGGAAAGGGTGGCCAGCTTTAAGTTCCTCGGAGTCCACATCACGGAAGACCTCTCCTGGTCCCTCAACACCTCCTCTCTGGTGAAGAAGGCCCAGCAGCGCCTATATTTCTTGAGGAGGCAGAAGGGATGTAATCTGTCACCCCTGATCCTCTCTAACTTCTACCGCTGCACTATAGAGAGCATCCTGACAAACTGTATCACGGTATGGTAGGGCAGCTGTAGCTCCCATGACCGGAAAGCCCTGCAGCGGGTAGTCAAAACTGCCCAACGCATTACCGGCACCCGGCTACCGACCATAGAACATATATATCAGAAACGCTGCCTACGGAGAGCACGGTCCATCATCAAAGACCCTACCCACCCCAGCCACAGTCTGTTTGCCCTCCTACCATCTGGAAGACGCTACAGATGCATTCGCACCCGTACGACCAGATTTAGGAACAGCTTCTTTCCCAGGGCTGTCATCCGACTGAACTCCACAAATAAACACTAAAGCCTGCACATCTGCCGATGCACTTTATTATGGTCATATTTATGCTAATATATATGTACAAATGTACTTTGAAATGTTTAAGTGTCCTAATCCAAATTGTACACTCCCGGGAGCCGCAAGCCTACATTTCGTTGTACTGCACTTGTGCACTAACAATGACAATAAAAGTTGATTTGATTTGATTTTTGATTTTTTTAAATGCGTGCATCATTATTAATGCAAGAATGTTGCAGCAAACGTGAGGTGCGATGGGTTGTGCTGCGACATGAACTGATGGTTTTTCACTACAAATGGGAACATATTGCGCTTGTCCAGGATTTGTACATGAGACCTCTCACATATTAATCAGTGAAACCCTTTACCTTGAATCCCACCACCAAAACAACGAGCCGCTGACAACACAGCCATTCAGCCAGTGTAGAATTTATCTGCCACCAACACTCCATCAGCCGGCCTTTCAGACAGCTTGCGTCCATTCCATCTCAGTTTCTATTCGGGGAAATTCCTCTCTGACCCATCTAGGTGAGTGGAATTAATGGATTGTATAAAGTTGTCTTCTGTTCATGTGAGTTTAAAAGATTGAGGGGTGATCGGATTGTGGTGTTTACCGTGTTAAATGGATTATCAGGGTAGATAGAGATAAACTATTTCCTCTGGTTGGGGAATCAAAGCAAGGGTCACAACCGCAAAAGTAGAGGTGGGCCATTTAGAAATTCAATTCGAAAGCAACTTTGCTCTCAAAGGTTTGTAGAAATAAAGAAGTCACTATCCAAAAAGGCCGTGGATGGGGGGGTCAATTGTTGCTTCCAAGACTCAGATCTAGACGGTGTTTTTAGGTAAGGGAATCGAGTTATATGGAGGAAAAGAAGAAAAATGGAAGAGAACTGCAGATCTTTTCCGTCCTTAAGCCAATTTCTTATCCAAGCAGTCACTGATCCAAACTATTTCAGGAGCCTCAATGTTATCAATTAGCCTTCTATGTGGTACTTTTTCAATCACCTTCCGTAAATCCATGTGGACAAGATCCATTGCATTCCCTTCATCAATCCTCCCTGTTACTTCATCAAAAAAATCAATTAGATTACTCAAACACGATCTGCCCTTTACATATCCGTGTTGGCTCTTCTGAATTAGCTTAAACCTCTCCATGTGCACTTTAATTTTAGACTTGATTTTTGTTTTTAAAACTTTACCCAAAACTGATGTTAAACTGACCGGCCTGTAGTTATTAGGCTTGTCCTTAGACCTTTTCTTGAACAATGGTTTCACATTTGCCAATGTCCAATCCTCTGGCACCTACCCCGCATCAAGGGAAGAATGGAAAATTATGGCAAGCTATCTCCTCCCCCAATTCCCTTAGCAACCTGGGATGCAAGCCATCTGGACCAGGTGACTTATCCACTCTAAGCATACCCAGCCTAACTAGTACATCCTGTCTATCAATTTGCACCCCTTCCATTGCTTCTACCTTTTCCACTTCAACTGATATATAATCAGCAACCACCTCCATAGTAAACACCAATACAAAGTACTCGTTGAGTATTCTGGCTTTGCCCTGCGCCTCTAAACATATATCACCTTCTCTGTCCCTAATAGGCCCCACCCCGCCTCTTACTACCTGCTTACTGTTTACATGCCGGTAGAAGAATTTTGGGTTTCCCTTTTATGTTAACAGCCATTCTACTCTCATACTCTTTATTTGCCAATCTTATTTTCATCTTCAATTCCCCTCTCAACTTATTGTATTTGGTCTGATTCACCGTTGAAGAATGCACCTGACATTCATCATGCACTCTCTTTTTTGTTTCATCATCTCTATCTCCCTCGTCATCCAAGGAGCCCTTGCTTTGGTTCCCTTACACATCCCTCGTGTTGGAATGTATCTAGCCTGTATTTGGAACATCTCCTCCTTAAAGATCACCAATTGTTCCTTTGCTGTTTTTCCTGTCATCCTTTAGTTCCATTTTATTCTGGCTGGATCCTTTCGCTTCCCATTGAAGTTAGCCCTATTCAAGTTTAGAAGTTCCACTCTAGAATGTTCCTTGCTCCTCTCCATTGTTAATCTAACTCTCATGATATGATGATCACTCGTACACAAGTATTCTCCCACAGGCACTTGGTCGACCTGGCACACCTCATTCTCCAGCATCAGATCCAGCAATGCCTCCTTCCTACTTGGGCCAAGAACATACTGTTCAAGAAAATTCTCCTTAACACATTTCAGAAATTCCTCCTCCTCCTTTCCCTTAACTCTAGCATTATCCCAATCGATATTTGGGATATGAAGTCCCCCAATATCAACAATCTATATCTCTTGCATATCTCTGCGATTTCCCTGCAGGTTTGCTCCTCTACCTCCCTCCCACTATTTGGGGGCCTGTAGAATACCCCAATACTGTGATCACACCCTTTTTGTTCCTCAACTGTAACCAAATGCATTCTGTCCTTGCCCCCTCAAGAACATTTTACTTGTCCAACACTATAACACTTAATCAGCACTGCCACTCCACCTACCATTTTCCCTTCCATATATTTTCTGAACACCTTGTACCCTTACATATTAAATGCCGAGTCCTTACCGTTTTTAAGCCGCGTTTCGCTTATTGCCGCAACATCATATTGCCACATGGCTAATTGTGCTTGTACTCACCAACATTATTCAGTAAAATTTGTGCTTTTACGTGCATGCATTCTAAACCCATTTTTGAATTTTTCGTAGTCTTTATTAGTCTGCTCCTATCTAATATTGTACTAGTTCCGCCTCTAGTACTACTTTCTTCTCTAGTAGTATCCAACAATCTCACTCTTTTATGCAGCTTGTTCACATTTCTACTCCTATATTCTGGAGCCCATCCCCCTGCCAATCTAGATTAAATACTCCCCAACAGCACTAGCAAACCTCCCCACGAGAATATTGGTCCTGGCTCTCTTGAAGTGTATCCCGTTCAGCTTGTACAGGTTCCACCATCCCCAGAAATGGTCCCAATGCCTCAGGAATCTAAAGCCCTCACCCCTGCACCATCTCTCCAGCCACGCATATAGGACACGAAATGGTGGAACTTCGTGGCCAATGTCTTCACTCAAATGATTATTCACTGTCACAGTAAAATAACGCAACATTTTCAATACAGTTGACTATTCTAGAGTGTATTATATGAGGATGCAGATTCAGACGACAATGTTGAGCTTTTAATTTTGCAGCATCTTATTTGACAATACAAGTCGTAGATTCAAAACTAGTTTTGTAAAGAGTGTCTAATATTGTTGACTTGAACTAGTCAGCAATGCTCGCACGGCAGTTGGATGCCTGTGTCCAGTTGGAAAGCTGTCTGAAAGAACATGCAGTCTGGCAGAGCTGGACGTCCAGCAGATTGAATTTTCTGCTGAGCAGACGATGAGCCTCCTTCTTGAAAATGGTTCGTCAGTCCAGCTCAGAGGGGATTAAGCATCATGAAAGTGGAATGGGACTGGGGCCACTTGTATGACAGGAAGTGTAGGGGGCAGTTTCCCTTACTTGAATAATATTAATGATTCAGTTGCAGAATTTGATTGCACCACTCGCCACTGGGCCCATGGATGAGCCGAGCCAATCACGTGGAGTTTAAGCGATTCCGCCAGCCAGTTAATTCAGTGGCATTTCTAGAACAATAAGAAATCAGCTAATAATAACCACATCACATAATGGATAAGGTCTATAACTTTAATGTGTATTATAATGTTATCAGAGAATTATAATTTCCAGTCTTCCGCTGTCGGTTTGCACACTGGGTTCCAGCCTGGATCGGACCTGTTTTACACCTGACCATTTCTAACAATCACTGACCTCATGTAACGGAAATATCTGGATTCCTATTGTTCGCAGAAGCTGACTGTACATTTTCAACGTTGTGGATCCGGGTGTAACGGGCAGGACTTGCGGTGAAGAGGACTTTCGTGCACATTGTTTCTGTTTGGATGTCATCTTTTTTTGTCTCCGTCATTTCACTCCAGCCGAACGAACTGAAGGAAGAAGGAAGAAAGATCTCTCTCTGATTCGTGATCTCTGTTTCACCTTCATTCGAGAAGGTGGAGAATTCCAATGGTCCGTGTTAATTTTAACAAGATATGAACAATGAAGGGGCCGAGACCACTGGTTTGGCCGAGATTAGAATTAAAGCAAATTTTACGTAAGATTCAGTCAAATGCTGGGAAGGTTTATCAGCATCAAACATTCAACACAATAAATAAGAACAATGGATTAACATTCTATCGTCTTAACCTCTTGTCTTCCGCCTGCAACAACTCAGCCATTCTATTTCCTGCTTTTTGCATCCATACAGAAATACTCCTCAAGAAAGGGCCCTTTACCGTTTGTCCTGCCCGGGCACCCAGATCGACAATGCTGAAAATGTAGAATCAGCTGCTGCAAGCAAAAGGCATTCCATTAATTCAAGAAGGCAGTAATGTGCCTGATCGAAAGAAGAGGTGTGCACCCCTTTTAATCAGACCAGGCAGGCTGGTCATGCCGGTTTGATTCCCGGTCAGTACAGAACCCTGTACAGTTTGAATTTGGCACCCATAGGACCAATTCACAAGCCAGCTTCTCACATCCTTTCAGCGCTAGAGGAAGCAGGACTGACTAATATTCAGGGAAGTGGGTGTATCAGAAGATTGACACTGAATGTAAGTTTATCCCAATTCAGGCGAGCTCATGGGTGCAGAAAGCAAAATGTAAAGTTCCTGCATTGGCCGGAATTGAACACGGATGCAAGACGTGCAATGAGACACCGAGCAGAATACACCTGGGAGCCTTTAACTTTTCTCAGTTGTTGGGTTTTCAGTTGCTTCAGTGAAGCTATATGATTTCGAAATATATGGGCAAAATGACACGAAATCTCATGTTTTTAATGGAAAGTATTTAAGTTTTCTGCAATGTCTATCGGCTATAAGAAGCTGAGATTTGACTAAAACCTAGCGGGGTTCGTCCGGGATTTGAACCCGGGACTACTCACAGCTTTGAAACACCAAAGCAAGAAGGTGAGCAAACCCGTTTTAAACAGATATAGAATGATCCACGACTGACAGCAATTCTGATTACGATTAGCAACAACGTCAGACACCTTATCTATTAGGCCAAGAACATTTCTCATGCAAACCTGTTATTTTGCTGCCAAAGGCCAGCCCTGCTTTCGAAATGCTTGTCTGTCGAGCGGTCCCGCAGGTCTAAATGTATCGACTGGTTTTAAAGCATTAATTCAGATTGCTGCGAATGGGACATGTGCCCCAGGAATCGCGGTGGTAGCAGAGCAAACGTAATGGTGTAAGTGGGTGAAAGTGAATGTTAGATTAAGGTAATGCCGCAGGGAAGTGACAAAGAAACGGCAGGAGGAAAGTAAAGGAGGGCTATAGATTGTGGACGGAAGAAAAAGCTGGGAGAAGAGGCGGGTTTGAATTATGGAGCATCAAGCTCAGGCATGTGAGAGCACGGGGTTTGAAGGAGTAAATAGGCTTTCACCATCAATAAAAGAATACTGTTTGATGTAGTGAAGATTGATTTTTCGCTGTGTTCTATCAGCAGGTGCCACAGAAAACAGAAGTTATAAAGCGAGCTATACCGTGATTCTGATTCGAACCAAAGTTGCTGCGGCCACAGTGCAGAGTACTGACCAGTATATGATCCCAGCGTCATACATCAGCTACTCCAGCACTGCCCTAACCACAGCAAAATCACGCACGGCACTGCTTAGAAAAGTTTGATTTTTGGGGAGGATGTCAATATCAGCACCACCAGAAATTTTGACAGCGGTGGAATTAAACCCACGACCCGCAGCAAATGGAGCCATTAACCATAATGGGAACTTGTGGAGCCGCAGTTACATTTAAAAGGGTTGTAGCCCTTTCACAACAGAGTAAACTCACCCCTGGAGATTCATTAGGACAAAAGGCCCCGCTGGGAGTCAAACCCAGGATCGCCTGTTGATTGAACAGGCGCTTTAACCAGCTAAGCCACGGAGCCAAATCGCGCCTCAGCTATGCCGTCGCCTCTCACTGGTATCTATCAGCTACATGTCACAGCCTGTTGGAGGCTGAGGCCGTTTTGTATCGATCCATCTCTCCTGTCTATTCCGCCAAGCGTCCCGATGCTGTCTGTATCTCACTGTGTTTATCTCAGTTTCAATCTCTGAGTTGATTCTAAATGAATACCTGTGTTTATGTTTTACATGAAATAAATGAGGGGTCAGACAATTCTTCCTCTGACACTGGGGAACGAATGAGCCAACATTGATAACAAGATTTAGATTATTGTGATGCTGCAATTAAAATATTCCATCTTGCATTATATAGGTTCAATCCTGTGCAAAATAAATTGCAATCCCAACGTGATTCCAATAGGCCACTTTTTAATTTGATGCCACAGACGCCACCATTTCACCGCAAGGTGATTCATAACTAATACACAGAGAAGTCAAGCAGTGAAACGGTATTTGTAGAAAGGGTTGTGAGACTGTGGAGTGCACTGTGGGCAAGCAGCAGATTTAAAACAAGGTTAAAAAACCGGCAGCCTGTGGGAGGAAGGGGGGAGAGAGGCAAGAGAGACACAGGAAAGATCAACTTGGGAACTATTGGCCCCGAATCTACTTTAAATCCCCTCACTGTATTTAAAACCATTTAATGTCAGATTCACACATTGATGCATGTGAGCAATATAGGACAGTTACCGCTGTCTCTGGTCTAAAATAACTGCTTTATTATTTGGTCCCACCCGCTGTGTTTAGGCTCTATCCTGAATATTTATCTCCGACCTAGAATCAGTTTGTAATCTGGAGACAAGGATTCTGCAGCCGGCGGTCAGGGAGCAGAGGCTGTGGCTGATTTGTGTCATGTGGGAGCAGAACACAATGTTTCTGCTGTTTATTTTCATTACCCTGCAGAATATTCCATACTGTGCTCAACATCTTACATACCGTTAAATATCGGAAGTTTTCTTTTATTGTAATGATCGCTGCGATTCTTCTGGACTTGCTGAATTTGCAGCAAATTAAATATCATGAAACCATCATCGCCAATAATAAACAGGGTCAGCGATTTGAGAATTTAATTTTTTGGATGGATATTTTCGCGGCTGCAATGGCCGAGTGGTGAAGCGTTGGACTTGACATCCAATGGCGTTTTCCTGTGCAGGCTCGAGCCCTGCTCGCAGCGGGTTCTCTCATTATTGTAATAAATTACTTCAAATAATTTATTTTCTTCAATCTGCTCCCTCTGGGAGAATTTTGGAAATTTCAATGCCGGTTTTAAGAAACTAAAGGATTGCTGAGAGACCTGGATCACTTACTTCAAGAAGGTTTGCTGACCGAATTCCAAAAGTGTTCTGCAGATTGTCTGGAAGCTCCAGATAAGGAGGCCTCGATAGTCTCTGAGGGACCTTCGCAAACACTCGGTGGTGTCCGGTAGCATCAGTCTGTGTAACCATGGGAGAGAGAGAATGGAAAGTCACTGGAAGGCTTGTTTCTGTCAGCAGCAATGGTACAGGAGCTCCATTCTGAAGTGAAAAGCAGAACACATTCCAGGAGACAGGCCAGGAGACAGACAAACGGAGTGGAGATCTGGAAGAGTGACCAGAAAAACAACAAGGAGGACACCAACACATAATTCATCTCCCCCCTCCCGAAGCAGAAGAATTGACCATTCTGAGTTTTGAGTTGCACCACTGAGGTTGTACAGGTCTCTCTCTGTAAAACTTGTATTATTATGTTAATAAAACGATTTGTTTGAAAAGTTTAAAGCTTCATTTGCCATGGAATTTTCCTGTAAAATCGGGCTGCTTTCGCAGAGCTTGCCTGTCGAGAGGTCCCGCAGGTCTAAATGTATCGACTGGCTTCAAAGCACCAACTCAGATTGGGGCGTATGGGACATGTGGCCCAGCAAGAGCGGTGGTAGCAGAGCACAGTTAACGGTTTAAGTGGCTGAAAGTGAATGTTGGATTAACATAAGAACTTAAGAAATAGGAGCAGGAGTCGGCCAATCGGCCCCTCGAGCCTGCTCCACCATTCATTAAGATCATGGCTGAACTGATCCTAACCTCAAATCTTCTATCACTCTGCATCCACCCGAACCCATGTGATCTCCTGGGAGAGGCGAAAAACCAGATAAAGACCCAATGGCCAAATTGGGAGAAAAAAACCTGGGAAATTCCTCTCCGACCCATCTAGGCGATCGAAATTCTTCCAGGAGATCACTCTGTCCCTATATTTTCTACAGTACTTACCTTCTGTAAAGGCGATCTCCACCCCAGCCAGGAACAGGAATATAACCATCTCCTGAAATCTAACACAGAATTAGAACACAGTAGGAGCAGAACCAGGCTACACGGCCCCTGGGCCCACTCCACTACCCACAGGGCCATGACCATTCCGAACCTAGACTCATGTCCAATTTCCTGCCCGCTCCCCGTAACCCTTAATTCCCTTTACTTCTAGGAAACTATCTATTTCTGTTTTAAATGTATTTAATGATGCAGCTTACACAGCTTTCTGGGGCAGCAAATTCCACAAACCTACCACCCTCTGAGTGAAGAAGTTTCTCCTCATCTCAGTTTTGAACGAGCATCCCCTTATTCTAAGATTATGCCCCCTAGTTCTAGTTTCACCCTTCATTGGGAACATCCTCACCGCATCCAACCAATCAAGCCCCCTCACAATCTTATATGATTCAATAAGATCGCCTCTCATTCTTCTGAACTCCAATGAGTAGAGCCCCAATCTACTCAACCTCTCCTCATATGACCACCCCCTCATCCCCGGGATTAACCGAGTGAACCTTCTTTGCACTGACTCGAGAGCAAGTATGTCTTTTCTTAAGTATGGACACCAAAACTGTATGCAGTATTCCAGGTGCGATCTCGCCAATACCTTGTACAACTGCAGCAATACCTCCCTGTTTTTATATTCCATCCCCCTAGCAATAAAAGCCAACATTCCATTGGCCTTCTTGATCACTTGCTGCACCTGCATACTAACTTTTTGAGTTTCTTGCACCAGGACCCCCAGATCCCTTTCTACTACAGTACTTTCCAGTTTCTTGCCATTAAGATAATAACTTGCTCTCTGATTTTTCCTGCCAAAGTTGGTAACCCCACACTTTCCAGTATTGTATTCCATCTGCCAAATCTCTGCCCACTGACTTAGCCTGTCTATGTCCCTTTGCAGGTTTTTTATGTCCTCCTCACTCACTACTTTTCGTCCCATCTTTGTATCATAAACGTTGATATGTTACACTCGGTCCCCTCCTCCAAATCGTTAATATAGATTGTAAAGAGTTGGGGACCCAGCACTGACCCCTGAGGAACACCACTAGTTACTGGTTGCCAATCTGAGAATGAACCATTTATCCCAACTCTCTGCTTTCTGTTAGAGAGCCAATCCTCCACCCACGCCAGAATATTACCCCAATCCCGTGATTTTTTATCTTGAGCAATAATCTTTTGTGTGGCACCTTGTCAAATGCCTTTTGGAAGCCTAAATACACTACGTCCAATGTTCCCCTTTATCCACACTGTATGTTACTTCCTCAAAAAACTCCAGCAAATTTGTCAAACATGACTTCCCCTTCATGAAACCATGCTGAGTTTGTCCTATTAAATTATGTTTATCCAAATGTCCCGTTACTGTCTCCTTAATAATGGACTCTAACATTTTACCAACCACAGATGTTAGGCTAACAGGTCTATAGTTTCCAGCCTTCTGCCGACTACCCTTTTTAAATAAGGGTGTTACATTAGCAGTTTCCAATCTGCCGGGACCTTTGCTGAGTCCAGTGAGTTTTGGAAAATTATTACCAATGCATCCACAATCCCTACCGCTACTTCCCTCAAGACCCTAGGTTGCAAGCCATCAGGTCCAGGGGATTTATCCGTCTTGAGTCCTATTATTTTACCAAGTACCACTTCCTTAGTGATTTTAATCGTATTTAGTTCCTCCCCCCCTAGAGCCCCCTGTTTGTCCAGTGTTGGGATATTCTTAGTGTCCTCTACTGTAAGGACTGATACAAAATAATTGTTCAGTGTTTTTGCCATCTCCATGTTTCCCACCATTAATTTCCCTGTCTGATCCTCTAAGGGACCAACATTTACTTTAGCCACCCTTTTTCTTTTTATGCAACTATAGAAACTGTTACTGTCTGTTTTTATATTTTTTGCTAATTTACTTTCATAATCTATCTTCCCTTTCTTAATCAATCTTTTAGTTATTTTTTGCTGTCTTTTAAAGCCTTCCCAATCTTCCATCCTCCCACTAGATTTGGCTACCTTATATGCTCTTGTTTTTAGTCGGATACTATCCTTAATTACTTTACTTAGCCACGGATGGCTATCTTTTCTTTTACAGCCTTTTTTCCTCAGTGGAATATATTTTTTTTGGAATTTGTAAAATAACTCCTTAAATGTACACCACTAATCATGTACCGTCTTACCCTTTAATCTATTTTCCCAGTCCACTCTAATCAACTCCGCTCTCATACCTTTATAGTCTCCTTTATTCAAGCTCAGCATGCTTGTTTGAGAACCAAACTTCTCACCCTCTAATTGAATATGGAACTCAACCATGTTATGGTCACTCATTCCAAGGGGATCCTTTACTAGGACATTTTTAATTAATCCTGTCTCATTACACAGGACCAAATCTAAGGTTGCTTGCCCCCTGGTCGGTTCAGTTACATACTGCTCAAGAAACTCATCCCTAATACACTCAATGAACTCATCCTCAAGGCTGCTCTGCCACATTTGATTTGTCACGTTAATATGATAATTAAAATCCCCCATAATTATAGCTGTTCCCTTATTACAAGCCTCAACTATTTCCTGATTAATACTCCGTCCAACAGAGTTGCAACTGTTCGGAGGCCTATAGACTACACCCACTAGTGTTTTTTCCCCTTATTATTCCTTATCTCCGACCAAACTGTTTCACTATCCTGCTCCTTTGACCCAATATCATTTCTCTGTATTATAGTGATTCCTTCCTTTATTAACATAGCCACCCCACCTCCTCTCCCTTCCTGCCTGTCCTTCCTGATTGTCAAATAACCTGGTATGTTTAATTCCCAGTCATGGTCACCCTGCAGCCATGTTTCTGTAATGGCCACAAGATCATACCCATATGTCGTTATTTGTGCCGTTAACTCATTCATTTTGTTATGAATGCTACGTGCATTCAGATAAAGAACTTTCAAATAAGTTTTGTAACACTTTGTTCCTGTTTTTTCCCTTTTTAGTACTTTACTTTTTACTCCATACCTTCTGTCCCTTCCTGACACATTCTGTTTTTTAATTCCCCCACTGCTTCCTAAGTCTATGACCTTCTCTGTTGTCAGTTCTATTATTTGCTCTCTAGAAACCTCCCCCCCACTAATTAGTTTAAAGCCCTCTCTACGGCCGTATTTATATGATTCGCCAGGACTCTAGTCCCAGCACTGGCCAAGTGGAGTCCATCCCAACGGAACAGCTCCCTCCTGTCCCAGTATTGGTGCCAGTGTCCCAAGAAGCAAAACCCATTTCTCCCACACCAGTCTTTGAGCCACGCATTTAACTCTTTAATTTTATTTATCCTAGCCATATTCGCTCGTGGCTTAGGTAATAACCCAGAGATTATTACCCTTGAGGTTCTGTTTTTTAATTTGACCCCTAGCTGCTCATACTCCTTTAACAGAACCGTCTTCCTTGTCCTATCTACGTCGTTTGTAACAACATGGACCATGACAACTGGATCCTCCCCCTCCCACTCCAAGTGTCTTTCCAGCCCAGAAGAGATGTCCTTAATCCTGGCACCGGGCAGGCAACACAGCCTTCAGGACTCCCGCTCTCGGCTGCAGAGAACCCTACCTATCCCCCTAATGCTACTATCCCCTACCACTACAACATTTCTTTTTACTCCCTCCACTTGAATGGCCCCCTGTACCACGGTGCTGTGGCCAGGTTGCTCATCCACCCTGCAGTCCCCGCTCCCGCCCTCACAGGGAGTAAGAACCTCGATCCTGCTGGACAAGAACAAGGGCTGCGTCTCCTTCAACACTACATCCTGGATCCCTGTATCTTCTTCACTCATAGTCACACCATCCTGTTCCTGACCACGGACTACATCTGCAGTAATTAACTTCATAGGTGTGACCATCTCCTGAAACATAGAGTCCAGGAACTTCTCCCCCTCCTTGATGTGTCGCAGTGTCTGAAGCTCGGTCTCAAGCTCCGTAACATGGAACTTGAGTTCCTCTAGCAGCAAACACTTGTCGCAGATGTAATCACCGTGAGCCTCAATGGGGTTCACCAGCTCCCACATCTCGCAACACTAACACATCACCTGCTGCATTCTATATAAATAATTAAATTTCTTATTATTAGTTA